>NW_028277628.1:0-600000 GCF_059751315.1 Micrasema longulum
TATACGGATGTCTTGGCATTTACAGGGCTATTATTGGCTAGTTTAAATGTTTATTTTACACATGGTATAACATTCACAATTTTTCCTAAACATAAACAACTATTATACTTTTGTAAAGTTAAGAGGCTTAAACCTGTATTGATGTGTGTAAAATTCATCAGACTGATTTTTTTAACCTGCGTTCTAAGTAAACATAGGCAGAATGATGAATATTACGCAGTGTGTAAAGTAGCCACTTAAACTAGTCAATGCCAGGTCATAAGGCCAGGCCTAAAGATTCATATTCCTTTTTCTAAAATGTTTTCCGTCTTCTTTGTATCCATTCTTAGTCTACAAAAATTTTGACGAACTCAAAATATTGTACGCAATTGTTTTACTATAAAATACAATCACGTTTCAACACACGTGATTGTACATCGTTTTACTTCATCAAAATATTTTACTCCGGCCACAAATAAAACTTAAAATAAATTGATCTGATTTCTCTTTTGTATTATTTAGTAAATAAATTATTGTTTTAGTTTCATTATTCATGCTTCACGTGCTTAGAATTATATGACATCCAACAAAAGAATTATTTTGAGAGTTCTCGGAAAATGTAAAGTATCTTCAAAGAACAGACGTTAATTGAAAGAGAAAAAGAGAGTCAAGTACGTGACCTGATCCGAAGTCTCTGAATCTACATACACCCCCGTATTTAATTTCCCGAAACGTTTTCCAATTCCTGATTTCTTCGAACGAAATAACTTCTCTGCTCTAAATCAAGCCAATCGTTTATACTTACTACCCTTCGTACAGTTTCCTTTTCTGATCCCTTTACTTACAAATAATTTACGGCTGTGTATTCCATTACTTCAAGGTATTGTGCAATTCTTTGCACGTGTTTTTTTATCGCAGTTCACAGTTAACGTATCGTTTAACTGTTGTAAATTATGTTCATTAAGAAGGTACTAATAAAGCATGAATAATGACCAAAACTTCACCAAAACTATGTTTTCTCCGACTATTTCGACCATAACTAGGGAAGTTTAATTTCCTTAACAGATCCGTCCAATTGTTAAACTTGAGATGGATTATCAAATGAACCCGGTTTACAGCGAACAGTGCGTAGTTACTAAAAGGAAATGAAACGACTCTTGTATTACTAAATACCATGTACTATTTAGTAAATAACATAGAAAGACAATACATTTTCCAATGCATGATACAACATGTATGTTAAATATGCGGGTCAATTAAAATTATAGTTATTTCGAGGAAAACTAAGCTTAAAAGTTGTATGTGTGACTGTAGATCTTGCCTATTCATAATATGACAGTGACATTTCATATTATTTAGTGCATTTTGCCACACTAAATAAGCACGCATTCAAAATACACAAAGACGCGTGTTCAGTGTTAATATTAAAAGTTTATCCCATATCAAAGCTTTCTCTTTAAGTTGACTGTGAGGATGTTATATATCTTCTACATGCTATTTCATACCTTTTCTCTTTATAGATCAATTACTACATTCTGGCGCTAGTCATTTCAAGAGTCAGCAACTTTAATTTAGGCATTCCACAAGAGAACCGTTCCGCTTAGCGAATTTCATTACTACCTCATCCTCTGCATACATCATCAAAGTGAGCGTTTACCTAAGACGTGAATTTCGGAGAAACTTTTCATATTTTCTTCATAAATTATCGCGCTCAGAATACAGGCGTAGTTCTATTTCATTCGCTGAGTAGGTACATGCGAACAATACACCAGGAAATAAAACCATTTTTTATGATTGTTAAATCGAATCTTATAATGCATTACGGTTTTTCCTATTCATATAACCGCGGTGTCCCGCGTGGTTCTATTACTTTTGTCCATTTTTCCATTTGAAAAGCAGCGGGACACGAATCCAAAACACCGGACTTTCCTGCTAAAAAATCCGCGACCAATAATTCCAAGGGTGAGAGAGGGTGGACATTGTAGGTATTGATCCCTTATATCTGTCCCGTTCGCCCCCGAAGGCTTTTCTGCCTGGTATTATTGTTCCACCCCGCTCGCACGGCCACCCCGCCGAGGGCGCATTCGGGAATCTTCGTGCAACTTCGGCTCCCCTTCGTGAGGATCCTGCAACCCCTGGCCCTTTTGTTTATTTTATAGTTGACATGAAAGTTTAGGGACGCCCGCGCCGTGAGACATGAGGACTTGATTCCAGGATAAACACTCCAGATTTGTCTCGTTAGCTCTATAGATTTACGGATGTCCTAAAATATATGACATTGGAAGCATAACATTTCACACAATCAACATCGATTCTTGTATTTAAACTTCATGATAAAAAAATATGAATTGTTTTACCCTAAAGAATATTTAAAAAAACAATATTTTTAAACAAAAAATTGTGGAACAAAAACTGTTTATTAAAAAAGAAATTATTTTAAACTTGAAAAAAATATGATTTTGCAACCAGTATAATATCAATTGCTACCTGATAAACTTATAAAATTCTATAATTTTCTTAGAACGAAAAGCAGCTGTATGAAAGTTTTTGATAAAATATTTTGAAATTTTTTTTATGAAAAAGAAACATCGGTGAAAAAGAAACGTGAATAATAACCATTTTACGCTAAGAATTTTCTAGAAAACGCGTCATAAGTATAATGCCATTTAGTTCGAATACTATCATAATTTTAACAAATAAATAAAACATAATTCAAATTTACTTACTATGTGAACAATCAGTACGCATTCCCCAGCAAGAATCAGTCCAATCAATAGGAAAAACATCTTATAATGTTTATATACTTAAATATTCTAAAGTTTTCGTATCAAATTCACGTCGCAAGTATAAGTTTTCAAAGAGACCAAACTCGGTTTACCAGTATATTATATTGATTAGTTTCATGAAACACCAATCTGATTTATGAAACAAGTTACTTCTACTCTACTTTAAGTAACGTTCCCTCTGTCCAATCATTCTTGGCTTAACTTTTTTCTTCTAGTCTTTAACTTTTCTGCAAATAACAAGCCGGGATCGAAAAATGTTTCAAATTATATCACGGCCTATTATAAAACTAGTTTACTAACAAAACGTTATTAAATTTTTGATTTAACATCAGGGTTTGGCCAGTTACGTTATAAGCATATATTTTATTTGTTTTCTTGATGGTTAAGTAATTCGAAACGAAAAAGGTATCAAAATGAATATTTTTGTAATATGTAAACACGTTTTTTACAGTAAAGAAGAATACAGTTCTTTGTGTGAAATAAACTCAAAATTCTGGACAAGTTTTTTTAAAATCGATAGATACTACCATATAAAAACCCTGCAAAATAAAATGGAGTGGAAATAACAAATAAATCTACTTTGTTATGTTTAAGTTTCTTGGCAAGTTCGTCTTAAAATATTGGTTTAAAGGTTGTTTTACACTGAAATATGTCATTGTTCTAGACTAGTGACTGAAACATAGTCGCCTTACATACCAGTAACGAATGATTGAAATACTTTGCATTTTATTTTCTTATGCGATGCCCTATGTACCATCAGGTGCCGATAAAGAAGTTTCAACAGTGATACAGTATCTTATATTAAATATATTTTTACACATATATAATTAGTCTATTTAAATAAATACATGCATTCACTAATTTATAAATAGTGCTTTTAAAAAATAATACCTGTTGTTAAACCAGAGTCTTTTATTTCCAATAAATTGGGACATCTCAGTATACATAAATTATCCAGTTATGGTTTTGGCATTAATTTGTGGAATAACAACATTTACAAAAAATGAAATGAACAAAATTTTTTTTATTAAAGTATTTTACACCACACACGAGTTAATATTTACAGCTTATAAGAAATTATTCCACATGCCATATAATTATTTAAAAAAAAACAAAAATACTCAAAAAATATATCATTTTCTTTTTTGATTTTGAAAAAATCTTAATGGAATAGTAAAACCCCGGGACGAAATCGTAGAAAGCTATAATACACGTAATACCAAAAGGGATGTTTTCTCAAATATTCATTCAGGAAAATCCTCGTAGGAAAATTGATTGAAATCCTTTCCCTCACTTCCGTCACACTTTCATGGCTCATTTGATCCCATTGTTTGGGGCTATGGACTATAGTTTACACGTGATGCAGGTTTTATTGGTTTCCCGCCAATCATCTGCTCTGATGATGCGAAACCCTTAGGCCTCGCTCTGTCCTTAGATCAATATCTTCCTGATCCTTAAACTTTGCATAGGATCATAGAGATATATCCTCTGTATGAAGATATCCTATTCAAGATTTATGACACATACAATGTTGCTCAAAGATTATCATTTTGTTAAAACACCAATTTATGAAGTTTCACTCCAATTTACTTTCAAAAAGGTCTACAAATTACAATGAAATTTTAATTTATTTTAGAAATAAAAGACGAGTGACACTTTAATCTACAAATTTGAAATATCCAGTGACCGGTTTCATCGTTTTCGCGACATCTTCGACACTAGTATCTTCATTTAGAAGTTTAGTGTATTTATACAAAACCGAGGTAAGGATTGAGAATTCAAAATTGTATGAAAGTAAAATAAATTTCTTTAATTAATTACAATGAACTTCCATCAAGAATTTTCACTTACAAACATAAATGTTTAGTAAAATTTTGAATAATTATGATTTTTCGTCAATAAAATACAAAGGTTTCTAACTTTTGAAGTAATAATAACAATAATAATCACGGTTTATTAACAAAAAATACTATTTCTTTATCTTCTAAATGTTTTTGGTAATACATTTATATGTATTATGTCTAGTCTGCCTAACAAGATACAACCTGTTTTAAGGTAGACATTTTTATGCAAAATGAACAAAATCATGGCTAACTACTAGTTAATTTTTATACAATATTTCATGATACTATTTATAATTTAAGAATCTGATTTAGTAAAGTTATAGTTTAAGGGTAACATATTATATATTTTGAATATAATAATTGTTTTATTGTACATTACTTTTCTTTCGTAGTTTTTAAGCAAAAAAAGACAAGAAATACAATTGTGCAAGTGAATTTTTTTTTTCATTCTATGTCAATACGGTATTTTTACTATTTGGTAAGAACGTTAAAAAGTATTTAAAATATTTGGAACGAATTGTTACGATTCTATTGACATAACTGTCGATGTGTAAAAAACGAATTTTCGTTAATAACTTTCAGATTTGAAAACAAATGACTACTCTCAAAATGACTCTAAGTTGGCGTCACATCACTTCGAGGTCAAATGTCATGCCCGCCCTGTTCGTTTTATATAAACATTGCGTTCAAGTATGGTACACTAACGCAATACGTACCGTTTGTCTCATTAGGCGTGAAACATCTTGTTTTCAGGTAATTCAAAATATACGTATTATAAATTATAGGAAATTTATCCGGTGTTGCAGGGAAAAAATATTACATGGTTTACCATCGTCGTGTTTTTATTATTTAAAAATTATAGCAAAAAAAACCGTTTTCATAAATGATTTTATTATTGTAATTAGTTAAATGAAAGTTGAATGAGTTCTGTGTTTTTTTTCTTTAATAATTCAGAAATTCTAAAATTCACAGTAATTTATTTTATTTTATACATTTTATCGTCACTTAATATTGTCACAACAGAATACTACGAGATTTTCTGCCTCGTTTTGTTGTAATTCGTTAATTTACCACAATTTAAATAATACTCCTAAAATCCAAAAATATTTAACACGTGCATTGTTTTTTAATTACTTGTAAACAAAACAGGGGGTTTTATTTCTTTTGTGTTGCAAATTATTTTTAATGTAGCGAAAATTTATTTCAGTATACAACCCTTGTTTTGAAATGTAAATACTTGCAATACAACCGTGCATATGAATTTTAATTCAGTTAAATTCATATACTTATAATTTTATGAGATTTCGTTCCCCGGCAAAGGGATTCACATTTCTCAACGATTTTGGCTAATTTAAATGCAGATTTTTCTCACTTTCTCTGTAGCAAACCTGTAACCACGTGTTGGGGGAAGCGCGTGCATTATGCATTACCCCCTCCCTAGATTCCCTCCCATAAATAATGGTCTCGGCCCAACACCGCCATCAATTACCTACCATTTCGGATTGCACCTATATCCCCTTGGACCGGGCGGGCGATAACCTTTATTTTTATTACCTTTTTACAAGTAAAATATTTTTCCAGCCAAACATCCCTGGCCAATTAATGAAGATTTGATAGTTTTTCCTACGTGATAGGGTTTCTTATTGCATTTTTTTCATTACGACTGACATGTCCAAGTTAAGAACTGACATATTTGGAGTGGGTCAAATGAGATACGGTTGGTTTTCATTTTCCTCTAATTTTGTTAAGTATGAGCATATTTCATTAATTACGTCAAAAACATATTTTATTCATATTAATGCGCTGTTCTAAGTATGTCTAAATGATTGTTAACAGACTGGATTTACACTCTTTTTATGAGTTTTTTTTTCTTTCTTTTTCTAGCTTAAAATCTTAATGTGTAGCAGCAAAAGAGTCTATGGTAATTACATGTTGAAACATAGGGAGATAGTTAATTTATTTATTTATGCTTTATTAAGTTAGTTCATAACATCCTAAGAACTAATATTAACTTTTAATAATACAATTTTCTTATCAGAATTTCTCAATAACATATTTTTTTAATTAATTTTAAATATTTCAATTTTTTCTATTTCCTTTATTTCTTCAGGTAACTCATTGTACAGCTTCAATCCCCTGTACAATGAGTTTTGAGATTATTTTTTTTTCCTCATTGGTCATCATCATCATCCACATCATCCTCAATCTTATCCTTTTTTTTACCCCTTGTTTCATATGTATGACATTGTTGGTTAAATTTTATCATTGTTTTTATTTTATTCATCCCCTTAATTATTTTATGTATAAAAATTGCCACATTATATTTAATTTTTTGCTTTAGTGTGTATTTTTTGTGCATTATTTCTACATTAGAATATATATTTCTTTTGAGTATAATCCTCATTGCCTTATTTTGAAGAATTTGTATATTTTGAATTTCTCCTTCATTACATAAAAAAATAATGGAAGAACAGTAATTTATGTGTGGACATATAATTGTTTTATATATAAGAATACTACCTTTTAAATCTATTACATTTCGTAATCTTCGCATAAATGAATTTTTTTGTTGTTACATATTGATTATGTTTTTTAAAATTTCAATATCTATCTAAGTAGACCCCGAGATACTTTATTTCATCCACATAATTTATATTCAAATTATTAATATTAAATGGTACACAGTGTGTAAATGTGGCCTCTTGAAACAGCTAATGAAATAATTTATGTTTTATTTTCATGTATGTTTTTTATTTACTGAATTCTGCAGTAAATTCAGAAAATGTCTAAAATTTCATTGCTATTTTATTTTATATTTAATAATACATATAAAACCTAAACGGGTACTTATAAATTTTAGTTTTATATGGAGATTAAATGATTGTTTATAATTTTTTTTTACTTTACATTATATAATAACCTCAATAAATCCCTTTAAAAACTCTTCTAAAAAAAAATTGTTTGTTACTTTCAAAATCATTGAAACAAGATTTTCAATCGTGGCATAAATATATAAATGATGTAACCTTGACTGAGATATAATATATTTTGATAGTAAAAATATTTTAATTAATTTTATTTGTTCAGAAATAAAATGTACAGAAAATAAAATAAATAAAAAACTTTGGTACTGTTTGACATTGTCTTGTCGTTTGTGGGCTTCCGTTTGGCACTAACTCAGTTATTTTACGATATGTTTTTTTAGTTTTACGTTTGTATATGGGTTGTGTGAAAATTATTTACGAGGAATTGCTACAAGTTTATGAGCGCTCAATCCTTTTAAGAGCAATAAGACTCGAATTACTGAACGATGTTCAAACCCTGTTTCTGTTGCTCCCATTACATAAAAGTAAATGGTTAAACGATTATCATAAAAAAACCGTGCCATCTTATAAAAATAAACGATATTATTGGGCGAGATCTGAATTGTAATAAACTCTACCTCTAAAACCACTAAATTATATATCCATCTCATGGTCTAGTGGTAAGTGAGTTTGTGTACCTTGCATGAGGTCTTATTTGATATGGTGTGCTGAAATAATAATATTTCATTGCATTAGGAATCTACAACGTAAAACTGATCTCACCGTCATGAACTTATGATCGAGATAAACTCAATCGGTGTGCCAACACAGTGCTCTATGCTCCACTAGATGCTGATAAAAAATAGAAAGAGTAAATGATGATTAATTTAAGGAGACTTCGAAGTTTTAATTTATTTTTCATTTAAAAAACAAACTGTTCGTCTCTTTTGTAAAACTACCATAAATAAACTCATATTTTTTTATAAAACTTTTACAAATTATATCCAGCCAAATAAATGCCGATATACACAAAAAATAAAATTGATTTGCTCACGTATCTACTGCTATAAAATTAAAACGCGTTGAGTTTTTTTTTTTTAATAACTAGTTCTTTTTTTTCTCTTTTTTTTAAAAAGAAGTATTTGAGTTCTTATGATTTATCCAAATTTTTTATTTTAAGGGACATTTTTAACGAGTTGTAAGTAACTCACTATTAGAAAATGGGAATCAAGTTGGAGTAGAGTGGAGTTGGAACTAATGAATTATTTCTGCCTATGCTGGTAGCCGTTATTACACAGAAAAGTTCAATGGTTAGCTTAACAGCTGGCTACTGGGTGGTTTGTTTGTTTTGGATCGAATTATTGTCATATTTATTTAATTTACCAAAATATAATAAATGTATTTCATCAAATATACTTCACAAAAGCCAAACTTTTGTGTTTCCGTGGCTAGTGTTGCGAACTCACGGATCAGAAGTCCGAGATTCGAACCCCACTCTATCTCAACTTGATTTCCATATTCTTATGAGTTATTTACAACTCGTTGAAAATGGCCTTAAAAATTGAAATATTTGGGTAAATAATGAGAACGCAAATGTTTCGATTAAAAAATCTAAAAAATCTATTTTTAGTAAAGCGCGGTAAATGGGGCGGGCGCTAAAAACATTTTTATAATACCCTAAAAATCAGTAAGTATCTATGTCAAGTACATCATATAATTTACATCCACATGATTTTAATTAGGTCTGATATGATTAATATAAAAGTCATTTTTCTTAAATCAGTAATATCGTGACTCATTTCTTTTCCTTACTTTGGTATTTTTTTACCTTTTATCATCAATTGAACGTAGTTCGCTGCCTAAGTTCTTGTTTGTTCAATGGACCATTTTGCAAATTCTACAAAAGACATTTTATGTGTTTGTAAAGTCGAATAAATAAAATCAATAAATGGAGATTGGCATTAAAAATTGCTAAAAATACTATTTACTAACGGAAAAAAATAATTCTTTAGCTACATGGACGCGTAATAAAATAATGAAGATATTGGCAACTATAACTTAATTTTTTAAAGGTCTATTGAATATAAAAGAAATAGGGCAGCCAGTTGTGCAAAAAAACAGCCAATCATAGAAAAGTGAAACTGAGATAGTAGCACCTTTGTGAAAAGACGTAATTATCAAATCTACACAGCCGTTGGAATGTTTTTGGCTTTGATTTGTTTTTTTTAATATTATAAACAAGAATCTTATTATGTTATTACACAATTTTAATAATTTTTAAAGTATCGTTAGATTTTTCTAGTGCTGAGGAGGTTTTCCGCAAATTAAAAAATGCCGTTTTAGTGATCGACACTATTTTCAGAAGGTGATTAATACAGTTTTTTTTGTATGAAAGTGGTCTGGCTGTTTTTAGCAGAACATAGAATTGACCTTACTACACCCGATAAACTCAATTACTCATTTTTTCAAAATTGTGGATTGGCTGCTTTCCGCATAACTATGTTCAGTACTAATATTTATGTCCATTAGGTCCTTTTGTAATAATTTAATCATAACCATATTCCAGCGCCCGTAACCACGAATGCAAAATTTTCTATTTCACTTAGCGGATTAAAATCGTCTGATTTATTCGGTGATTAAATGACCGAGTTATCTCCCCTCACCTCCCTTGGGGTGACTGGGGTAAAGAATTCGGTTTGAATGAATAAATACAATGTGTTTACTCTACTTACAGACAGAAATTACGTTTGGATTTAATTGCCCGAGCAAGCATAATTCTTCTCCATGACGTGTTATTGCTTTAGAATTTAGATTTTCATGGCTTAGATTACATCACGTATCTTTCATGTTTTCAAACCCTTTAAATTATTTTTAGCTTCCTTTTTTTTAATCTTTTCATGTTTAAATTGTTGTTAGGGTAAAATAATTTAACGGAATTTTCGAAACTTTTTTTTTAAAGAAAGAAATATTAGCGTTTTTATAATTAACTCAAATACTAAAAATTTTGTGGCTATTTTCAACGAGTTGTAAATAACTCATTATTAAAAAATGAAAATCAAGTTGGGGTAAAGTGGGGTTCGAACCTCGGACCTCTGGCCCGTGAGTCCGCAACATTAGCCATGAAATGGACCATGAAAAAATTGGATGTCAATACATTAACAGGGCTTTTAATCTGTCAATGGACGGTATAAATTGTCACTTTGTACTTTGTGTAACATTCAATGATCTATCAACAATAACTTAAAATTTGTGCACTTTTTGGTATGGCCTTATATTCGGTCAGCGATCGATCAATTTTACCTCTATCGTCGCAAAATATCGTCCTTTTATAGTCCTCTGTGACACCGAGAATAGTAAAAAGCCGTAAAAGCCTAGTCCTATAAAGACGGTGGCTGATGCGTCAATGCGGGTTGTTTTTTTTAGGTCAAAAAGTTGCGAACAAACCGCGAGACGTGAGAATTTTCGCTATATAATAATTTTGAAAATCAGCTAATCTGTCACTAATTTGTCAGGCAAAAATCAACTACGCATCCAAAATGGCTAAAAATTTACAGATAAATCATTATTAACATGTGTACCAATCAGAGGCGGTTCCTTTGTATGTGCAAAAGTGCACTGCCAAGTAAAAATTTGCGTAAATAAATTAGTAATTTTTTGATAATAAAAATATGTTATTGGTAGGTACAAAGAAACAGGGATTCGATGCAATATTTTACTCGTAAACATCATAATATTCAATACTAGCGCCAAAAGATCTAGCGAAGTCGACTCTTGCGGACGATTTTCTCATCTTGTCTACGCATGCGCAATCGTCCCCGTGCATATTCTGTTTTGCACAATCTTTTACCCTGAATTTGTTTGAAATATAACATATCTCCTAAAATCGTCAATTGAGCGAGACAGACAATGCTTCATACCGATGAATTGTGCGTTAGAGGGAGAAGATAATATACATATTCCGGGCATTGCCAACGCATCCGCAGATTTGAAGTTTGAAGTTCGTTTATGTCACTTTGAATATGCGTAATGACATGATATTAGTATGAATTTCGCTACCTTTAACATAATAATGTTGGGCGCATGTGGCGTTTCTAGTTTCGATGCGCGGGCTGTCAAACTATTGCTCGTTTATCACGTCAGACCTATCATATTATTTTAATATTATAAAACTTAATATTCAAGTTGACAAAATGTACAGAAATGCACTGCCAATGATGTTGGTCAGGAGCCGCCAGTGGTACCAATCTAGGAAGACAAGATTCTTAGCATAGCATAAGAGGCATAGCGTTTGCGGTGTAACTATGGACTTAAAACTTTTTACCATATGTTTGAGTTCATCGCACTTGCGCCGAGCCGCAAACGCTTTGCCAGTACGGTAAATACCAACAATCACGTATTTAAATTAGAAATTCAAATATTTCGTATATTTTTATAAAAAAAAACCTCGTACGTTTATAATCATATTGTGTAAAAATGCATTAAATTTTATAAAATACTACGAAACCAGAAGTTGTTAAGTGATTTACTCGATTTTCCATGTTCAATTTGAATGTCTTAAAGCACTTAAATCAACTCTATGCATTAATTTAATGAAAAAGCTTTCGGCAGCTGTTTTGGAGGGTTAAATTCGAAATTATTTTTACCATTCGTTTACCCCAATCCCACGTACCCCTGCAAATGAGTCCAGTTATTTATAAAGCAATTAAAACCAACACCGCATGCACACATTCACTTTGCACACTAACACCAATGCAGTCACAAGTCGGAATAAGGATATAAGAAATTTACATTAAAAACTAGTTTTTATTCTGAAAACTTTTTAATCACTCAGATTTTATAACATAATGAATCTCTAAAATTGAACACATTACATATCGCACCTTTAGGACAAAAACGATTTACCTTAAAAAAACCCTCGAATGAGTTAAGATCATAAAACGATTTTGCTGAACACTATCCATCTTTCTGCATTAAAAAAATGCGACATTCGGATGGGAATAGAACAAAACCGTAACATCAGTCTCTTTGTTACTCAGAGAATTTACTTTCCGTGTCAGTCCGGAAGCGATGCTATAAGTGTTGTGTTTATATTGCAGTGTGAAATATGCAACGCAGACAAACATATAGTGATCGAAAGCCGGTTGAGTCAATTTTATTTCGATACAAATGGCAACTTTACTTTTTTTTCGAAAAATTAAATCGACCAATTTAGCTTTGTGATTGTTTAGTTCCGACTTACCGATAACTTCAGTGATTTATTTGACTTTGTGTCATTTTGTGAATAAATTTTTAAAAATGTGTTTGGTGACCTGATCTGACCTTATTAAAATTATGTCAATATTTTATTTATTTATTTTACGGCACAATATAAAATATGACAACATATTGAGTTAGTTAGACACACAAAAATTAAAAAAACAATATAAAAACATGTGTATAAAAAGAAAAATAACAAGAAAAATATAAATATACATTAAACATTTATGTACGTCAGCAAATAAAATATCTAAAAAGTTGGTTTATTATGAATATAAAATGAGTTAACACCATATTATTAGCATGAGTAATTTTGCAAATAATTATCATTATATTATTTATCAAAGTGCATTTGTTTGTTTTTTTTTTTTCAATCTAATGATGACTCATTAAATAAGTGTCTTGTTTAAACTTATAATAATTTGTTTTTAATACGCTTTTTTTCGTAGATTCATAGCTGAATGCCTTTGGTATAACTTTTAACTCAAAATTTGGTGCTTACTTTGAAAAATACGAATAAGAAGGTGTCACAATTTACATTCTTCTTTTGCAGCTTCCCAAAAAGGTGATTTTTTAAGTCGATTCGTTTTTGTTCTAAAAGTGCGAAATGTTTAAATGTATATTCATTGTATATGTATATTTTCGCCTTATTGTGGCCAAAATATACTTAAAATCTTATTTTATGCGTTCAATACGAATGAAATTTATTTATTATTTCACAATACGTTTTAACTCTAAAATATTAAAAATTTTAAAAGTAGGAAGACACAAATGCTTGAATATTTGAAAAATTACGTATATTTACAGTTTTGAAGGTTTTAAAGTCAATTTTACCAAGGAATATCATATTGATCAAATTATTTTAAAATTTGTGATGGTAAAGTTTCTCGTTAATTTCAAATACAACTACATTTTACATAATATGTCTACTTTCTAAATAAACTCCCGTGTTCTGGAAAGCACGCATTACCGAAAAATCTGGATGCTTCTGAGTATAATTATTATAAAAATAGTTGTAATGAACTCTCAAGAACTCAATTATTTTATGTACTCCCACTATTTATGAAGCAATTGGTAATTTTATTGGAATCAATGTTACGTACCACATAATTATTTATCTATAAGGGTCAATTTCCTCGTAACATCTGGATTATGAAACTATTTATTTGTCAAAATTCTATCATTTTGAGACTGATGATCATACCTTTATGTAACAAAAAATAATTAAGGTTGTGGTTGGTGTACTAATAATTTGCGCTACCATTAATGATGATGACATCAATTATTTGTCGAGTTTTGAATCGTAATTCATGTACAGTAATTTACGATAATCCAGTAGCTTATTTTAGAGAAGGAAATATAGAAGTCCGGGCATCAACGAGACTTATGACCTATCATTAGTTGGTTTAAGTGACTACTATTTACAATGTGTAACAATTACCATTCTGCTAATTTTTCCACATTTGTATTTCTTATTTTTTTCCATCTGTTGATCTTTCTGAGTTTAGCGAGCCGGAACCTTTACTGATGCGGCTGAAATTCATATAACTGAAT
Organism: Micrasema longulum; assembly: GCF_059751315.1. NCBI lineage: Eukaryota > Metazoa > Arthropoda > Insecta > Trichoptera > Brachycentridae > Micrasema > Micrasema longulum. Next base: position 14,224 of record NW_028277628.1, read on the forward strand.
TATTCCACTTACAAACCAGGCAACACCTAAAAATATTATCTTCTCATTCTGTAAAATGTTATTCATCCCTCTTGTAATATGATAATATTAACAGCTCCCTAGAGTGTAGAGTTAATTTCTTGTATACAAAAGTTTGCACAAACTCAAAATATTGTTAATAGGTAACTGTTTTCAAAAATTTATTCAACGCTAAATTTTGAAATCTCAAAATATGTTTTATCAAGTTACACCGCCTTGCATGCAAGTGTGCGACTTTCTATTCCACATTTTCACATATATAAAGGACGTCGCGATGCCGACGCCTGGTTTGAATCCCGGCTTTGGCTAGCGCCATCTATCTTCCCCGGCACAAAACCTGCAGCGCTGGATTCCCCGGAGGGTTGAATCTTTTTAAATGAACATGCATGAAGAGTCATAAATATATGTTGTCCGCTTTTCAGGCTATGTTCTTCGCCATTTATTTTATTTCATTCCCCATTTGTATAGTTTTCACAACTGGGTCAGTTGGTTCTAATCCTTGTAGAATTCATTTCACAGTTCTACAGAATTATTTTAAAAGTGAAATACTAGCTTATTACATGACTTAACGACTCTTTTTTCTGATGATGTAATAACTTATATTTACATATAAGTTATTAATTTAAAAAATACTTGGTACATTTCCACATTTTTATTTTGACCAATTAGCGCTTTCTTTTTTTTTAAAAATGGACAAAAAAAAATAAAATATTTCAATAAAAACGCACTACTTTGAATGACGTCACTGGTTCATATGAACCATCCAATGATATGAGAGCATTGAAGGAAATCCGGTATGGTCACCGTAAACCCACCTATCGGAAGAACTGTCATAGAACAATTTGTGACATCGCACGCGGAGTTGTTTCGATAATACGATATGTAAAAATAAAAAATGGTGCCTTAGCTTAATATTCTACTAACAAATAAAAAATTAAGAAAAGACACTGTACTTCCTCATTATTTATCTATTTTGGCAAATATCTTTTTATCCGCAGTGTATTTGCGTGTGTTTACTCTAAATTATATAAAATATACGCATTCCTTCAACTTCAACATATTAAATAACAGGATGTACAAACAGGCGGTATTGTATTTCCCTGGATATTAACGAGATTGTTATTCCGAAATTCGTTCCTGGAAAAATGTCTTACTTCAGACATTTTCTCTAAGGACAAAAACCGATTGGAAAAAAGCTTAATTAATACAAACAACCGCTTATTAAAAGGAAATACATTTTGGAAGGATTTTGTAGTCATTTTATATCAAAATTGACACGGCCTGTAAAAAACAAACATTCTCGTTACACTAACTTTTTAACTTAATATGACATTTTATTTTTTTGAATCTATTATGATAATTTTATTGAAGCATTTCTAATTTATAAATATATCATGATGACTTCAATAACCAGACGAGACATCACATGACTTGACCATAAATATGTTTATATAAGCCTAGATGTTTTTCAAAATCATAAATAAATAAAAAAAACAAACTCTTAAAAGATTTTTCTTCACTTTGTATGGAGGTTGAAAGACCGGCAGCTGATCAGTGTAGAAGAATCAAATATCCCACGACGGTGGCACACTTCTGGGCCCAATATCTGCACAGTACCTATGTGCAGAGCTTTCATTACTCCTATTATGATTTTTGTTATTATTATTATTATTGTTATTACTGTTTTTTTGTACATGTTTGTGTATATCCATGCATACATTTATGTGTGTGTATGTATGGGCATATATTATTATAGATACAACTACTGCAACTAGAAAATAATATTAAAATTATGTAAATGAATGTCTCGACACGGATTATGCCCAATGAGTCGTTCATATAGAAAAGAAAAAAATTAAAGTTTAATGTGAAATAAATAAACATACGTCAAAATTCACGTTATAAAGCATTTTCACATATTATTACCCGTATGCGTCAGAAAATAATGAAGCATTTAATCAAATGGTTACTATTTCACTACATAATCAATCACAATAAAACACGTTGGTGACTTATTTTCAGTGATTTATTGATTCCGTGGTCTATAATACTATGTAATTAATACTTAAGACCTTACTTCACCTTCACAATCTCCCGACTTTTATCTTGTGTAAGTTTGTGTAGGGCTGTTAGGGTGTGGTTCGTGTTCGTATATTATATTTCCATAATATTATTGATTTAAAATAACAAAACGTGTTAAAAATACGGTAATTTTTTAAACAATTATCATTAGTTTTCATTTAACAGTTTGGTCAAAGTCAACACGAGGAATGATTCTTATTTTGAAAAATCAAACGAACGTAAGGGCAGACAGAGAGAACAGACCGCCTTATCATTATGTCTTTGCATGCATACCTCGCGCCTCGGTTCCCCTACATTCATACGTCTTCGAACGAACGCACGCTGATTATTCCGACTTTTGACTTGTCCATCTTCAAGTTTTTATTGGATTCGGTCGTGTTTTTTTTTCTTCCTTTATTTCTGCATCTTTTTAGCCGTTGATTCGCTGTCCATCGCTCCATGTCCAAAACAACGCAGAACTCCTTTCTTGACTTCATCGATAATGCTAATTTCAGCCTTGCACAATGTACAGTTCTTGAAATTTCTACACCTGTCATACATAGTTTTTTTACACATTCGAGAGGTTGCATTTCGATAGAATTCAGCCAACTTAAATTATGTTTTTCTAATTCATCACAACAAGTCGACTGTTAATTTTGCCTTCTGTGACAAACTTTTATTAAAGAAATCCATTTATTATCATATTATTTGGTAAATTTGTGGGATGTTTGGAAGGGAAATATCAAATTATCTTCTTCTGGTTTTTCTACCCTTGTTTTTATATAATACAATATTTGGCCTTATAACTCCTAAAACTTCCTTACTTCAGTAATAAAGACGTACTTCACGTATCTTCTTTTAAAAAATATGCTTACAGACCCCTCTTATGCGGTAAATAAAAATAAATACTTGATATAATATTTCAATTACAATCACTGAAAACAGCTTCTCCCTCTGGTGAGCGTAGATTATTACGAGTTTCACCTCTTAAAATAATCATTTATGGTATGGGCCGGCCATAATCGATACAAAGGAGGTACTCACCCCTATATCCCAAGATTGAATGCACCCCCTATATTTACTTGTACGGCCTTCCATGGAAGGCGGTCAGTGGCCTGCTAATACGTGAACCTTTGCACGGTAAATATTCCATGCAGCGGGTAGAATTTTAAGTTTATTTGCAATATTTATATCATACCTCAGAATATGTACTGAGCATTTTTCATATCAAGCGTATGAATAAAATGTGCTAACTATGATTTTTGTTACTAAAATTGTATTTTAAAACACAATTTTCTAGAATACACTAGAAAGATAACCTTATAATACATTAAAGACATGTTGATTCGACGTGTATATGTTTGAGTGAACATATTTTGGATTGTGTATGCGATTTTATGTTCTTATATGTATAACACTATAAAAGTCATTGTGTTATGGGTAAATGAAAAACATTAAGATTTATTTCTGTTTGTAAAAGGAAAAATCTTGAAATAATAAAAACACATATTTCTTACAATATTTGAGTTTTTACAAATGTTTTTTAGATAAAAGGCTGGATTTCAACCCCCTCGGGAGTCATTAAGATTAACAAATTACAACAGGGATGGAGAATACCTTAAATAAGGGAATATGGAAGTCTAGGCATTTACAGGGACAGTGTGTCAAGTTTCCACTTAAACGGGCCATAAGCCCTGTAAATGTTTAGAGTATTTTTTTGATTTTTTAAAACTGATAAATTTATTTCGTTGAGATCGTAGAACAACGACGGATGTGCGAAAAATGCGACGTTGACTTTCATGTATATTTCATATTGAAAAAAATAAATTAAGACCATTTTTGCCAAGTTTGAAAAATATGGATACAAAAATCTAACCTAAGTATCAATAGTTAACTTTTGTAGTTATCACGTTGTGACATAAAACGTAAAAAAAAATAAACCACTCTCAAGAAAAGTTGAAGAAAATCACATGCGTCGTTGCTCTACGATCTCGACGATTTATGTATATTTGAGGCTATATTATTTTCATTCAAAAAATTTTTTTAACTCCTTATACCATCACGCCATTTCCCTGTAGGGGTAAGCAGAGAAAATAGACCGCCACACACGTCTATCCTGGCATACATTTCTTGCTTATTCCACATTCATCCATCTTGTCATACATGCCCTTTGGTACTGTCTGCTGTCGACATGACCATTTAAGATTTTGGTTTATGTGATCATGCCACGTCTTCCTCGGCTATTTTCATCTCGTTACTGTTCATTTTCACTTGTTTTTCCATTCTTCCGTCATTCATTCGTTCTACATGACCAAACCATCTCAGATACCCTTTCTTAATCTTATCAATTACACTTGACTCAGATTTACACTTTCGCCTGATTGTATCATTCGTAACTATGTCATACATTGATTTCCCACACATTCGTCTAAGAGATTGCATTCCGACCGCGTTCATCCTTCCTCTGCTAGTTCCAAGCATAAGTGTTATCTGCCAGTTAAGCTTCGATTGACATAGTTTTTACAAAATGATTAAACATTTATGAAATACGAGATAGGTCTCTGTATTCTGAACGTAAACCTATATGTACTTGTTTTTTACCGAACTTATTTTTTTTTTCGTTTCACAGTGAAGATACCAATTATGATCTAACAAGATAATTCACGAAAAAGCTTACCAAATAAAATAACACGTCACATTTATTGCTTAATCTTTCACATTAATCCATGGAATGTCTGCCTGGAATAAAAAGAATGCCTCAATGTATTCCCAGAATATTCGAATACCACACAAGGGCAGGGGCTTTGAATCGGCCCATCGGATAAGGCGCTTACTCGTACTCTGAGGGATGCCAACACTGCTTCTAACGAAAACATCCAATATCTTAATCCCGTTTTCATGGGTCAGAAAATTGTATAAGAAAATGGTCAGAATTCTAAACAAAAAATCTAGTCACTATTTTCGCAAATATTTTCATTCTGCATTATAGGGCATTTGTATCCAGACAGATTCAGAATACATCTGAAATGTAAAAAGAAATATTTGTGAAAAAAAAAACAGGATCCTGATTTCCAACCGCCTATGCGCTTTGTAGCAGCAGGACAGTAAGGACTCTTTAAGAAATTTAATGTTTTGGACGTTAGATAATTGTATGCTAAAAAAATTATAACTTTTCATCACAATAATAAAATTGATCACGTCTTAACAGCACACAATTTATGTATATACTCGTAGTGTGACGTCACAGAAACACATTGTGCCGCGGACGAGAACTTCTTTCGGACAGAGATCTTTTAGCTTTATGTCATCTCCTAGAGTCTTTAATAAGGTTAAAGATGTTTGAGAGAAAAAACTGAAAGCTTATCAAACAACATTGCAAGGTAAGTGATATTAATTTAATTATCCACGACAATTTAAACAGTATACGATACAAATACAAGAAGAATAAAATTTAAATGCATGTATATATATATATATACATATATGCATGTGTGTATGTATGTATATGGAGATACATAAATTAACATACATGTTAGTCTGCCTTAGCATGGGTCTTCTCTTACAAGGCATTACTTTATAATATGAAAAAAAGGAAAAAAAGTTATTTAAATTTTATTTGAAAACAATTTTTTTTTTGAAATGTATTTTCAAGTTTTTATAAACTTGACTAGATTTCAACCATCTATGCACTCTGTATAGGCAGGCGTTTTGTAATCTAGCTAAAATTCAACATAATTGGAAACGGGAAACTATGTAGAGTCGTGATATTTTGTACGCTCTGTAGCTGCAAGACAAGTTAGGATGTTTACTATACAGCGCTCTCGAGATGATTTTCACAAAAATAAGACTTTATTTTTTATCCAGAATAAATAAATAAAAAACCCTGGACAAGTGTTTTTTTGATTCGGTGGTAAAAAATCTGAAAAAATAAATCAAGTACAGATATGGCCACCTTGTAGTGTAATGATTGGCGCGTTTGTCTATCAAGTTTTAGGTTCTAGGTTCGATTTCTCATAGGGTAGAAGTAAAATAATGATTTATATATATAAACTTATAATTAGAAATCAAACACTGATTTGAGTCTACTGAAAACTTTATTATATTTTTACAAATATAAACATATAAAAATAAAAACTTCGTGACAATTGTACAAATGAACAGCAACCCGTTATAATATTATTAATATTTTTTCGACAACAATTATCTAAATTTACAAAACTATAAGGCTTCATTAATTATCTCACAATACATACTTGTATGTCAATAAATACTTACTTTGTTATATTTTCCCCGAAATTCAAATATAAATACCTAAATTCCCCATTACCTATTAAACACTTAGCCTCACCCGTAACCATCGGTTTTTCCCTCAATTATGATAAATGTACATGCTATAGTTCAAAAGATTATTTTTATCTTCTACTTAAGTATCTTGAATTATATAACTATATAAGGACATTCAATCCAAATAATCTTCACATTCGTTTGAAAATGCCCTAATAAGGCGAAACAATTGTCACGAAGTTTTTATTTTTATATGTTTATATTTGTAAAAATAAAATAAAGTGTTCAGTTGACTCAAATCAGTGTTTGATTTCTAATTATAAGTTTAAATATGGGGTTCTACAAAATAAACACCAAATCAATCAATAAAATAATGATTTTACAGATGCTTCTACAGTACGATTTTTTATTGTTCTTTTTACACTATGTTTATATTTTCTTAGTCCAAATCTGAGTTTTTTGCTCAGTCTTCTGACCCTTATGAAACGGACTTGAGATACATTGATACATAATACATTTTCCATGTTCCTAATAGAATGAAACGAACCGAATAAGTTTCGTCTCCCCCACTGAAGTCAAGTGTACCGATAGATTGAAGGTCGGAATGATAATTGGATGAAAATCTCTCGTGGAATAATGATTCGCTTTATTTCAGTTTTCTTATTCTACAATAAGAGAAATAATTAGTCCAATTAATTGTTGGCGTAGTGCCGTTAATAAATGTTATAATTGCGAGCCTAACATTGCCAATAATTCAGTAAAATAATTGTATCTTTGAAATTAATTGGATTTTTTCACATCCCATGTATTCTTTGATGACTTTTTTGAGTAATTCTATACATTCTTTTCCCTTTTCTTACATTTTGGCTTTATCCTAATAAGTTGAGTTTACTCATTATTAATATTTTTAACTCTTAAAAGACTGTGGTAAATAATCCCTTTGCGCGCGGTGATGTAACATCGTGTTACCACTAGTAAAAGACGGAATATATTCTCAAGAAAAAAAAACATGGATAAATACTGTTTAATAATTCCTTTTCCATAATTTATGCAAATAAACATATAATTTAGCTCCGTTATAGCAAAATAAATTTAAATTCATAAATACGCCGCTCATATTACGCGGTTTTACATAATACCCGCAACAGAAAAGCGTCTCCATCTTCCTTCCTTCCTTCTTGTCAGGTGCCAGCTCTTGAGCATACTCCCAAGTCTTTTTTGACATAAACTGCTGACAAATAGTAAACTTAACTCATAAGAGTTCTATCTTGGTGCTTTCTCTTATACAGATATCTTACTGAATTAGCGGACATTCATTCTTCGTACGCGATATCCTTGTATATCCTTGCTACGGCAAGGATAAATGTTTTTTGTAATAACATCTAGCATATTTTCACAAATTTTACTATCCAAAACCGATTTAAAAATGTCCATTTGAAGATAACATAAAAAACGATTTCATCATTTAAAAAAATAAGAGAGACATATCAAGTCTTGTGTCCTATGTGGACTAGTGTTACATCACAGCCACACAAGAGCTAATATTCGTATTAAAAAAAATAAGTATTTCAGTGATATTACAGCAACAACAACAAACCATCACGCTTTTTCTCCACAAGTTTAGGCAGAGATGATAGAACGCCACATCACTTTATCTTTGCATATATATCTCGCTCCCTTTACATTCATACATCTTCTCATGCACGCGCGCCGATTATTCCAACTTTTGACAAGTCCATCTCAGAGCATTTGTTAGATTTGGTCATGCCATGTCTTTCTCGGTCTTCCTCTATTTCTGCATCCATCAACATTCGCATCGTTAGTATTCTTAGCCGTTCTTTCGCTGTCCATTCACTCGACGTGTTCAAACCAGCGCAGAGCTTTTCTTGATTTTCTCTATAATGCTTATATCAGCCTTACATAATGAACAGTGATATTAACTTATTGAACTGTCCGTTAACTTTTACTTTTGACCCGTTTGATCATCGAGCCGTTGAATTAATAATACGCATGAATTAATATTAAAAATTTCAAGAACAAACGGAAAAAAGTTCGTGTTTATTAATGTGTTCAACTGTATAGTAATAAATGATCAAGCAACTTCTACTTATATCACCTTATATACGAGTATATCTAAAAGGATGACATACAATCCTGGTTTTTTCTATGTTTATGGTTAACATTTCCTGGTCATCTCAATCATTCTTGACCTTCCTCATCCTACATTTCCAATCTAAACCTATTCGAAAATGATTTCATCATCCATCATCCATCAAAAGTTGATATTTCCTTTTATTATTTGAATATACCTGTTCCAGACATTCTTTATTTTCTAATTGCATAAAAAAATAATCAAATTCAACCGTAATTTACCTTCATAGTCATGTATCACGTGTTTATTGTTCGCAATCAATTAATTATATCAGTATCGTTACAATAAATGACAACGCCAACATGGCAAATTATCCTTTGAATCAAACGGCCCATCGTTTGTTTCCCGAGCCATTTTTAAAAAGACCAAAATACTTGACAAAAGAGAAAAAATTCAATTTCCTTTAGAGCACTATCTACATATGTTAGAGCGATACATCGCGTCAGTTTTAACAAAGCAGGAGTGTCGACTCTGTTGACATTTAAAAAAAGTATTTTGAAACCGTACTTTTAACACGTTTGCGCTAACGCACTGTAGCTTCATAATACTGTGCAATATTTTTTTACAATGTAAGCTCGGCGTGAGCTTTCAGTTGTATTAAAGTAATGGTATTCCGGGCGAAGTCGTGGAAAAGCTCTCGTTTGTACTCGAGATGTGGTGTATTTTTTTAACGTTATCAACATTTTTATAGTGTTAAATTGTTATTAAATAAAAACATCGTTTAAAGTCTAACACATATTAGTTTATTATTTAAAAATAACACTACTATAGTTTCCAATTTCAAATGGGTGTTACGAAACTTATAAAAATACAGAATTTTATTCACATTGTAATCATATAGTCTAAACAAAAAATAAACTAATAAAACTGTGGTACAAAATAAAGTTAAATTGGTAAGTGAGTATTTCTCTTATTTTAGTTTACGTATTTTTTTTTTTTTAAAGTTTTTTTATTCATATCATAAAATGTAAAATTTATTCACAAGAATATTTAATACTTTTAATTGAATTGTTCCTAAAAGGGTATACGTGATTCTGCTTTTATAGAGTAATTCAATAAAAATTTTCAAAGCATTATCAAATTTATTTATTTATTTATTTATTCACACTCTTTATCAAAATACAATTCCATATTCACTTTGCCCAGCTAATAAGGGTACATACCCCGTTCCAAGCTAGGCAATTACATTTTAATATATTATAATACTTAACAAATTAATATAGAGCACAGACAAACAAATATAAACTTATTCGGATACACATTTTGATTCATATACATACAGACATACACATATATACACACATATATATAAATATACACAAATATACACATGTACATACACACACACGTACATACACCCATGCGCATACACATACATACATTCATAAACACATAGACAATTTATTTATGCGAAACTTCATGGTTGTCATCTATAAATATATATTTTTTAAATTATTCTTTATTTTTTATATTTTATTTTTGACATCCAGTAAGGTTCTCCAATCCGTGGCATGCATCAACTTTTCTGACTCCCTACGACCAATGTCATGAAAGAGCGAGGTCAACACCTTCCGTAACTTGACAACACTCCCGTCTTTCCACGATTCTGGCAAAAGGTTATGGACCTTTTTGCCTACGTTATAGTGTTGTCTCGATGCCAGAACAGTGTTGACCTCTTCACTTAGTATCAGATCCCTATTAGAGTATCTTGTATTATGATTGTGGTTGACGCTTGGGTAAATGTCTCTCTTTATGTGTCAATTACCTTCATATTTTAGGTCACTAGCCTTGATTAAATCATTCTTTAAAAAAAAGTCGTGTAATATATTTTACAACAAATTTTATCGTTGTCAGTGAAGAATGCACTTCCCTCTTTTTGTCAATAAATGAATGTACTTTTGGATTACCTTCTTTCGACACATAGATGCTAAGGGTACCAAATTACAGAGATTTTCTTTGGATAGCTTTTCTCGTTGGCGACGAGTAATTTTTCCGTGTATGTGAGCATCGCCAAGGAGACTTATGTCCTCAGATGCGGTGTGCGGTATGTGGGGGGCAAGCTGTAGCGTGTCCAGGCCAGTAAAAAATTTACTTCGAAAATTATCATATTATTTCATTTCGCATACTTACCTTGCACCATATTACACAATTGTTTACCACAGCTGAAAGCACTAAAATTTATCAATAATAATTCAACAAATTTTTTTAGGCGAAACTCAAAAAAGTTTTTTTTATTTTTAATAATGCTTATTTTACAATACTGACTATAGTCAATAGTATTTTGTTGTTACATATACTATTTTACGTTTGAATAACCCTTTTTTTTTGTTTTGTGGTTTGTTTCCTTCTACGTGGACACAGTTTGATTGTATATAGATCCAAGTCTAGAGAAGAGGTAAGGAAACATGATCATCATAGACAAAAAATGATTACGAGTACACTGCAAATAGTATTATGTATTTATACCCAACGATAAAAGGTGTTTTCTACCTCAATTAAATTTGTGTTTTTTTAAATAAAATAAACTAGCTTGTGTAACAGTAATAAAAAAGTTACAAAGTAAATGCCGAATCAATTACAATTAATTTTAGTATTTTCAATCAGGTAAAAACACAGTGCGTACATAAATTAATTAATCCATCTTGTGACAGGTCATAACCCTTGCTAATGCCACTAAATAAATAATTCACGTCGACTTTGCGAAGAAACAAGCCCGGGATCTAAGGCTGCGTAGGCAAACGCGCTAACTAGTTTACCACAAAGCGGACTAATCTCTACTCGAATTTATTCTTCATGATTTTTAATAGAGTAGCCGTTATTGAGTCGTCAACAATGTACGTGTAATTTTCTCAAACTGAACGGTTTGGGTATGTATTTAGAAATTGCATTAAGGCAATATGCCCGCCCGTATATGTATTTAAACTGAATATATGTATATAAAGTGTAAAAATAAATAAATAAACATTCTTTCAGGATTCTAATTCCATTTCATACATAAAACAGTATTTTTAATTTCACCAGAACACGGTGAATGTACATACATATGCCTTCAAAATATAGGTATTATTAATGGTTACTGAGAAAAGCCAAGACGCAATTTATTTTACGAGTGCCAAAAGTAGCTTTAGTCAGTTTTGGGAAATACTTGTTTGCCAATTCCAGCAGAAAAAAAAATTAATGCATTAGTGTTGTAAAAATTAGCATTTTCATTGTGAATTCATAACAATGATTTAATTTCGCTTATTTTGATTAATGCGAAATTTAAAAATGTACACATTTAAGCTTTTAAAAGCTATAAAATTAATTATGTAATCACTTTAAAGTAATTTATTTATTATCATATTAAAACCATAAAATTATACATTCATGCAACGTTTCTTTGACTATTTAACTACAGTTATTTACCCCGTTTTAATCCAGTAAAAAAATATGTATATAAAAAACACTAATCAATACATAGAAAAATAAATACAGGTATAATACATAGTGAGAAACATAGTAAAACACATAGTTTTAAAAATAACATAGTTAAAAATTCAATTAAAATATCGTAAAAAACGTATTTGTAAACTCAGTATAATACATAGATAAAAGAAAATACTAAGTAAAAAACATAGTACAAGACAGAGTTAAAAATACATTTTGAAACCAGTATATGCGTAGTAAAAAACAAAATACCCAGAAAATATAAAAAAACATAGAAAAAACATACAGCAAAAAAAAATGTATCTATATATCAAAAACAAATTTTAAATAAACAGCAAAATACAACGTAAAAAAAACATAGTAAAAGCTGTGATAAATAAAATAATGTATTTAAATAATAAAAACAGAGGTTAAAGTAATGAGAGTAAAAAATTCAATCAATAGATAACTAAAAATATATCAATACGGTTCCAACAGCAGCATGTGTTTAGAACATGTTTAAAATAAGCATCTAATGGCCACCATTACGAATACATGTGTTAATTTTGCTATCAACGTTCTTTGCATAAAAACTAAATTCCATTTGGGAATGCATTTTTCCGATTACCCATTACGACGGACAAACGTACTAGATTTGAATATTTTACTATTTACGCTTATGCAATACGTTTCAACTCTGAGTAATAAGGCCCCACAGCTTTAAAGCCTTCCGTACGGACAAAAATCATTCTTGGATTATCAATCATGAAGTTAGCTATAGTTTACAGCAAAACAAAGGGCCGTAGGTACTCAGGTCGAGGTACCTAAGCGTAAAGTGAAACAGTCCGTTACACGTTTGTTTTTAAACCAAAAACCCCGTTGTTTTATGAAATAGAACGAGATGCCGTTTTGACTGTTCAGGTGCTTTCATACTCCAAGCGGTTCAATACATTTTGTATTTTGGGGTTCGTATTACATTATAAAAATATATGTGTAGATCTTAATTACTGTTAACTCTTGTTTTTACTATGTTTCTTACTATGTTTTTTTGTTTTTACTACGTATTGTACTAGGTTTATACATATATTTTTGATATGTGATTTACTACATTTTTGACCATGTATTTCACTGTTTTATACTACTTCAACTTTCTTTATTTATTTTTTCTGTGTCTTTATTACTGTTTTTATATTTCTTTTACTATCTCAGAACGGAATAAACAACTCTAGTTAGACAGTCAAATTAACTTTTATAAATGTATAAATTGAGGTGTGTATGTATATACTAAATAAATAAAAATAGAATACTTTCCAAAGATGAGAAGGAGCTAGAAAACATAAAATAAATAATAGTAGGATTTTTATGGTACCTGAATACAATTTATTACTTTCTACCTATGATTGTAAGGCCGACAGCTGTAGAAATCCACCGATAACTATGTACAATATGGTTCATTATCTTTATTCCACTTTTACGCCTTATGTAGGTACTGCATCAGTATAGTAATCGCAGTGTTTCTTGAGCATTTGTAATATCATTATTTTTTCTAAGTCAACACCAGCACAAAACAGTAAGCAAGAATGAAAACATGAAAAATCAGCAATAGCGTTAGCATTAGCATTTTTAAAGATATGTAATATTTATTCGCATGCTATTAAAATGAAACAAAAATAGCGGTAATGTTCATCACGAGACTGCATTTACATCCCTCTCTTCCCCTATCCCTTCCTCACCACCGCGTCTACACATCCTCTAGCCCAGTATTTTATTTCAATGACCATACCCACCCGCACCGTTTTCAAAAGGCTTCCCTTCTTTACATACATAATATCCCGGCTATCCAGTCTCCTGTAATCATCCGGGATGGTCGTTATTTTTGTTAAAGCAAGCGAACTTTTAAGGGCAAAATATTCTATGAAATGTTTCGGGGAATAAGAAAATTGAGAGCAGTCATCAAAGGGAAAAATGATATATTTGAAGCACTTTTTCCCTTCAAATCTTTCGTCTATGGTTTTTGACGTATAGCCGAGGCGAAAATAATTTAACGGCTTTTGTAAATAAGTTGTACAGTTGTTAGCGCGTTTGCCCACTGAAAAAGAAATCCTGGATTGAGTTAATTTATTTATTCGCTATAAACGCTCAAAGAACTTTTACATAACTGGTTTAAAATTAAGAATAAAGTATCAAGTTACTTAATGCTTTATAGATATGAAGATACAGTACTGCATATAAGAGGAACATATTAAAATATGTTGAAAAATTATTACAATTATATGGAAACTTAAGTTGAAATAAGTTTAATGTAGGTACATTAAGTGTAGATAAGCAGAACAGGAAATTTCTGATTAATTTTTACCGCATTTGAATATTTTTTTAATTTTTTATTTTGTCAAGGTTTATTTATTTTTACAACAACATTTAAAATGATTATTACCATGACATTAATGATTTTTTCTCATTGTTTCAGGTTCGTTAAAAACAGCTGATTCTTTCTGATGTGGTAAATATGGAACTATATTTGCTTTATTTTAGTTTTTAATTAAACATACACTAAATTGAACTCCAATAAAGGTATTATTTTCCTTTCAACAAAAAAAAACAAAATTAATATAAATCGCAACATTAATTGGATAGAAAGCATGATTAACAAACATTTATTACAAATGATAAAGATCTTTTAAAAAATCAAAAACTCTTGAAATCACCCCCTCCATACGCCACGTGACCAGTAAGTATTTAAAAAAATCTTAACGGCGTAATGTCTCATTTTGGTTGGCTACCCTTAAAATTATAAGTTTTATTAGCCATAAAATACCAGAACCAGATATAAGGGGTGGATTACGTACAAAAGAGGCATCAAATGAGTAGGGGATATTAATTACAGAAGTAATAGTTAAGCCGCTTTTTTGTGGGAATTTGGTGGGTTTAATTCACCGACTTGTCTGGCAATATACTTACATTATGTGGCAACAAATTTAAATGAAGTACTGAGAATTAAAAATAATGTACTTCTGAATTATATTGGTTTTAGAATTTTTTAATAAGTATTTTTTCAAAAAGTAGGTATTAGCTGGTTTGTAATTAATGATTAACGGTAAATTATTGGTTTTTTTTTATTTTTACTATTTAACACTTGTACTTATTTTCCTCGTGAATTTGAGAGATTTTTTAAGGCGCATTTCATTCGTGTACATAATATGAAAAATAAGTGATACAACAAAATAAATCATCCTTACTCAACACAGGACTTTTAGTCTCATGGAGTTAGAACTTATGTCTCAAATAATGTTTAATAAACTGCCTTTAAGTAAACAAATAAATAAATAAATAATAAGTGGATTAATTGATTTGAATCGGCCTCGTGGCGTAGTGGTCAGTGCATTTGCCTACCAATCAAGAGGCTCTGGTTCGATTCCCGACATGGTTGACATAAAATGTTTACTTAACAAAATTTGTTTTTACTCGAGAATATTTCGTAGTCCCTGGGCTCGCACCTGAAGCGTAAGACTGATCATCTTACCTACGTGCAACAAAAAAATATGGAATCGTACTACGATTGGTTTACTAATGCAGTGTTCTATGCACCATTTGTTGTATAAAGGAAATGATTATTATAATTAAAGTTGTTTTTATTTAAATATTTGTGTGCCCTGATGATGATTTTTTGACAGAAAATCTCAAGTAAATACTGTAAAACTCCAATAATCCAGATATTTGAATGCTTCTGAAATAATTCAGTCAATTGGAATCACATAAAACTTACTTAAACATGTCCAAGTTAGTTTTATTTTTTTTTATTTCCTGACAACGATCCGGATATTTGGCGATCCGGACGACTAGAGTTCGGATAAACGGAGTTCTACTGTAATTGCATATATCACCCATGATTAAATAAAGTATTTTTAATTTGTCTAATCATAGACAATGACTATATTTGACACCCCAGGGAGTAATTAAGTATAAAAAAAAATAATATAGATGGGTATCATTTTAAATAAAGATGTATGAAATTCTAGACATTAACAGTAACATTCACTATTCTGTGATATTTTGTATATTTTTTAATAAGTAACAAATATAAAATCCAATGTTACAAAAACATTTTAAAAAATCCACAAAGGCATAGCCTGTGTGTGGGTATACATTTTATTTTAAATTTCAATAAAGGGTACGAAGAATATGATAGATATCAAGAAAAAATAATATAAGTGTTTGTATAAAAACACAAATATTTTGTCAAAAATGAAAAAAAATTAACGAAATAATTTCAAATAATTTATCTCCATCATGTCATCCTTATGAAATAAAATAACTATCCATATTCCTTCCATCTGCTGATTTTTGTATATTTAAAAGCTGAAATCTTTGTTGGCGTTGATTAGATTCGCTTGCTGGATAAGTTCACCTACTAGGCAACGCCTGATTACACTTTTAAACCTTTATACTTTTTCTTGGACCAATTGATTTGATCAACTATCCGCGTTAAGTCGGCATTATATAGACAATCGTCAGCTAAAAGCACAACAAGTTTCGCGCATTCAGAATTACTCATCATCAAATTTGAATATAAAATTATTTTAGGTTTATGAATATTATTATATAACCACTGACTGTCTGTTAATGTCTATCGGTTTCGAGACGTACTCGTTTCTTTGTCAGGACTCTCACTACACCAACATGCAAATTGATACTAAAACACACTTTCACCTTTACGATCACTGTACTTTAACGTAGTAATCACGAAGAAATACATAAATTACCTTCAGAATTAAAGGGAGATGCAATCACCATCGTGTTCGAACATGTTCTAAAAATTAGGTTTACAGTATTTAGTGGTATTTTGGAGAATAGGTGGGGGTGGGGGTTGATAAAGGGGAGTTTAATTATATATTAGTATTCACATGGTGTTGTGAATTTTTTGATGTAGATACTGGCATGTCTCAAAACCGAGTGACATAAAATGTCGGTAAATGGTAATCTTAAAATATATATTTTATCTCTACGTGTGTATGTCACTGAACTCCTCCTAAACGGCTTGACCTATTTTGATGAATTTTTTCGTGTATATTTGAGTAGGTCTCTGAATGGTTAAGGTTCACAATTGGTTCACAATTGGATCCGGTAGGTATTACTGTGATTTTAACACACTCTGTAAACACAATAGTTGAACGACACAGATTTACGAGATATTGCACTATTTTTTTTTATTTTCCTTCGAGCCACAGGAAATCACTCAATGGCGAAACGAAAAGATTGAAATATCAAACTCAATTTCAAATGTCACTTAGTATATAGTTTATCGAAAATTCAAATATAGAAAAAATGTTAACTGAACCAACTAATAGCAGGCAAGCTAACGTTTGGGTAGAACAACGTCTGTCAGGTCCGCTAGTAGGTATAATAATATTTACTTAAACTAGTTAAAATATTTTACCACAAAGTTTAAACCTTAATACATTTAAATATACACATTATTTTAATTGTATAGGTTTTTCCACAAACGGAATGCCGAAACAAGAAATAATATTTAGTAAAATAATACTTTCTTGATTCAAATGGTAGTCTTCAAATTGCATGTTTTTATGTATAAGGCCATTTTGTTTACCCTTCATGATTACCTGCATGCATCAATTCGTCCCCCAACTAGTCTTGTAAAGATTGTTCGCAGAATCCGTACGAAGGATAAATCGTTGGTGATTGAATGATAACTTTACAAAGACACGTGTTTCCCATTCGCAACACGTGGCGGTCGGTCGCATGTAAATAAGTTAAGATTACTTAACACGATATGAACACCCGTCTCGTTTTAAGTTACCATTCCCGGTGTGGTACCGTGCTTATGTAGGTACAGATATATAGCTTCACAAGGATTGGATTATTATCTTACACAATCTTTTTCGACTTATGCGTCCTCAAAGATAAAAACGTCATTCATAACTTGGAGAAAGTGGTGTGGCGTTCTGTCTTCTCTTCCTGCCCCATGAAGAAGGCTTTATGTTTTGTTTGTTTGGAGTATAAAAAACGATAGTTGACAGGATTTTGAGTACTGCATCTAAATTAAATATTTGAGGTTGTTGAGATATGACCCTTTGGAAGACTATCGATGACTTTTTTACAATAAATTTTACATATTTAGTCAAAATATAGTTCGAAAATATTTGTAGGTTTTTTAAACCAAATTTAAAATAATTTAATCTAAATGTCAAATTGCAGAATCATTATTAGGTATGCAAGAAGCGTACCACTGCACTGCGCTAGACTATGGTCGAAACCAACAGTACAGTCAAAGTACTAAATAATTACGAGAAAAATACTTTTTGTTTTACTTTTCATTATAAGTTAGCAATTCGTTTCTATTCTAGATAAAAACATTAAGATCAATATAAACAAAAAATTAAATACATACCAACATTCTTTATAACAATCAATGTAAATATTTATGTTCAACAATAAATAAATAATAAATAATATTTATTTTCAATATTTGTGTCATATTAATGAGATTACTACTTTTTTTTACGGAATATTTTTTGTAAACAAAATGTAGCTCGCGCCAAACTAAAAATAAATAAAAGTTTGTCAGCGCGCCTTATAGTTTACAGTATTTTAATGTTTTCAGTTGGAAGTCAATTTTACAATAAAATAAATTGAATATACATGATGTCTAGATTATTTTTGTGTTAAATATAATTTCTTATCTGTTTAAAATATGTTAATTGGTTAAAGAGAATTTACGCTTTTTAAAATGCTGAGCTTTAAATTCAAAATCATGATAAACAAAAATATTGTCCGTATTGTAATCCATAGAGTTTGAAATTTTATTTATTTATTCTTTCGTTTCTTTGCGTAAGACTGTATCTACAATTTCCACCGGAAACGCTTCTCCGCCCTAAGAATCACCAATGAGTTTAAAGCGCTACCAGTTTCGTTCAACAATTTTTGTCCGCCTCTCCGATGCGCCAACCGTACTTTTGAACGTCCGAAACGTCAACTTTCAAAACGCTATAAAACCACAAAACCATGACCTCAAAACGTACAATTTAATTTATTTAGTTCCTCGATAAATAACAAATTAAAACCATACCTTTTTGCTTTCTGCCCTTACAAAACTGCAAATCGTTTTATTTATTTTGTCCGAAAGCTGGTGGAAACGTTACTTTATATCTTGTCAGCGTTATTCTACCATTTTTATTTTTGTCTTCTCAGTTTTTTGCTTGACTTTTTTCTTATAAACTGGACGATATAAGTTTTCTCGTCATTTCCCACCAGTCATCGTAGAGATTGTCACAGCTTTTTTTCTGGATCAAAAATTGAAAACTTTTTGATTACTTCTCCTATAATAGCTAAGATGATTGATGACGTTATGTAAAATTAATGGTTTCTCTTTTATATTCATATACTTTATTTCCTTCATTTTAGCCTTCATTATTTGTGAAAACAATGTTGTTTTTATTGAACGTATATATATATATGTGTGAATAATTTATATAGCCCCATTTTTGTGAAAATTACCTTAATCTATCTGCTATCTACGTGTTATCTACGTATATCTCTATTCATATATTTTTAATAATAATTTATGTC
Source organism: Micrasema longulum (assembly GCF_059751315.1). Classification (NCBI taxonomy): domain Eukaryota; kingdom Metazoa; phylum Arthropoda; class Insecta; order Trichoptera; family Brachycentridae; genus Micrasema; species Micrasema longulum. Next base: position 33,728 of record NW_028277628.1, read on the forward strand.
TACAAATCATTAAGACGTGCCTAATATTTTTTTAAAACAATTTAATGTTGATTGTTATTTAGCTCGTTTGGTTATCGATTCCATTAAATTAGATTTTAACTATAAATAAATTCCTAACTTGGCCTTCCGAATTCGTCCAAATTATTGCGCACACAAAAAGATTCCGGCTACCAGGACAACAGAACCCTATAGGAGATTAGAGATACCACATTGTAGATTGCTCCTAGTATGTATGTAGTTTATGTACAGGTACCGTCAGCGTCGTGTGTATCTACTCTTGCTCCTGTGTACCTGGTACGTGAAGGAAGATTTCATCTCAATTTGTCTCGCAGACAATTTGCGCGCATTCTTTTTGTTTCTATTGCTGTTCTTTCTTATGATTCCCGTTCCCTTTGCGTCTCTTCAAGACCAAAGCAGAGAAAATAAAACTACGAACGTACTTGAGTTGTGTGTTCCATGGTGATATCCTTTGTGTTAAATTTACTCGCTCTAGAATATTTGGTTTTTAGAGTATATACAAATAAATTGACTTTTGAAAAACACGTGACGACTAAGTTTTGAGATTTCTTATTTTGTTTACAAAATAACACTCCAGTAATCTATATTTGCTCTTTGATTTAGGGTAAAAGTTTTTGTTGAATTTTTTTACGTGATCATGTCAGTTAGCAAACAAAAAATCTAATTTATGAATGAACTTATCTCTATCAAGTTACTATTAACATGTTTTTTAAATAATCTTTAAATTAATGAATATAAAAAAAAAACTCATTTCCAATGTCATACTAGATGCCGGTTTTAATGTGTTTTTCTTTTTATTTTCATGAATGAAATACAAAAAAACAACACAATTTTTATTGTTGATATTTTTTCCAACAAATTATCTCAAAAAATTAATATGTCAATTTCAAATCAGGATAAATTCGGCACTCAGTTACTAAAGAAACAAGTCAACGTAAATTTCTTAGCCACAAAAATAGATTGTGAGACAACTTTGATCATTTGACTTTCGACTTTGCGTAATTAATTCCTATCAATCAAAAGTTCCTTTTTTATATATCAATGTCTTTTGACTTAAGGTTTCTCGGATTATGACATAGATAAATTGCTGCTATAATTGTTGATAAGTAGTTCAGCAAAAAGGTTACATCTTTTAAAATATGTATTTATTTCAAATAACAAACATGTAATAAAGGCAGATATATTATATGGATTTTTTTTTTAAATACTACTTGACGAGTAATATAATTTGGAAAAGAAAATATGGAAGTTCAGACGTTTACAGGGCTTATGACCTGTCATTGGTTGGTTTATGTAATCACTTTACACAATGTGTAACATTCACCATTTGGTCATGTTTGATCATTCATATTTCTTCAAAGCTTAATGCGGTTGAAAATCATCTGGCTGAATTATTTTATTAATTGGGCAACGCCTTAAATTATTTTCAAAGTGATTTTGTTTTAGCATTTGCTTCAATCAACAGTGTTTTGAGTTTGTCTAAATTTTTCTAGACATGAGTTGCTTTTTACCTCCTGAGGAGTTTTCAAGATTAACTTATATTTCAACAAAACTTTATTTATATATGTTTGCATGTGAACATTTTTAGTGGTAGTTTATTTTACATAATTTATAAGCAATACAATAAGCTTAAAAAACAAATTTTATTGTGATAAATCAAATTATTCATTTTATTTTATTTTATTTTATTTGTTAACTTTAGTAGCACCCCCAATATAATAATATGTATTTTCAAATATAATTTATTTTTAGTGTTGGAATATTTTTCTTTATTTTAGACGTTATTTAAAAATATAAACTTAATCCCACATTCAACCAATTCTGGGCTGTTGACTAACCAACTGATACAAGAAGAAGTATAAAGTTGTCGGAATTTTTCAGGCAAATGGAACAACGGAAGAAATATGGATATTCCAACAAAAGCAAAATGTTGAATGTTACACATTGTGTAAAATGGCCACTCAAACCAGCCAATCACACATATTTAGTATTATGAATAACAATAATATATTCATTTGACATTTCAAGAAAAAAATCGCATTTACATAGCACAAAATAGTATAAAATACAATACATACATCAAAAAATACATTTATCTATTATCCCTAATAGTACAGTACAATAAACTATGTATATTTTCCAATTTTTGTTTTTTGTTGCATCTACCTGTGTCGGTAAACCCGTACCAAGATATATGCAAATTGTATGTGTATGGTGTCGTATCTGTATTACATCATATTATTTTTTTACGTCATACATTTCAGCTCAACTCAAGTTTTTACCTAAAGAGCTGAAATATATTACATCGAATGTAACTGGATTTTCGTATTTAAATAAATAAAATAATTACTGGTCATAAGCCTACTAAATGTCCAGACTACAACTTTCCCTTGTTTAAAATGTTCTTTATTTTTTTTACAATATTTTACCGAATATCTTTTCTCATTTAGTTCAAATCGATACGGAATACTATCTTAACTTAAAAGTTATACGCGACGTTAATGTATAGTTTTATCGTAACTCGGTTTCCTTCACAAAACCATTTCGTGTCTGGCTAACTCAATAATCTTCCTCGACACGAACTGTCTAGTCAAAGATTATAGCGATATCGGAACATCGGTAGTCATATTCGCCCTACACGTTCACGTAAAGAGATCAACTTTTCAACGTTTTATAATACATACGTACATTTTAAATACATGAATATAATTATGCTCATTTGCAGGCGATTTAGGAACATAACAAATGTGGCCAAAAAATCTCGTTTAAATGGTTTCTGGCTCGAGACAGTTCAGCTTACGGTCTATTTTGTTAGCACGTTTACTCACCTTGTATGGGCACTTGCAACACTAGACACATGAAACTCCAGATGACAGGTCTGCTAACACAGAGACGCAATGCGGCGCTAAGGACAGTAAACTTAGCTTCAAAACGACGTCGCTACTCACTTATAATTATTACCGTAAAACTGTTTCAATTTCCACGGCCAGGTTTAAACAATATAGTTCGGTATTCATTTATTTTATTTTTATTTACTGAGGGTAGTATTTACTTTACATGCACACTTTTACTACTACCATACATTTTATCTAGAAAAAACATATATTTCTATTTTATTTGTTTATTTTTCCATACACATAGAATTTTCATTAAAAAATACACTTTAAAAAATTCGTCTTAAAATTAAGCTATAATTTTATTTGGAAAAAATGCCCACAAAGACTTCAGCGTCTAAGCAGGGGCCATTTCTTTTTAATAATTTATAAGTTTATAGTATAGTATATAATAATATAACTTACATATAACTTTGAATTATGTATCCTTACCTCTGTTCTGTATAAATACATTTAACTTTTTAATAACGATACCAGTCTCGAAGATGTCGCGAAAGCGATGAAACCGGTCACTGGATATTCCAAATTTGTGGATTAAAGTATCACTCGTGTTTTATTTATATAATAAATTACAATGAACTTCCATCAAGAATTTTCACTTACAAACTTAAATGTTTTATATAAATATAGTTTGACAAAACCATGAAAAGAAAAACATGATGAACATATGCTGCTATTACAAAAACAGGATTTATTTGTTGTATATTCATGTATTTATTTTTTTTAAAGGTGTCTTTCTCCTCAAACCTAATTCTTTTGGAAGAATTTATTTCGTTAAAAAATAAAACGAATTAATTAACTTATTTCTTCCTAATACCATGCGATGAAATCCTCGGATAATTGGTACTATGTATATAAGTCCTTAATAAAATTAACTCCAAATTACAAATAAAACATTATTTCTAAGTTCGTTCGTAAAATGTCCCAGTTATGGCTTCTTCATTGCTCGTTTCCAGGTATGATATCCTAACTTCGAAATGAAATATCTCTCTAAAGTTAAGTTGACTGCAGCTTTTATGTTATAATGTGTTGGCAGACCATGTCTGGCTTTTGTATGACTTCTTGTCTAACCGTCCATTGAATTGCTACCAACTTGTTCATTTGGCATTTCTAATACTTTCTACTTTTATCTTTTAACTTTCTGTTTGACGAGATTATAACTTTTACCCGTTAAGTTGCAACAAAGAATGATATCAACATGGATAATAGATTTTTATTATAAAAATCAACTTTTCTGTTTAAGACGCTGAATTTATTTATTAACAATTAAGGGTCTTTAAATTCCGTAATATTATCGCATTGTACGATTAAAATAATAATTGAAATAAATTGTTTATATTAAAGCAATGACATTTTCTTATTTTTCAAAAGCCCACAAACTATAATCATCATCATCACTTCCACTCAATACACTCAGTGGTGCATAGGATACTGTATTGATAAACTAAATGTATCAAGATCGTCTGTTACATGATGGTAAGGTGGTCAGTCCAACGCTACAGGAGCTAATCCATAAACCACGCAATATTGCAATCAAAACAACTTTTGAAACTTATGTATCATGTTTACTTTACTAGGAGTTGAACCCAAGACCTTAAGAATGGTAGGGAAACACACTAACTACTGCACCACAAGGTGGACTTACTTTCACTAGATTTTATTTTACAAACAAAACTGTTTGCTTCATCCGCCGCAACAGAGTAAAAAATATCGTAATAACAGTTCATTAAATTGGTAAAATATAGAGAAATCAATGTTTTCGTCCATCGTGTGTTTAAAGAAAAGAGTTTTAAAATCTTGAATACTCTTTGTTTTGATCATAAATCAAATTTCCAATTTAGCAATCACAAAATGTTATCAGTGATTTTTCATTGTTATCTCTTCTTTACACATTTTAAATTCGCCAACAACTGCATTTTGAGTCGACCAAAGAACAAAAAAATTTCATGATATTTTTTCCAGAAAAGCTAATGGCGTTAATTTGCAAAAAAAAATATAAGATAAACTTACACTTTTTTCAGTGAAAAACTAAAGTTCTTACGATCTTTACAAACATTTAATTAAATTTTTCTTTTTTGCTATTTTCATTAGTCGTAAATAACTGTGTTAGAAAATTAGAAACAATTTATGGCAGAGCAGCAATTGAACCTAGGACCTCTGATCCATTAGTCCGCGACACCACCATGACATAACTCAAAAAGTTCATTAGTTTCTTAATTATCTTAATAATTAAATAAACGTGAAATCAAACATCAACAATCTATAAAATAACAAACTTGTTACTTTTTCCCATCAAATTTTTCAATTCGTGTCTCTTGTAATGAGGAATTTCAGCCCTACGGAAAATTGGATACAAAAAATGTTTTCTTGCGCGCGATAAAAATTAGAGCATTAAATTGTATTGTAAAATTTCTTAAAAATGTACGAAAAGAAAATTAATACATTTTAATAAAAACGCACTACTTTGAATGACGTCACTGGTTCATATGAACCATCCAATGATATGAGAGCATTGAAGGATATCCGGTTTGGTCACCGCAAACGAACCAATCGGAAGAACTGTCATAGAACAACCTCTGACGTCACACGCGGAGTTATTTCAGAAATACAAAACTGCAAAAAATCATAGCGCTGATAATACGATATTTGAAAAAAATAAATTTAGCTGAGTTTAATAAAAAAAAATAAAGGAGACAGTGAATTTCCTCATAATATTGTTGTTTGTATGTAAAACACTGCATTTACCTTGCCGATTGCCTATTATTTTCGGGACTTGAATGTTTTTCCTTACTAGCGCTTACATAACAAACAAAAATGGTTTACTTGTACCGATTGAGCATCAGAAGCTCCCGTTTTGCCACTTGAAACAATGGCGTAAAACTTATTTAACATTTCTTATTTTCTCCCGCGCACTTCGACCAAGGAGCGGGTGAGAGCGGCGCTTAAAAAGGCATACGGAATTAATTTAAATGTATTTCGTGCGAAAAAGCCTACCGTTTTGGGCACGCATAGGAGGTAGCACTTCCATGGAAGTTTAAAGCACTCCAGTCCGCCGTAAAACCGGCACTGAATTTAGCAGACGCTATAAAACTCGTTTAAGGGGGAGATCGGGGAAACTTTCATCCGCGCCACTGTTGAGTGATCTACAAATTATATTACCACTCGCACTGTGAGATATTATTATGCCACCTTTTCCCTGATAGGACCCGATGGGGCAGTGAAATAGGCTCCTGCCTACGAACCTGGGGTTCATCGTTGGATCAATGACCTGTTCCCCTTAATTCATCCCATATTATTATTATTGTTGATATCTTAAGTATGAAGCGCCATTTTGTAACAACCTTAAGGGCACTTTGTGATTTTGTGCACTTAAATTTATTTTCATTTCGAATATTTTTTTCCGGCAACTTACCAAAAAACCATAAATTTAACAAGGTATTTACTAAATAGTAGAATAATAAAAAAAAAATGTTTATAGACAACGTTAACTATTTGTTATTTTTGTCATAATTTTATATTTTATTTAAGCGTTTTTTTTGGTGCATTTTTTTTTCAAAATATTTTTGGCAAGCAACTCAGATCTGAAGAAACATAAATTTTCTTTATTAATCACCATATTATATTAAACATATAATTTACCTTATATTTAAGAATATATATTCCAGTAGCGAGCTTTAATTCGCTTTTATTTAAATGTACCCTTTGTTCAAATATAAACCATTTTTCGAAAAAAAAATTGGACTTGTATAACATAGGAAAAAAATTTTGAATCCTCAAATAATAGTTTATCTTAATATATATTTTATGTTGTTGTTACTTGCCTTACCATTTTAAAGAAAATTACAAAAAATATAAATAACATACGGTTTTGGGATGTGTAAACATTATTAATGTGAGCATGCCAATATTTTTCATGTTTTTATAGTTAAACCATTACAAATCAAAATACACCGCTCCATAATGTAGGTAGTTTGAAACCCACCTCACGTGTAAATACCTGAAAAATTGCCTTCATCCACAATATAACTATCTTATAAAACCCTTCATAAAACTCCATTCAAAGTAATAAATTTGAAAGTTTTCTAAGACTGCCATACTTTATAGTGCACAAGATGCGCGCCGAGTATTTTCTAACCCCGCTCTCCTCTCGTTTCGTGAGTAAATCTTGATGTAGTGCGCTAAAGTTAGTGTGACGTCATCAAATATCAATGCGACAATTTATTTAACGACTTTCTGCTCTGGAGACCGTAACAAAAGGTTCCGAGACAAAATGAGTTTATCTAGATGAAATTGCATCTTCAGACATGATTCACACCGATCAAAAACTTTTATACTTATTTTTATAATTTTATTTGACGCAATATTGATTTCTCATAATATTTTAGTTTAAGTTTTTTATGAATGCATGCAATTGGATCGTTTTTATCATATATAATTTTCTTTGAACACGTAACAAGCAGTGCACAGAATATTTTCTTTATTTTTTTTTCATCATTATATTTTACAAATGGTACATGTTTTTTTTATTTTATTAAAACCTACTTTTATACATCTAGTAAATGTTATAACTGTAACTCTCCGAAAAAAGAGACTTCACTCTTGCCCTCGGAGAGTGACTTACTCTGTTGTATTTGTTTATTTATTAGAATCTATTCATTTATTTACTACAATTTAATGGCAACAATTTAATACACTTTTAATAATGGAGATAAATTCGTAAATATCCTTGTGTGTTTTTCATGAATATTGTTTTATTGACGCCGATTAGAAAAAGTTATAAAACTGTCATTTTACAAATAAAAGAACCAATATTACACAAAATAATTTGTACTTTCTAATACGATAATTCAAAAGTTTTATAAATATTTTACATTAATTTTAATGTTTTTATTTCTTCCGTTGTCTTAATAAATTCGGAAAAAAAAATCGATTCTACTTATTTTTTCCGTTTGCTTATTTCTTCTCAATTTATTGATTTAAACTTCCTTTTTTATATTTTTTTTTTTCTGTATTTTGTGATGTGAATCGCTCTTCCTGGAATATTATTTAGGATAAAATACCATTAAAAATATGTATTTTATACAGTTTGATTTTTAAATATCATTACCATACAAAAAAGTTTAAATACTTCTACATCAATAAATCTTTGTATTATTCCTAATAGAAGGAGTCATAATTAATCTTGAAATCGACCGTAGATTTCTATGTGCAGCTTGTTGTTCAATCTTATTAATCCATGGGGATAAACCACCATCAAAACTTTCCCATTCTCTTGTCTCATGGGTCCCATGATCGAGATCCAACAATCTTCAGCAATCGGATATCGAGGGGAGGGTAGGAGGTACCGCATTCGGATTCTCCTTATACATATATGTGTGTACAAAGGTTCTCGTACGTTCACTAAATTTTATTCACAAAGATAATAATGTCGGCCTCACGGTGTAATGGTCAGCGTGTTTGCCTACCATGCTCGGGTTCGATTCCCGACATGGTTATATGCAATATCAAAATGGTGTTTTACACTATAATATTTCATAGTCCCTGGACTAGTACCTGAAGCATAAGACTGATCATCTTACCTTCGTGTAACAAAAATGATCAAGGTACGCTGCGATTAGTGTACCAATGCAGTGTCCTATGCACCATTAGGGGCGGAAAGGGAATGATGATTATGAGATAATCAACAGGATCAACAAATTATGACACGTGTACTTATTATAAGAATCATACAAGAATTTATTTTTTTTAAATAACTTTAAAGTCAACAATATTTTGAGTTTGTCTAATTTTGAGTAGACAAGGACTGGATTCAACTCCCTGGGAGCTGTTGAAATTAACGTATTACGCCAGAGATGAAAATCATTTTAGATAATGTAATATAAAAGTCTAGGCATCTACAGGGCTTATGACCTGTCATTGGCTGGTTTAAGTGACCACTTTACACACTGTGTAACATTCACCATTCTGCCCATATTCAGACATCCATATTCCTTAAATTCCTTCAGCTATAACCTTTATTTATGCGGGTGAGATTCATCTCATTGAATTATTTCACCTACATACTAGGCAACTCATGAAAATTTTATTTTTTCAGTTTCTATTCTTCTTTATGGAATAGGTGGATTTTGTAAATGCCGAGACTTAAATATTACCTTGTCTAAAATGTCCTTTATCTCTATTGTAATATTTTAACTTTAAAGTTTCAAAATAAGGGTTGTATTCTCATGGCAGTCACGGGCAAAACTCTGGATCGGAAATTAGTGATTCGAATCCCCCTCTATCGCAACTTTTTTTTCATAAGGTAGTTATTTAAGATTATAAATTAAACTATTTTCAATAAAAAAAAAAAAAAAATTTTTATCTTCGAGAACTAATGAAAACCACAATTTTTATAAATGATTTAAGTATGTTTTTATATAAGCAACAGCTGACACATTTGAAGTGCATAAATGACAATATAAAAATGTAGAAAAAACCTAGAATGCGTCAGGATAAACGCGTGTGGCGTTCTTTCCATTTTTTATTTTTTAAATGGAGAAAGTTCTAGATATTCACTTGGCCTATGATCTGCCATTTGTTGGTTTGAGTGATCACTTTATATTATGGAAGTAGGTATTGAAGAAATATTCAAACGGAAAAAATGTAATGTGTAAAGCCTATGTTCAAATTAAAATATGTTATTTACAATTACTACGAAAAACAGGAAATCTGAATGATGTGAACAGACTACAGAGACAGCGAAATTAAATATCAAAGTTAGTTTATGACCTTTTTAAATTTACCAGCAACCAAAGAACTCTTTAAACAACTAAATAATTAAATCTAACTGAACTTTTGTAAATTAGCAACTATATGTAATTGTCGACGAAGAACTAAAACTTGAAAAATATTGTAGTAAACATGGACACAATACGAGAATATCAGAACATTATCATATACAACATTATAAAACGAGACATGGACGGTCGAGGTTTACAAACCTAGGATTGAAGTTATACAATAATTTACCATACAAAACTAAACAAAAGACTCGGAAAACTTTTACAAAAGATGTTCAAAATATTATCATTAACAATAAAATATTAATTTTGAAAAGAAAAAATATTTTGTTACATGAATGTAATACGCAAGGGTTTATAAATAAATTTCAAATAAAAAAATGCATTTTTAGGGCCCAGATTTCCATACACTCTTCTATATATATAATAATATTCTCTATCTCTGTTGCAACATATTTTAATCATTTACACGTCCACAGCCTAATTTCTTCTCTTTATTAAACGTTAAATAAAGATAGACCTTTAAATATTTTTAACGAATTATTAAATCTTAACTAACAGACAGCGCAGTATAATAAAATATTTTTTTATTCTGCAAACTCCACAAAAATGTATTTATTTGTATAAAAAATAACTGTGCGTTCTGATTCAAAACATTTTATATTTTATATATGATACATACTTCATGAAATTGGAGATCGAGTAATGTTGCAAATTAGTTTGTTTTTATCGTCATGTTTTTAGCAACATTATATGCGAATAAAAATGGAGAAAAGAAATAGAGATTTTAATCGGACAGAAAAATAACAGAAAATATTAAATTGTCTTGTTATTTTTGCAGTCCGAGATAAAGCGAGATTGCTCCCATCATGGACCAAATTTAAGTTCCCCGTTCTGTGTAATGTATCGCTATGCACCAACTTGTTTGGATAGGTATCCATTTAGTTTTATGATACATGAACTATGATACTAAATTACTGAAGATAAACAAAATAGGGGAGTTTATTTGAATGATAAAAGTTGAAAAAATATATTTGCTTGTTGATTTTATCAATAACCATAATGTATTATTCTACTTAGAATTTTTTTATTAACGGTTTAGGTTCCAACTAATCTTTTGTTGAATTTCACAATAAGTTACATCATAATGCCTTCTAATCTAAAAATACGAATCAACGCGGGCTTTCAATAGATTTTTTTCTAGAACAGTCTAAATTTTCGTGATTGTACCAATATTAAAAAATAGTAATCATTGTTAAAAAATAGAATTCGCTTATTTCTTCGACATTTTTAATTGTATTTTAATCAAATAGGCATATAATCGAGAGATTTTACGGAAAAATAGTACTACATACGGTTTCTATTATGGTAGAATCGTAAATTTATCGATCTGAAAAAAATCTAACAATTGAACGTAGTTATGCAGAAAACAGCCAGTCCACAATTTTGACAAAATGAGATATTGATGTTATCGGGTGCAATAAGGTCAATTCTATGTCCTGCTATAAACAGCCAGACCGCTTTCATACAAAAATTGTTTTATTTACCTTCTGAAAATGGTGTCCATTTCTCAATTTGCAAAAAACACCCACAGCACTAAAAAAATCTTAACACATTTAAAAAAGCATTAAAACTGGTCAAATAAATAGATGAATTCCTGTTTGTAATACATTAAAAAAAAACTAATACATTCATTGTTTATCGTTTGTAAAATTCAAAAACATTCCAACTGTTGTGTAGATTTGTTTATTCACTATTTTCACAAGGGTGCTATTATTTCAGTTCCACTTTTCTATGGCTGGCTGATTTCTGCATAACTACGTTCAATTTTACTTATTTTGCTTGTCAAAGAGCAACTAATGAAGCGACATGCTTGATTTGAACAAAAAAAAATACCCTGAACTCTCGTAAATGGGAATTTTAGACAGTATTTTACAATTGTAAAAAACCGGAGATCGATCAGATAAATAGTTATGTGTTCCAAATAGAAACGTTGGTTGGTACCAAACAGATTGTAGATGTTGGGTTAATTTGACGGCTCAGAATGCCAAGTTGTGAAAACATGGATGTGATTTATTATCATAAATCAATAGATGTTTGTGCAAAATAAATACAAAATTACGTTTTATTCATAATAAGTATTTAAAAATATAAATATATGTATTTTTTTCAATAAAACACTCAACTGTAATTTTAAAAAGATATTGATTTTTATGTATGAGACATTAAGAAATCATTAAATATGACTTAATAAAAATGGTAATATTTTTAATTATTTAGAAGAAGCAATATACTCGTGTTTTTTTTCCTGGTTTTTGTAATTACAAACAAATACAAGGCTTTGCCAAAGCCAGATACATAATAAATATATAAAATTGGGTTATAGTCCCGTGGCTAGTGTTTGCGGACTCACGGATCAGAGGACCGTGGTTTGAACCATAAATCATAAGAATGCAAAATTTATTTTTGTGTTGTTGATAAAACTCATAATAATAATAACAATGCAAAGTTAATAAAAAGGGATAGCAGCTCATAGAAAATAAATTGGTGGAAAAACAATTACTCGCAATTGTTTAAATTAATCAGTAAAATCACCTCAGAATAAAGTAACCATAATTATTTTTTCTGGCATTCATTTGTAATGCCTTCCATGCTTTTTTTAAATTATTTTTTATTTTTATTTAATCATCTTCTTCCAAGTCGGTCCCTCAATGCTGAGGATCGTGATCACCATGAACACTTCTGATTAGTCTGTTCCACTCCAGTCTGTCCTCAGCCTGACGTACTGACTCATCAAATTTTAGCCCCGTAGCCACCTTTATTTGGTCAGTCCATCTATATGGGATTCTACCCCGGCTTCTCCCACCCTTAACTCGGCCAGACATTATTGCCTTTTCTAGATCGTCTGGCTCACGTCTAGCAATATGTCCAAAGAAAGACAGTATCCTTCTCAAACACACCACCGATAGGCGAGTTGTAATATGAAGCTCTTCCAGTATTGATGCATTCGTCCTTCTGGCTGTCCAAGGCACTCGCAGCAGCCTTCTCCAAAACCACATATCTAATGCATCGATCTTTTTCCTCTCGTAGGCACGCATTGTCCACGTTTCAGCCCCATATAGGAAAACGGAGAATATCAGGGTTTCCATCAACCGTTTTTTTGTGTTTATTGAAATACCTCGATCTATATATTTTTAATCATACAAATACATATTTATTACAAAAAAAATATGATAACGCAACCCAAACTCTTTGAGGCCAAGAGCCCTGTGTTGAGTTGGGATGCTTGTTTAAAAGGTTTTTAACATATAAATTTTGATATCGTGGTACGAATTTTCTCGAATTCGTATCTCTCAGTTCAAAATATAATTTCTACTGGATATCTACAAAGGAAAAGTTTGAGTCTATCGTTTCTGGGCTGACAAAAGTTCGTCATTTTATGAAGTGTCACTATATTTTTTATCGACTGTTTTCGCAGTTACAATATACTCCCATGTTTCCATCACTATCGTTATTTCATCTCGCAATTTGCTCGCCTCCACTAAAAAGTTTCAAGAAACTTTTAGAAAGTTCTTGTAAATTGTTTGGAGATCGTCGATAATAACTTTGTCAAATCGTTGCAGGCTTAGGAGTCCCTTCGAACTCGAAAGGAACTGAGGTAGGGCACCTTTTGTGCTTGCCAATGTTAAAAGTTTAGCGAATACTGCCAATTCGCGAACCCCATTATAATAACTTACAGATACCGCGGTAATTTAGTTATTCATGACGTGATTAGATAATTTAAAACACCAGCATCATCGAAATTGACTACGTTCTTCATTGTTGAATTTCACCATATAAATTATACCTATTTTATATTGAAAGCCTTAGTTTTTTCATATATTTTCTTGATAATTTATACACACTATTTTGACGTACCTAATTTTTGTAGTAATTAAAATATCACAACTAGACAATTATAAATGCTGTTTGGGAGTCGATGAGGTGTGAAGAATACCTCGTACTAGGAGGAGGAAAATTTAGAGTGGACTGTATTATTAGGGAAGGAAAGTTGCGCAACTCCACTAACCTGCTGATGGATGAGGCGTGACGAATGCTGGAACCCCGGTGAAGCTGGCACAGCTTGTCTGGATGAATCTGGCGGTCTAAAATTCCGTACGCACTGCTAGATTAGCACAGTTTAATGCTAGATTTTGTACTGATAATGAAATCTTCGTTCCGGCACTCACACGTAGAATTATTGTTACATGGAGTGCGCTAGGAAACGGGAAAGACGGATAGGTAGGTATATATTAGGTTGAGCGTTGGTCCGAACAAATATCTTTAAAAAGGTTTTATTTCAATTTAAATCATATTGATGGTTAATACATGTTTTATATAATGGGTGTTAACATAACTTGTGTCTATTTTATTTAAAATAAAGAGAACAAGAGAACATAATACAATTTTTTTTAAATAAATATAGCAATAATGTATTATCCTTTATTGTTTTATATTTAATTAGTCAATAATTTATTGGATCTTTAACATACACTACCCAAATATCGCAAGCAGCTTTGACAACGTTATTCTCTCGATTGAATGTGAACAGAAGGAAGTGTCGAAAATACTCACTATCGTCTACTTGACAAACCATTTTGAAGGCTTGTAATCAAAAATAATACATGCAACGTAAAAATAAACATCTTGTAGAGCAGAAAATAATTTTCTTTCGATTCACGTATAGCCTTTACTATTTTGTTTTATTTGTGGTGCTTATTTTTTAATTTGAAAAAAAAATACACATTTTATGTTAACACGTAACGATACGGTTCCATTATCTCTCTTATAGATATAAATATATAAAAAAACAACTACAATCCGTTTTTTCGGTTTTGATGAAACTTGCAAAATCAAATCAGTTTTATAAATCTTAATCAAATGCCTAGATTTTAGTCGATTTTTTAAACATTAAACAAAGTATCGTGTTCCATAAAATAATTTTTGGTACAATTAAATTTATGTTAGATGAGGGATGAAAAAAATTATTCAATTTTGAAAATTGAACCTTAATTTAATGTCAATAAACACACAGTACGTTGACATTTTATTGTCAACCCGTAGAACTCAGTATTTGCAGTATTGCAAATACCCACATCTAGTGGCCATTTAATGTATCTAGTCCATCAACTAATACCATTAACTTTAATTACCATTATAAAGTTATGTAAGTAAGTTTCATGACAACCAAAAACAAAATTTATCTAGGTTTAGTAAATGTTATTTGTTAATATTTCTCCTATAAAATTATCCGCGTTTATGTGAAATAAATTCGATGTATATTCAGGCTACTTGATCTATGAAAATAAAAAATGTTATTTCCATGTAATACTTTATAAAGCAAATTTACTTTGGCAAGTCCCGGCTGATAGGAAATCTAATTCAACTTCCATTTTTATCCAATTTATTGACCAAAATGCTTTTTGTATAGCATCCTTTTATTTTCTGTTATTTGAGAATGAATTTGAATTGCAAATGAACATTTGATGTTGCTTGAACGATACGCCATTTGAGTCAAGACAAAAGTAATATTTTTTATTTATTTTTATTTTATGTTTCATAGTGTAGTATAGTTTTATTTCGGAAAGTTCAATTTTGCTAGTATATTAACGTAAAAACATTTAAAATAAATATAAGATTATACAAGTTTATACATATCAAATAAGCATAGAATTAATAAAATTAACAAAAACGGAAGTTTTCATAATAAAGACAGTTAAATTAATTTAGGATAAAAAAATCATGTGGTTGCGTTTAAAAATTACCTTTCTACTTCTGGTTTTTAAGATTATTTTAAAAATTCTTATATTTGATGCAGAAATGTATATTTTCAAAAAAAAAACACACAAAATTTTTAGTATTACGGGAATATGTATTGCATGCACAGAGATTTTCTTTACCACACATTACCAATCATATTTTGTGTATCGCAATTTTGAGAGGTATGAAAAATGATAGAAGCTGAACATAGAAAGCTGCTAATGGCAAGTTATAAAATTTGGTATTCGATTTTCCGTGCAAAACTTTAAGTATGACAAAATAATATTTTATTTTATCATCATACATTTTCTTCCAATTTGCTTCTCTTCCAAAGGTTTCTATAAGCGGCAAAGCCTTCTGCTTCCTTCCAAAGGTCGCATCAACTTTTAAATTGAACTTTTATTGAAAATAAATTGAATTTTCATGTTACAATTGACACAGTACAAATTTTTGAGTGGGTCATATTTTGCTTTGAAAGCGGTTCGGTCGTAAATTTTGAAAAATATTAAGGTTTAAGCCTAGTTTCATATAGCTTTTTAGAATATCTTTTCATCGAAATTGTATTCTTTGCCTCAGTATCAAACCAAATATTTGAACACTTACCCGGTAAACTAAATTGTAACGCTTCCTTTGACATATCAAAGGATTTTTCATCACAATTTTAAATAACATTTTGAAAAATAAACACGATGTCAGTAATTTACAGTGTTACTTCTTAAGCGGTATTAAAAAAAAAAAACTTTATCAGTCGCTACCATTTTGAATATCTATGAAAAGAGACTCTCCTTACATTTGGTATAAAATAGGAACACTTATGTTTTTAGATTAGGAGGAACATTCATTGAAGGGATATTTTTTCACTAAAATATTGGATAGTCCCTGGACTGGCATCTGTAACGTAAGACTGATCATCTTATCCTCATCTAAAAAAAAATTCAAAGCTTAAAAATAAAAATAAAACATCTTTGTCATTTTTTTTAATTTTTTTTATGGACCAGTTTTACAAGTAATACAAGCTTCCTTATAAAGGTCAAATTTACTATTTTTTTTATTTAATAAACTTTAAGTACAATAATGCGTGCACTTTGGCAAGCTTATTCGTAAAAGAAATATCTTCCAGCCAACTAAAAAAAGACAAAAATGGTCAAAATATATTTTATTTCTTTTTTGAATAAAATTGAAAATTTTATAAATACAGCTGTATTTATTCACAGAAATAGCTTGTTGACATAAACTTTTTAGTAAAAACACTTTTTCATTCACATTAAATGATGAAGAATATGGGATATATAATGCATATAACAATATGTAAGCTGCACCGCAATGGAGTGCCTTATTCACCATTAGATGCGGAAAGGAAATGATACTTAATAAAGTATTTAAAAAAAAGCATTTAATTGTACGGATGAGTTTCTCAAAAAAGTATAAATAAATTAATAAAAATTGATCACTTTAAGACATTCTTGTGAATAATAACCCATGATTTCCGGTATCCTTGTAGCCATTTTTTTTTACTGGCCATAACTTAATATTTTACTCGCCGAAATGTTTTTAAAAAATCTATATTAAAAGTGCATATTATTTATTTTATATATGACGAATGCTCGCGAATACTGGGGTTATATTTTTTTAAAATTTTATACAATTTCGACAACAGCGATCATAAAAAAAAGAGTTATCATCATAAAATGTTGACAAAATCGATTTACCAAAATGTTGATTAAAATCGTCGATTGGTTTTCCGTGTCAGTTGTTCAACCAATCGTAGAAGTTCGACTCAAAAATCTGGAGTAAGTACGTGCCATTAACGTTCTATATTTAAACAAACTTTGACTATTACGTATGCCTACGTTTCTATAAATTACTGCCAATTACCTTTCACGCCGTACACTGAGGGACGCGCACAAGCCGAAATGTGAGAATTTACATCCCTCAACACAAGATCGTCATTTAGTACATTTAAACCGTTGGTAGATTATTTCTAGTGAAATTAATGAACAATATAAATATCAATGCTACAATGTTTGAGTATGTCCAAACGCTTGCAGACTGGCTGGATTTCCTCCCTAGGGAGTTATTCATATAAAAAAAAATTCAACAGAGAGGGAAAACATTTTTGAGACGGAAATATCTAAGTCTAGGCATTTACAGGGCTTATGACCTGTCGTTGGCTAGTTTAAGTGGCTACATTGCACACTGTGCAACATTGATCATTTTACTCATGTTTGAACATCCACATTTCCTCAACTCTTCAATCTGTTGACTTTTGTGAAGTAAAGGAGCTAAAACCTTTATTATGCGGGTAGAATAGTGAATTTTACACAGTGTGTAAAGTGGCCACTTAAACCAGCCAATAACAAGTCATAAGCCCTGTAAATGCCTAGACTTTCACATTCCCTTCTCAAAAATGTTTTTCCTCTCTGTTGAAATAAATTTTAATATTAATATTAATGATTTGTTTTTCAGATAAACTTTTCCTTCATTGGAATGGAATTTGCATGGGTGTACTAAATCTAGAATACATTATGAAATTAACGGTGTAGACATACATATATATTAAAAATAGAAACATATAAAATAAAATAGAAAGTTACAATCAGATTCTTTTTTATACGGGTAAATGGAAAATAACAAATAAAAAAGACGTAGCCAAAAAAATATAACACATTTAAACTAAGAAAAAAATACGAAAGCAAAGCATTTTGCATTTTGCACCCATGCAAATTCCATTCCAGTTAAGGATTTTTGTTTGAATAAATATAGTGATATTAAAAAGAAAATGTACCGATATGTGAAAAAAAAAATGTTAATAAACCAAATAGAGATAAAGATAAGTAGTATATTTAATAATCAAAATAAAAACACTTCCGAAATTTATTCAATTACCAACCAGTTTCTAAGTCTCTTTCATCAAGATATAATTTAGAAAATATTTTAATCGTATTTTATAATTTTAACAGTCTACCAAATACTTAATCATTTGGAGTTAAAAAAGTTGTGTTTATACAAGTTTGCTGTGAGAGGTAACGGGGGTTGAAAATGAATTGTTATTTATTTATTATGGATAAATTATATATCGCCGTTTTCGTAATATAACACCTCAAGAGCGCTTTACAAAGTGTTTATAAAAATAAATAATTTTAATTTAACTTTTTAAATTTATACTTTAAAAAAAAGAATTTACTTTGTCATCACATGGTACGAATTTATTCAAATGATGAGCATAAGTCGGTTTAGAGGTTTTTCCGAAACATCACGTCACTCTGACAGTTTTGCACCTCGGCTGGGAGAACATTCCATGCCGTAGGGCCTACGACCGCAAATGCGCGTTCGCCGAATTTAGTGCGCTATTTGCGTAGAGGTATAATAACTTTTCCTCTCCACGTAGATGTAGCTGATCTAAGAGTAAGACGCCTGTCAGCTAGTTTGTCTGGAATGCATAGTTCCCTTAGATATTCCGGAGAAGAGTTGTGCAGTGACTTATACATAAGCCAAAAGAGTTTGTTTGTAAAACGTGGCCAGTTTAATTCTCGAAGTAGTGGAGTAATATGCCTGAACTTAGAGATTCTAAAAAAAGGTCTCGCTGCGGCATTCAATACAGACTGTAGGCGAGTTATTTTATTCATTGGTCGACCTGCGTAGATACCATTACAATAATCCACTCTAGACACTACAAACGCATTTATTAATCAACTGGCCAATTTCAATTGCCCTTTCTTTTAGTCATTAGACAGGAGTGGACTAGAGGAAATGGTGATTCGATGTTTTTTTTGTTTCGTTATTATTTATCGCTTTTTCAATTTTTGAGATTACTGAATATTTTTGAAAATATGTTTTAAAATTAGACAACATCGTCATTTTAAGTCGTTTTAATGCAGTTTTTTTATTATACAGGTGGTGTTCTATCAACAATTTTTTTATTACAATTCAATCACAGATCAAAAATACAATTCCGTGAGTTTTGGCGTAAAATATAACCAGAATCCTGCACAAGCGCTTCCGACTCAGTGGCTGCTCTCCGGTCAAAATTAGGGAATCGAGTATTAAGGAGATAAGTCTGCCCCATAGTGTAGGGGTTGACGCATTTGCCTACCAAACTTGAGTTCCCTTTTTTGATTCCTGGAAAAGTTGACATAAAAAATTGTTTAAATGGTTGTTTTACACTGCGATATTTCATATTTCGTATTCATGAAGCCTGCGATTGATCGATCACCTTATATACATAACAGATTATCAATATTCGTTGCATTTACAGGAGATGTAATAATGGTGATGAAATATAATTATCAAACCAAAAAAATCAATTGACGAAAACAAATACAAAATAACTGCTAAACATTTGGGTGTCAATATAAATTTGGTTCGTTTTTTTTCAAATCCAAAAATGAACTTCAAAAGTAAAACAAAATGATAAAGGTTATACGTTATTCGAAAGAATATCTTCCACTCTACAAGGTATTATGTTTGTTACGTTACGCATATTATTTTATTTGATCACTAGCCTTCAAAATAGTGTATCAGGTAGACAAAAGTAAGCATTTTTGACACTTATTACTATACGTGTATATTCTGTTCGCGTTCAATGGAGGGAATAAAGAGAATAAAATATTGACCATTTGTTGTAATTTGTCGTCTTGTTTTCTTCATTAAGAAAAAACGGACACAACCTACATTAGCACTTTATATTTCGAAAATGAAATCGAACTCGACACGTGAGTAAGTTGTTATTATTTTAATCATTGTTATTAGCTGGCAGCCCTGATTAGAAACATTCTTGTGAATTGCCTTCTCAGTGGAAAGATCGGCTTGGAACAAAAGTGTTCATGTGACATTTCCATAACCTATTTTCCTTCCATAATTACGCATGGCACGCAACTCAGTAACGAGGGTGACCACGCGCCGTGAGATTCATTATCGAATGCAAATAACAATTTTTATGTTGCAAAATGGAAACGATTAATCAGTTGCTATCGGCGTTGTGAATCTTCTCGCAAGTTGGTGCAGATAAGGTACACCTGACGATTTGCGGGACGTGCGTGCTTTTGTGATATTTCAAACCCGCTATTTTGTAATACTTGAACGCATTAAATACTTACCTGTAATGCGATTTGAAAGCGACCAAATTTTTTATGGAAGTCGCATTTGAAAGTGACTTTTTTTCTGGATATTTTTTTTAATGTGCCTATTTTCATTTCTGTGTCCAGGAAAATAAAAATTAGGTTTTGCGTGTGAAATAAAACCAAAGCCCTGGACGAGTGTTTTCAACTCGATTGGTGCTCTCAAGTAAAAATCAAAAAATCAAGTGGAGATCAGTTTAGTAGTTGGTGCGTTTAAATACTATTCTTGAGATCCTGAGTTCGATTCCTAACAAGGTGAATGTGAAGTGTTGGTAGGGTGGAATTTGAAACTGTGATCCGCGCGTCGACGACACTAGTTATGAGACCAAAATCCATAATTCGATTCGATATTGATATTTAGCAAATATTACCGAATGACAGTTTTTCTTAAGATTGCGGCCAACAAAAACCACCTACACAGGTTTTTTACTGTAAAATTAAAGAGCGTTAAAGTTGTGATTATTTTTTTTATATTTTGGAGTTTTCAGTTGTATCGATAATTAAATGTAAATTTTTTATTATTTTATTACAAAAGTCAAGAATATAAAAAGTAAATATATTAAAATGTTCTCTTGGTCTCAGTTTTAGTAATACGTCACCTTAAGGTTTTGAGCTTATTGCGTGAACATAGTTAGCTCCCAATTTTCCATTGTTCGGAGAAAATTCGATATATCAACCGTCATTAAACTCTGGTCGTCCAATCTTAATAATCATCAGGAAATATACGTTAGTGGAAATAAGGCTGTATTTATCGAAGCTGGTTTAACAATGTAACCTTGAGAGCTTTTAAAAGCTTTGCTCATTGTACTATGAAAGAGGGGTTGAATTACAAATTAATTTTAACGTCACACGAATGAAAAATTCCATAAGCGTATTTATTTCAATATGATTTATATAATGAAAGTAAAGTATTTAAGGATTTAATAAACTTATTAAATTATTACATATCTTGCAAACCATCGTCATTATTATTTCTTTCACGACACCTACGAGTGCATAGGGTAATGAATTTTTACATCAATGAGGCATGCCAGAAATAAAAAAATAAAAAAATGTTTACGGACTATCAAATTTTGCCAAATAAATGCAGAAATTAATTTCTTAGAAATTATTAACGTCAGTTGTATTATGTTAACTTAAACTTTTATAATTACGTTACCTTTTTTACAAAAGTTTACTTCTTAAACATCACTAGATGTAATAAAAATGTAAGGTAAGTAATGTGGATAAAAATAAATGATAAATACTTATTAATTTATCTTTTTGTGTCGAGTTTCAATAAGTTTTTAATATATTTCTTATTTGTTTATAGACCATCAAAGTAAACTATTTTTTTTACTGTATTATCAGCGTTATGGTTTTTATAGTTTTGTAATGTTGAAATTACTTGGCTTGAAACAACATTATATTAGTGAGTCGGCTTACCGTAAACTAGAAATCTATCACAACACTATAATTTGTTGATAAGTTAGAACTTGTATAGTAGTTTAAAACAGTTGATTTAAAAAAAATATACGTTTTCGTCACCTTACAATTAAATGCTTTAACTTTTAGCCCGTGGAAGAAAACATTTTTCATATTCAGTTTTCCGTAGTACTGAACTTTCTCATTGCAGTGTTTCCAATTAAGTTTCCTCAAGAAAGAAAAAAAATAGGTCTTGCGTTTATTGTTGTCAATTATTCTATTGTCGTGTATTTTCGAAATAGTGTAAAATATGTTTTTATTTTTCTCCTAATTTAAATAACGTTGTGTGGTTGATACGGTGGCAGTGTCGCGGACTCACAAATCAGAGGTTTAAGGTTCAATCCCCACTCTGTTTCCATCTTCTAACATAATTCATTTTGATAAATGAGTTGATCCCTAAGATGCAAATGCTTAGTTTTATTTAAAATATTAAAATCGCCATTTTCAAAAATGTGTCATTGAAACAGTGCTTTATAAATAAACTTGAATCATTCTAATTATAAGATAGCTAATTGGTGTATTCGTGTTTTTTTAAACTTGGTATTAAATCAAGAAATAATGTGTTTTTAAATACTAACCTATATTTGTATGTGAGTAATAAATTAAAAATACTTTTAACTTCTCAACTTATTTATTTGACCAATTAAGGCTTTCCGCGTCAATAGGCATCTTCACCCTGGTCCTCGTTGGAGATCAGAGTTTTGGTTATTTAAACAACCAAAAGTAACAGTTGCCGTTTTACCTATATAACATAAATCTAAATAATTTATTTTAAATGCAATAACAAATAACATTTAATATAGAATCAATACATACATTACTAAAAATTTCACATAAGTACACTACTATTTTAAATAGTTAATTACACGTCATAAAAATAATAGCCAATTTGTTAACTATAAAAACCGGCAGAGATTTTCTAAATTCCATACGATGGATCTAACAGATGAGCGTTTGGGGATGATCCCACCCCCTCCCTAGTGATCTCGAGTAGACCCCACTATGCCACCCTTAATGGACCTCCGGGGACTGGAAGGGGAATGGCACGTGCAAAAACACATATGATACAGCTTAATACCACGTGTACCAATCGGTGGAGATCTGCAAACTTTTTGACGTGTGCACTAAACTACTAAGCAGATTTATCCCCATATCACTTTTATTTTTTAGTATTTTTAGTCTAGTTTTCTGGTTCCATTCCTCACACAAAACTTCATATCTCATCCACTCAGATATGGAACACACATAAAATACAGTTTTATTTTACACATAACTACGCGAAAACCATTGTTTGATTTTTTGTACGTATAAATTTTCAGACTGACTTTTATCAAATCTGTCTTAAATTACTAGTTAAGGTTATTAACATTCCTTAATTGGAATAAATTACTTGAATTTTTTTTTAATTATTTTTTTAACTATGCCTTCTATGTACATCATACTTTGTTTGAAGATATTTATAATTTTTTTTTAATATTGATAATCACCATCGACTACAAAATATACTTACAAAAAAGTATATGAAAAACTCTACACCTAATCCATTACGTTACTTAGCACGGTAGTGAACAGTATTATTGCTATGTGATTTTATTAAAATGATTTATTTGTAATATCGCCAATACCATTTTAAATATTCTTCGGCTCACTCAAATCTAAATTCAAATATCAATTGTAAGTTATAACAAATTTTTGGTAAAGAAAATTACTAAAAAGTCGTTAATGATATTGCCCGGTCTTTGTATATTCAACTGCCCGATAAAATAAAAGCGAAATGAACATCTAAATCTCAAAGTATGGGCTTTCAATACTTTTTTCTTATATCAGTTTTTTAGCGATACAAGTGATTTTTTTATAAATATTTTTTTTTGTTCCTTGTATCATGCCATGGTTTTTATAACTGTGTTTTATAAAAAAAAATGTACGAGAAATTTATCGTATCCTGGAAGGAGTGTTCATTTTTTAATGTCATAATTACATGTTTTTTAATAGCACGTTGTCTTAAAAACAAATACTTGTTATTTTTCCTCTTTGCTTTCGCATCGTAGTTTGATGTTCGCAGTTTAAAGGTACACATGTTTACGAATATCTATCACGAGAATGTTCGTTCATAACCGGACTGAATGTTTGGTTCAGTCTGTTAACAAGAGACTTCCCTTGGGGCTACAATGTTGAAGTGGTGCACAAGAAATCTGATGGATGCACACAGCGCCTGCACACATGTTAATAGGGGACGAATAGTAATGTCGCAACTGTCAATTTTATTTCAAATACATTTCTTGTTGTTTTTATCAAGGCAAAGTAAATAAAATTTAAAAAATTAAATATACCATTAATTACGAATATATAAAACTATTAATTCTCAATTATTGTATTGGAAGCACTAACTTTGTGGTTATTCATTGTAATAAAATAAATAAAACAACTTTGTTTTTAACCAACAATTCTTTTTTTCCACCTAGTGGTTTCAAAGCAAACAAGCTTCTTCGTCAAGATTTACGTAACTAATGAATTGATTCCTATTTTACTCTTATCATTTCAAATAAATACTACACGTGGACCCAATAAATAAAGTCTTTTTTCCTTACAATATTTAAATTAGACAACTTAGAAATCTAAGAAATTAAAAAAGTGATTCATAATAAAAAATAATCGTTTATAACCAAATAAACAATATTTCTTTTAGTACTCTCCTATCTAGCTTCAAAAATATTGATATCAAATTACCACCCTTGTAAGGAAAAAAAGACTTGATTTATTGGGTCCACGTGTAGTATTTAGTTACCATGATAAAAATAAAATAGGAATTAATTCAATAGTTACGTAAACCTTGACGAAGAAGCTTGTTTGTTTTAAAACCGGTCGATGAATTTTTTTTTATTTTGTTTATTTGTGGTTAAAACAAAGTTGTTTTATTTATTTTACAATTTAATCTTTTTCCTTTTTTTCTCTCTATGAAAAACAATTAAAGCTTCTCACTACTGCCGTATTCTTTTTATAGGTTCCGTCAAATACGGTTAATAAATAAAGAAAAGGTTATACTTTATCAATTCAATTCCAGTCAGTGAACAAATCGCTTTCCTCAATCCAATAAGGTAATTTTTTTTCTGGATTATCTTTTCTCGGTACACAGATGCCAAGCTACCATATTACTGAGAGTTCCTTCGAGCTGTTATTTTTGTTCGGCACAAGCCGTTTTTACTTATATGTTGGCATCGCCTAGCAGTTATAAGTCTTAAGATGCGGTGTGCGGTAAGTTATGGGAAAACGGAATCTAGTTTTAATATCTTCATTAATGCAAATTTAATTTCATCTACGTATCATTTATTATACCTGCTCACTTGTTGAAGTATGTGTTGTCTACAAACAGCCTCAATTCTCCCAGACGGGTTTGTTTTCCGTTGTTCTGACATGAACTGCCGGCTAACAGTCAGTAGTAGGCGTCTAGGACATTGAGAAGTAAAGTAGCGTGGTTAGAGCTCTCAGAAGGTATCCACAATATAATATGTCACAGTCAACTCTATCGCCTCCACTTGATAACAGCGAAAGTTGCATCCGTTTTCCTTTATCTTCATTCCTCTCAAAGTCAAATTGATGCACACCCGAAATTCTTCTTGTAGACCCTTTCTTAAAATTTGCATTTTTCTGTATTGGGCCCTAGAGAGGCACCGCAATTCGTATCTGTAGACGAGAATATTATGTGTTATGCAGGCCTTATATAAATATAAGTATCCGAGTTTTTTTTGTTATAAATAAGACGTTTCTGGAAGAGCTTATTCCGCATTTAAAAGAAATCTTGCCTCATTTAGAGGAACTTGTATTTTTTTTTATTACCTCTCAATAATAAATTCGTATGTCTATTTTTCAATTTTAAATTTAAATTAAACACATAAAAAAAAACAAACTTTATGGGTATAATTTTTTTGTATTTTCGTCTTTAGGAACATTTTTTGTAATTCGCATGCTGTGGACAGTTATAAACCGCTGTTTAATTATTGTTTTTTTTAGTATGTCCAAATCTTTGCAGACTGACTGGATTTGGACATACTCAAAACATTGTTGAATTAATTCACTGGTTAAAGAAGAAGTACTAAAATTAGAAAAAAAAATTGTTGCAAAAACTTATGGAAATAAGGATTTTTACACAAAGGCAGAATGGTAAATGTTACACAGTGTGTAAAGTGGCCAAAACCAGCCTATGGCAGGTCATAAGCCCTGTAAATGCTTAGACTTCCATATTCCATTCTCAAAAATGTTTTCCCAATATGTTGAAATAAATTTAGATAAGTAATGACTTCTTTGAGATATGTTGAATAATCTGTGTGAACAAGGAAAATGGGTTATATTTATTGCAGTTTGTGTAAGTGTTGTTTACTATTTTTCAACTAGCCGGTAGGTTCATTAAGTTGTTGCGTATATTTCATACTTAATTATAATTAAGTAAATTTCTTTTATATTTTTTAACTTTTTTTACGTCAGTTGAATACCCTTAATTAAACCGCAAAATCAATTTACTGATTCGCATATCGGCAAATAAATTTACTTCACATCAATTGAAAAAACTTTGACAAATGGGAGTTAACAGAAGACAAGTTACGGCGTCACTTTCATTAATAACTCGCTTCAAGAATATTGAATTTTCTTAAGTAGAGGGAACTTGTTTACCTGCCTCTAAAGCGGACGGTGTCAAAACTTCTTCAAGCGGTTAATTGATTCTACAAAACGTAGACGACGCTACGTTACGTGTTTTTGTTTTAAACAACGAAAAGTTAAAAGCAATTAAAATTACGTGAATACATTAATTTTGTCAGTACTCTTCGGAGTGTCTTAGGATTGACACCATTACAAATAAAAATACCCTTTCAAAGTGTAAAAGTACTAAGGATTATTTGTCGTTTTAAAGCGGCTTGGCTTAAAGTGTCTTAGACTGACACCATTTTTTTACATCTTAAGACCAGTCATGAAGATGTTTTTAAAAGGAGGTTTTTTTTTTTCTTGCCATTCAATATATTGTGAATAAAAGCTTCTGTGTGCGATGGATTGCCTTTGTAAGGACGCAGTGAACTTCAGTGACAACTGTTTTCAAGTGGAGGCAATACGGTTGACTAAGTCATATACTGCGGATGTTACCTGATCCTGAGTCCTTACTATAGTTCCTTCTTTACAAGGCATCGGATTCTCGACGTCCTGGTTGTTTGCTGCTGAATATTTGTCCTTTTTTCTTAGATTTAATGGTTAATTGAAATAGTTGGGCATTTTACAAAATAGAGTAAATTAATAAAATAAAATATTTACACCAATTTTATCTTTAATATCTTGTTAAAAATAAATCAAGGCGTGATCATAACTCTTGTGAAAATAATCAAATAAATATTTTTAATTAGCCCCCGACAAACTTGGGGATTTCAGGAAATTTTGGGCTTAATAAGTATTAAGTGGCGCAAATTTTAAGTGATTTAGCACTCGTGTTGGTATTTATTTGTGCTTCTAAAAGTTCGCGCGGAGTTTTATTAGAAGATTTAAGCGCCTGAAATTTCTCTTAGTATTTTAATAACTGTTCGAGATTCAAAAAAGTTATCTTAATTTACTCCCTTATTTGATAATTAATCCTTTTCCTGATTGCGCAATTTAAATTTAGTAAATTGAAATTTATGTATTCCAAATAAAATATAACAGTATTTATCTATTGAGCTTCTTTTTTTATGGCAGATCTTAAAGAAATACAGATTTTTTGATGATGTTGCCGAGTTCGTATAATATGGAAATTCAGTGTCTATTTTTTCTTTTTTATTTGTTAACAGAATATTAAACTAAGCCAAATTTTCATTTTTAAATATCAAGTTATCAGCGTTTTGATTTTTTAAAGTTTTGTATTTCTGAAATAACTCCGCGTGTGACATCAGAGGTTGTTCTATGACAGTTCTTCTAATTGGTTCGTTTACGGTGACTAAACCGGATATTCTTCAAAGCTCTCATATCATTGGATAGTTCATATAAACCAGTGACGTCATTTAGTAGTGCGTTTTTATTGAAATATGTATTCGAATTTATTTTTTTTAATTTGCTGTACAATTTAATGCTTTAATTTTACGAAGGGCTGAAGTTCCTAATTTTGTACATTTTTCTATGAAAACTAAATTGAATACTTAAATAAATATGTTTGAGCTATTAAGAGGATATGCGGCGCAAGATAAATTTAATGAATAAATATTTGAACATAATTTTTCTGTCTTTCTCTCGCAGATGCCTCCTCGATATTGTACAAAAAGACAACTGAACGTCGGATTAATTATGCCTAAAAAAATCGTCACAATTGAGGTTTCCTTG
Source organism: Micrasema longulum (assembly GCF_059751315.1). Lineage (NCBI taxonomy): Eukaryota > Metazoa > Arthropoda > Insecta > Trichoptera > Brachycentridae > Micrasema > Micrasema longulum. The sequence continues at coordinate 62,126 of NW_028277628.1, forward strand.
TTTCGTTTTTCACACCCCAAAACTGAACCCAATTTTTTTTTTGAGAAAGTATATCGAAATAAAATTATTTATGTCGGTAAATTTTCCGTATTTCAAAATTATTTATCATATTTGTTTACCGTACTTTGAATGACCGCAAATGACACTAGGTATTTTTATGGGTTTTTGGATGGTCTTAGCTTCCATAAGAAACAATTGATCAAAACTGCAATACGATAGAAACACGCTAACAGTTAATATCCATCGTATGAAAAACTGCTCAAGTCCAGGGAGAAAATATGGAAATACGTGTGTGTGAATGAGAGTCAGGCAGAGTTTCCTTTTAAAATCATTGTTAAATGCTTCTTCGTTCTTATTTCACATAAGTCATTGCGACCTTGTTTATATTTAACAATACTTAGGCTGAAATAAAAATTTACTTCGGGTATTTCGTCAAGTTTTTAGATTTACTAAAGCTAACACTTATGTCTTTTCCCAACAGGAGTAGCAAGAGAGTATTAGAACTCACTTCCTTCGTATGTATTTTCAGTCATTTTCTTTAAATGTAAATAAGTTTTTTAATATTTTTACGTGACGTGTTCATATTATTTAAATGACATAAGTTATTAACTAAAATATTTATTTTTCTTCCATTTTTAACATACTTACAGGTAACATACTGTATTATAAATCTTTTAATGATATTCTAGCTCTCCAGGTGGATATAATAAATGTATCTGAATGGGGAAGACGAAATAAATTATTGTTCAATATTTCAAAATGTCTTTCACCAGGGCCCACAAAACACTTTTTTTCTGCCATAGAATGAATGACCAGAATCTTATGCGGACTTCGAAGGTCAAAGATCTAGGCATTACTTATGTGAGTTCCCTGACATTTTATGATCAGATCGAAACCGTTTGTAGTAGTTTGTTGGAGATGTTGGGATTCGTCTTGCGTATTGCCAGGGTTTTTGGTAATACACGAGTACTGAGAATTCTTTATAACTCGTTGGTGCGAAGTAGACTCGAGTCAAATTGTACAGCCATACACACGTACATACACGCACATACACACATATACATGCATATATACATACATATGTGTACATATACAAATACATATACACATACCCACATAAATATTCATACATATACACACATATACATAAACACCCTTACATACACATACATACACATAAATATATATGTATATAAATTTTTTCTTTGTTGTCAAATAAAACGCTGTTAATTAAATCGGTATTTTATAATTGGTAATAACATAAAGCCGTGTTATGAAATTTTAATCAAAGACCGTTTATTTTATATTTTCATGACACAGATTTTTATCTACTCATTTTATATTACGTAGGTATCATAACAATCTTCCTGCCGTCCTTGTGACCCATTTCGTATCACAATTTGTATTCAACTTTCTCGGTTGCGGGAGCGCGTACCTGTTCCAAGAAGCTTAAAGCGCTAAATATTGAGCTTTTAAGCCGTTAGCGACGGCAAACTTAATATTAGCGTCGCTCACGAAGCGACGCCGTGACGCATTAGCGCCGCGACGCACCCGCGTGCCGTCACGGGAACTAGAATATAAAGCAGAAGACTTAGACAACCTGACGTTTGAGTTAGGTTAGCCAATATGAATATCAAAAAATAAAAGTAGGCATAGTGTATTTTGTTATCTTATTTCCAGCTTTGAAAAAAAGAACTTTTTCTTTTGTTTTTTGTATATAAAATAAATATTTGTGTTGTTATAATTTAACCAAATATTTCAATTTCGCCGTAATTATTGTTTTGCTGTTGTTGTAAATAACTGTGTAAGAAAATGGGTTCTGATTGAGTAATTAAAAGGGTTCAGACCTCCTGATTTGGAGTTCGAGACACTTATCACGAGACTACAATCCGTCTCTAGCGATTTACAATTTGTTTTTGTTTTTAACTAATTTACTGTTTTTCGAATATTCTAATTGTCTCAACAAAAACTACTCTTTATGTTGGATACAATTTTTTATGTTTTATGTTTGTTGTAATTCTTATGTCATGGATTCAGCGTAAAATAGTTGTGATTTTAAGATGAGTTTTAATAGATTTTTAAACAACGTTTTAAAACAATTATTAAATTTTGATTGATTTGATGATTTGAATTTGATGAATGATTTTAAATCAATATATTTACCTTGGTCATAGTTCCGTGGTAGCGTTTTGGACTCATTCATCAGGTGTCTGAGTTAGGAACTTTATTCCGTCTCACCTTATTTCTCATTTTTAAGGACGTGTATTTATGACTCCTAAAAAATGGACCCGCATTGAAATAAATAATAAAAAAATGAGAACGAAAATTTCATTTCTCATAATTAATTTAGATTTTTTGTGCTCTTATTGACATAACTGTATTTTTTCAAAGTTTCATAAATTTATTTTCTTTTATTTTTTTATTTATTATCTTATTACATATAGAAACAGATTTTTTTTTATGAGTATCGCATTAATATTAAATCATTTTCTTGCAAGGAAATCAAATACCGTACACAAATCTGAATGAAAAATGAAATAATTGTATGAAAAGAAGACCAGACGCATAGAATTATAATTTTAAGTTGATTGATTTCGCGATTTGAGTCCCCTTCTTTTAACCTAACGTATACCCTTAGGCAACGTTACCAACTCTGCCGATTTCTCGGTATATCTACCGATTTTCGTCGCAATTCTCAGAAATTCTAAGAAAACAGTTACATGAAAACCGGGAATCTGGTTGAAAACTGAAAATCGGGTTGTGGTCCCATGGCTATTGTATCGGACTCACGGCTCAAAGGTCCGTGGTTCGAATCCCACTCTACTCCAACTTGATTCCCATTTTCTAATAGTGAGTTATTTACAGATCGTTGAAAATAAAATATTTGGATAAATCACAGGACGCAAATATTCATTTTTACAAAAAAAAAACGAAAAAATGAATATTCTCAAATAACAATTTTCGGCTGCGTGGCTCGTTAAAAGTTTTTTTTTTTTGTGAAACTGCTCTAACTGATAACGAACCTACTGAAATATATCGATGTATTTTTCCATATTTGCCAATTTTAGCTTGATGGGATTTGGCAACGCCTGTTGAGAACTAAACCGTTAGATAATTTATCCCATATTTTTTTATACTATTATTATATTGAGTAAAAAATTATTAAGTTCTTAGTATCTGTAATAATTTATTATGCCGAAATTCTTGATTTTCTTGACGTTTATTTGATTAATTGACCGATATTAGTTTTTTGTTCAGTTTTCTCTGTTGATATTGTGATAAAGTTTTTCAATGTGAAAAATGGCCGCACTGCCTCGTCGAGTAGGTACTTTAGTAAGAAGTAAAATATATGGAGAAGACGTGGTAAGGAATATAACAAATTGCCAGCCGAGTAGGACTGTATTATTTTTTGTCTATATTATTCTTCATATTTCCGTGCTTTTCAACATACAAAAGTTACTTTTCTGATTTTTAACTTTCTTAACATTCTTCAGATGTTTATGTATTAGAAACTGTAAATGTCAGTAATATTTTGTAGTGACCGACCGAAATTTTTTTTTTAACCAAAACGGAATTTCGGCTTCTGTTGTAGTTTCAGCCAAAACCGAAACTTATTTAAGTAAGTTAAAATCATCTCAAAACCTTTAAATTAGGCGTTTTTTTGTTAATCCTTACAGCTTCATTAAAATCAGTGTTAAATAAAATACACAGTGAAATCATCATTCTTTTTCCGCACCTAATGGTGCATAGGGTACTGCATTGGTACACCAATCGCAGCGTATCTTGATCAATTTTGTTACATAAAGGTAAGGAGATCAGACTTATGCTTCAGGTACCAGTGCAGGAACTATGAAATATTCTGATGTGAAAACAATATTTTAATTTTTTCTCTTAAAAAATATGCGCTATCCTGGATTCAAACTAAAGGTATCAAAGGCACTCTTTTTTCCGAGGATATAATTTACTGTCCTTTAAAATAAAAAGGAATATTCTTATGTTTTTACTTTTATTTTTTAATTATTAAAAAATAATAAGTACCTCCTAATCTTTTACAGAATATAATTATACCTCTATTTATTAAAGGAGCAAAAAAATCAAACATATTTTTTGTTTACCCAAGAACAGGCCATGCCTTTCTTGAATTTTTTGTTTGTTATTCTTACTATTAAAATGTATTTCATTGCTATGTAATTATTCTTTTTTTTTTAATACTCTTTTGAAAAAAAAATTATTCGCAAATATATAAAAATATCTAAAAAATATAAAAAAGTTTATGAAATACAATTATAAATATATTTTTTTATACACCAAACGCCCATAGAACTTTCACAGAGTTGCTTAAAATTACACATCAAGTTATCAAACAATTTCTACTGAAAGAATAATTCAAGCGTAGAATTCAATTTTTACACAGTGTAAATAAATTATTTAATCGGTACCAAAATAAATATAAAACATGTAAGCTAAAGTTTAAATAACCGTCAACAGTTCAACAGATGGAAGAATTGAAGAAATATAGATGTTTAAACATAGGCAGAATTGTGAATGTTACACAGTGTCTGAAGGGGCCATTTAAATCAGCCAATGATTTGTAAGCCTTGTAAATGCCTAGACGTATATATTCCTTTCTGTAAAATGCTCTTTATCTTTGTTGTAATATATTAATACAAATGTATCATTTTAACGCTACATAATTGTATAATATATAATTTATTATATAAAAACAAACAAACAATAACTTTGACCAACGTAATAATGAAGTAATAAAGGAATGACTTATGATTATACTATTTTTTGAAAAAGCATTGACACAATTATAATTTAAATAATAAATACAAAGTTTTGTATCTATCAAGTAAATAATTTAATTAAACAGTGTATCCTTTATCTCACACATACGTAGGCAGCACGCACATACACATAATACGATCACACACGCACGCACGAAGTTCTGCCTCGTCTTAGTCCGGAACTGATTCCTCTCGGGTCCAGGCCCGTGGATCTGTACAGCCCTGAATAACCAATGAGCAGTAGCCAACATTCACTCCACACCGAACGTGCGAACAATCCTAACCTCTTCGTATCTCATGGGATCCTGCTACCTGATTCTAAACCAACATACTAATACTTGATCACGTGAATATATTAAAACATGAATTTACATATTTAAAATATTGATTTTCTTACCAAATCGATATTAGCAAATCATAAAATTGTTTCGTTTTTTATTGTATCACTTTTTTTTCATCGAAAATCACTAATACATATATTTCAATAAATAAACTTTCAATACTTTTCTCGTTTTTGTGATATCCTAATTGCTTTTTTTTCAGTATTTTAGTGACGATATCAATGGCTTATTTTATTTCAACACGGTTTAAATTCATAGCAATATTCAGGTTAGTATTTTAAAATATCTCGGTTATTTACTTAATGTCACGTGTTTATATGGTAATTGTTTATACGGCGTTTTTTTCTGTTAAGATGTATTTTTCAAACTTATTTAGATAACTATTTCAGATTCAATCTTTGCAAGAATATCAATAATTCATATTTCACTTATCCAAATTTCAAAATATTTTAGTTTTGTCGTGGAAAAGTCATAAATTGATTCGTTCATTACGATTACAAATTATTACATCCAAGGTAAATACTGTTTTTTTTTAAAATTAAATTACTAAAATAATATATTTATAATATACTTAAATGTCAAGTCATTTACAGGGCTTTAACTTTTATAAAATAATATATTTATAATATACTTAAATGTCAAGTCATTTACAGGGCTTTAACTTTTTTATTGGGTGATCATCAGTCTTGAAAATGCCTGCAATTCCCATTCCCTTCAAAAAACGTTTTCCATCTCTGTTGTAATATTTATCAATTTTGGTAAACTCCATAGGAGATGGGATCCAGTATTTGTCTGCAAACATTTGGGCATACTCAAAACATCACCTGCATCATAATTTCCGTATCCGCACTTGGTAGTGCGTAGAGCACTGTAATGGTACCACAATCGCAAGGTATCTATATCATTTTTGTTACATGGAAGGTAAGGTGATTAGTCTTACGTTTCAGATACCATTCTAGGGACAGAAAAATATTGCAGTGTTAAACCACCATTAAAACAAATATTTCACGCCGACACTGCCAGGAATGGAACCAGGGATCTTGAAAATAGTAGGCGAATGAGCAAACCGCTATACTACGAAGCCGACTTATCCCTAATCAATTTTGGAAAAAGAAACCGAATCGAAAACACTCGTGTAGAATGCCGGTTCTATTTCACACACAGAACTGTATTACTTTTTTTTATTTTTTTTATTTATTTACAAAGATAAAAATATTACAATTTCACAAACATTTTGAGAATAAAAAACGGGTAATTGACGTGAGATTTGTTTTAATATATTTTCTTTGCATATTTACTTCAGTTTCATTAAAAATTTCATCACAATTTTTCACGAAGAGAATTAAATTGTCGTTCGTGCAAAATAATCTCTAAACCTTTTAGACAATCGAGAAATAATAACAGTTTTTTCTCTATTCCACAGTATTTTCTGCCTTCATCTTTTCGTGCACCATGTAATTTTTAATATTCGCTCATTACGTACTTCTGCACATTTTAGAAATGTCTCACAAGCTTCATTGTCTTTTCAAAGCACGGCACAGTCTACTTCACATTTCGCGTTTCAAAAATACTACGTTTACGTGTAAACTGTAAGCAACGCAGGTTTTTTTAGAACAAAAGTGTCTGGGTCCCTCGGAAGCCAGGGCGCGGGCGTGGGTAAAAGCCTTCCTATCGAGACCTTCAAACACGTGGTACTCTCTGCTGTAGGGGAGGACCTACCTGTCGTCATTTGCAGACTCTATTATACGCCTCCACCCTGCAGACTGTAGGCAGAAAAATCATTAGTTTATTGAAGCTTTGTAAGCTCTATCTGACGACGAAAATAAAAATTAATATCCATAGCTTTCGTTGTAACTTCGTTAAACAAATATTTTTATTTGTCTTTTTGACATTCTACAATTAAAATTTGTTTTTTCCTTCATATTATACATGTATTTTTAACAACGGAGATATTTTGAATCAGGTAGAACAATTTGTGTATCTGGGAAGTATGTTTACAAGGGATGGACAGACTGAGAAAGATATCGAAAGGAGTGTGAGTGCCGAGAACAGAATGAACGGTGCACTGATATCTACTTTGGCAAACAAATGTTTATCGCACGAGGCTAAACTAGCAGCTCATAATAGAGTTATAGTGCCAACTCTAATGTATGGGAGCGAAGTATGGAATTGGAAAAATAATGATGAAAGTAGGTTAAATGCTGTTGAAATGCGATCCCTTGAACAAATGTGTGGTAAAACGATGTATTGTTGCACAAATGTCGGGATCTGTACACTGTGTAAGGCTGAGACATGCATTATCGACAGAATCAAGAAAGGGGTGCTGCGTTGGTTTGGACATGTAGATCGAATGGACAGCGAAAGAACGGCGAAAGACATGGCACGATCAAGTCCATCAAATACTTGAAGATGGACATGTCATGAATAGGAATAATCGGCGTGCGTGCATGAGAAGATGTATAAATGTAGACGGAGCTAGGTCTGTATGCAAAGACAGAGTTATTTGGCGTTCTGGTGATGGTTTGTTGTTGTTTTAGTTGTTATTGAATTCTAGATTTCATTATAAATTATTCCATATAAGACAGTATATTGTTCTTTGTACGTGTAAAAATTGAAAAATTCAATACATTTTAAAAGTGCAGTATACGTGTTTACACGAGACATGTACAATAATAAAATAAAAGTATTTCTTATAATTTTATTCGTTTTAAAAAAAATATGAATCGATATTAATATTTAACTTTAACTTTTAACTATTCATTATTCACATGAAACCATAGAAGTAAAAATAGTCCAGAAGGAGCGTAGAATCATATTTTAATACATCGGACTGTGTACAATAATTCCCCCACTTAGACACACTTTCGCCGGGCGCATACTTGAAGTCACCGAGTAATATTGTCAGATCGCGAAGAATATAACCATAACACAAATGTAAGGTAAAAAAAAATTATTTGTTAATTTTTCTAAAATTTTATTATACACTCGGAAACATTGATTGACACAACAGAGTGGATAAGTAAAGGGTCATTGAATAAGAGTAATTGAATTAATGAACTTTAAACTTAAAATATAACACAAATTTTATTTTACATAAAACGGATATTTTTATATCATGTTGGATAATATTTTATGTTTTAAAGATAATGTTGGCCAAATGTCCACCACGGCGTTGTTTAATCCGAGGTTCAATTTTCATTATTTCTCTTATTATATGAGCAAAGTAGGGTAAATTTTTTTACTACCCTGGCAACACTAACGAAATTTCCATTTTGTTTCTTCGACAATCTGACAGATGGAAAAATAATTCAATTTTTACGTAATGCATTTGTGACACATTCATTTGATAATTACACATGAAATGTGACTGCATCCTGTTTCTTTAAGATCCTAGCAGTATTTCTACATTTTAAAAGGACACAACACGGCATGGCAAATAAACTAATGTGTCAAAACGTAAACTCACTCATTTATGCGTAGTTGAGTCGCCTTCTGTTTGATGTGCGTATGCGGTTTCTGGACTATTCTTAATTCTATGTATGAAACATTATTGTTTTCAGAAAATCAGCTTTATTTTCATTACTTATTCATGTAAAGCAAAAAACAAAAACCCCCGGCACTTTCGATTATTAACATTCCCTCCCTAAAAAGCTAAATTTTTCAAAAGGCTGACGCAATAATTACACCCTAAAGTCCAACATCGGACATGTGAATGGCTTTTCATTTGATTCTCCCTATTTCTAACGAATCTTGGTACCATAGGAACAGATACTAAGTTTAAAGTGAGCCCTTTATATTATAGTTACCCCAGCGCAAACTTCATTTTCATACATATTCATGTTCTTATATGTAAATTGTGTTTATATGTTCCTAGGATTTTGTTTATTTATGTTAATACTTTCCCAGGTCCAAGCAAATAGTCGAGTCCACCTACTCGGAGATATATAGAGAAATTCAAATGGATGAATTATACATTTATATCCATTATTAAATGAAGAAATAATTTAATGAACCTAAATGTTGCTGTACGCTGTCAAATGTATGTAGAATGGTTTCAGAAAAAAAAACTAAATCAAATTCCTTCTTTACGTGTAGGTTCATTAATTTTTAATATTTCAAAACATTATTAGGTTAATTCATTTGTTTTTTTTAAATTTTAAATAAAGTGTATTTGCGGTCGTATGATTTACCTAAAAATTTCAATTTTCGGAGCCATTTTTAATAAGTAGTAAATAACTCACTATCATACAATAGGAATCAAGTCGTAATAGAGTGGGATTTGAACCTCGGACCTCCGATCGGTGAGTGAGCAACACTAGCCACGGAATCACAACCCGATTTGAGACAGAAAAAAATTAGTGCCCACGAAATTGATGTTTGTTTTTATTGAACACAATTTTATTCTTACAATAAGGAAAAAGATAAGATAAAAAAGGTACCCAATATAAACTCAAAGCTTGGTTGCTTTTTATTTCACTAAGATAACGTGTTCTGAGGTAGCAAGCAATTATTCATCGGGTATATTTTTTTATACATTTTATGGTTATAAAAGTACATAAATAAACTAAAAATCAAAATATATATGCATATGAGTATGTTGAATAAAAATATTTCTTAAGAAAGGTCCATCTATCATTAACGTATTCCTGTTATTTATTTAAATTAAAATATATATCACAATTTCTTTAAAAATCACATCAAAGGCGTTTAACAATAATTATCCTAACTCGGCTTGCTGCCACAGAGCACATACGCTGATGTAATTGTTCTTCATTTACTTTCGCAAATGGTTTATATTACAATCATCAAAGCGATATGACTGAAATACAACGAAAAACCCTAAATAAGTATTTCATACACTATTTAGTAGACGAGGACGACCAAGGAAGACGTGGCATGATCAGATAAACCAAAATCTTAAGTCTGTTCATGTCAAAAGCAGACAGAACCGAAGGGCATGTATGACAAGATGTATAAATGTGGAAGAGGCTAGGATTGTATGCCAGGATAGACGTGTGTGGCGGTCCATTCTCTCTGCCTACCCCTACGGGGAAATGGCGTGATGGTAGTAGTAGTATACTATTATTATTTTACTTGTATGTGTTTTTATATTCCTCCTGCCTACATCCATTACTAGATTTTTGGATTTCGAAGCATTAATCGTAAGCAAAATAAAATTGGATTTAGGAACATTAAGATCAAAATTATACGTATTTTTGGTGTTAAAAAAATACACGTATTAAACTAATAATTCCCATCTAAAAGTCTTTTGTCTATGTTTTCTAAAACTGATTTTTTTTCATATGACTACTGCTTTTTATCTAATTATTAATGTCCCTAATGGGAAGTGTGTATCAATTTCTACTTCCGGATATTTTTAATAATTTTTATTTGAAATTATCGTGTAATCGTGTAATACTTTTAATGGCTGTTACATAGGGATATTTTCTTTATAATGAACGATAGTCCTGAAGCGCTAATAACGCACAATAAAAACTCTAGAGTTACCCGCTGTTAGGAACAGATACTTCATCGAGGGAGTTCATAACGAACCCTTTCGTTAGCATAACCCCGTGCCTCAGGAAGATTGTGCCTTTTTTTCTCACAACCTCACGTATAGACTGAGTCAAAAACTATAGACCTGTTAAATTATTTAAAAAAATGATAAAGAACATAAAAATAATTGCATATTCAGTTTATTTTATTTAAAAAAAACGAAATCTATTTAAATTATGAATAGATGCATTTCGCCGTCAACAAAATTAAGATTTACTTTGTTATTTTTATTTTAAAAAATGTTAAATTAAATTAGTATGAATTATTAATTACTCTTGAGATATTAAGCTTTGTTTGTATTTTTTTTTCCATAAATATATTTTTTAAATATTTTATTATTAATTAATGTATCTTTTTTCTTATATTACCATTTACTTTTATATATTTTGTTAATGTTATAACTGTAACTGGTAAAAAAAAACTCGCTCCTGTGCTTGCTTACACTGTTATAGTTATTTAATAATTTGAAGTTATATTATTTCGAATAACCTTGAGAAAAAAATTAAAAATAATACAAAATTAAAAAAATATAACTGAAAGTCATTGTTCATTTAACTTTGAATTCAATTCACAGGAATATTTGTAGGATTCAGAAAAAAATGTCTCTTGATCTCACTAGAAATCAAACACAGATTTCACTTTACGTGATGCAAAAATCTTAACAATTAAACCATGGGAGCTGCCTTTATAAACCCTTTAATAAATGTTATTTAACCGATTTTTCTTAAAATCAAACGAATTTGAATGTTGATAAAAGATTCACTAGATTATTTAGAATACATGTGTTTTTGAATATTTCCTTCTTTTATCACGGAATCATTAAATTGTATCAACTGGTTTTGTGTCGATATACTAACAATTTTAAGGACTCGGCGGTATGTTGAGAAGATTTTTCGTTGTTTTCCAACAATATTTAGAAGATATTGGTTCTGTTATTTTAGGCCACCGTAGTCTCCGTATGGCTACCGTTGTTTATCAAACGGATTTCCCCGCGGTATACACAGCTATCTTAATTAGACCCATAAATAAATTCAGACGCTTATTGAATACGGAGCAAAAAAGCATAAAAAAACGGATTCGTTTTTTCCACTTTTTTACCCGACAACGCTTGTTCGATGGCGGTTCTTCGTTAAATACTTAACAAAGTTGAAAAGGCACGGTAAAAACAAATTAAACACCGTATTTCAATGTATTTTTAATAGACTCTGGCGGCGATAAATGAGAACAGCGTTTTAAGATTTTTCTTCGATATGTTTTAAACGTTCCGGGGTTGGTTTTGCGGGATAGAAGTTTTCTGAAAAAAAAACATTATTTTTCGTGTTGGAGTTAATTTAATTATAAATGCACGGCAAGCAATTTGATTTCAATGAAATATTTTATTTTCCTTATTTAATTTTTGTATAAATCTCATATATCTCAATAAACGTTTTTGCTCTTTTACTTCATAAAATTCGATTTATGGAAGAGTTCAGGAAATGTAGATATTTTAACATCGGCAAAATGCTTGTTGTCTGCATGTTTTGCCGCTACAGAGCGAACAGAAAGTTAGAAATCCAGCTCTCATTTATATTTTAGAAGTAAAGTGACTAGCATGATTTTAACAAAATTACAGATAAATTCTAGTATACGACATATCCTACAGCTACAGAGCGCATGGACAGTTAAACATCTAGACCTCACTTTTAATAGTTGATCTTTATGTCAGAAGAGTGTTGGTGTTGATGTGAAGTCCATGTTATTAATAATGATATTTAGTAAATCTTATGGATTTTTTAAAGTGGCCACTTAAACCAGACAATGACAAGCCGTAAGTCTTCTTAATGTCTAAGCTTCCATATTTAAAAAAATAATAAATATGTGTAAAACATTGACAATCTTAATACTAACTTGCGCGGGGTTATTTGATTACCGCGTACAGTTAGCATACAACAGAATGTTTTACGAATTAATGTTTAGTTAGTTAAGCATGCATGTCGTGTTTATATCTTATATCTACACATGCACCCTAGAACGTGTCTGAATTATCTGTAACCCCATAATCAAATATAACGTCCCCCGACTGGCGCTAAATCAACTTTAGATACACGATTCGCGTCAAAGTGAATAATTCTTGACTTTCAATTCAAAACATTCCATTAATTATCAAAAAAATAACAGCAAAGGTAAAATTTGTTAGTCAAAATATTTAGCTTAATTATTTATTCCTTAAATTATATTAAAAAGTAGTGGCTGGGTCAGTTTTTTGCATTCCTTTAAGTAAGCAGCAAAACGAATTTGCAACAAATAGTCTCTTAAATGTATGCCTGGAGTACGAATTGGTGGTGAACAAAAGTTTGCCAAAAGTTATGGTATTCAAGTAGGAAAATAAAGTCTTGAACAATTAAGAAAAAAATTGTATCTAGGAAACACATTTTCAAGAGATTCGAGAGTAGAAAAAGATGTTAATAGAGAGTGAATGCGGGCAAAAAAATTAACCGCGTACTAAGCACAGTAATTGTGAATAACAATATTTTTATCGAAGCTAAAATGACAGTGCACAGTTTTATTTTAATCACAACACTTATGTACGGAAGTGAAACATAGAACTGGCAAAGGAAGGATAAAAGCAGACTGAGAGCGGTCAAAATGCAATCTCTCAGTTGAATAGATGAGAAATCAATGTATGACAGCGTTACAATTGATAAAATCAGGCAAGATCACAAATCTGAGACAGGTGTAATTGATAAGATTAAGATCAGGGTCTCTGAGAAGGTTTGGTCATTTGGAACGAATGGATGGCGAAAAAATGGTAAAACATATGTACATGGTGAACACGAACCATAATGAACACGACGAGGATGATCAAGAAAGACGTGGTATGATAAGATAAACCTAAATCTTAAGACTAGTCATGTCAAAAACAGACACAGCCGAAGGGCATGAACGATAAAAGGTATTAATGAGGAATAAGCTTAGAATGTAAGTCGGGATAAACGTGGGTGGCGGTCCATCCTTCTTCGGAGAAATGGCGTGATGGAAGTAGTAGTTCGCTTTGTTTAATTTCGAAATAATCGATATAATTTATTTATTTAAGAAAAACTCTCTGCGATATTGTGTACGCGGTCTACGCGCGTGTCCTAAGAGAGAGCATATGTAATTGGGTATGGCAATCGTCAGTTAAAGCTAATTTGTATCTGCTCGTAGTGTTATGTTGGTGTTGCACATTACTCAGGCGCCAATTAATTTATCGATACTAACTGTTAATGAAGTTGATTTTCACGAGACTTACTCAATTTACTGACTGCTTCCTTGGTTATTTTATTGATTGAGTCACCATTTGTTTTGATATATTTTGTAATAAAGTATTTGTTTTATTTTGACCTATTGTAGTATAAAATAAAATATTTATATGTTATAAGTGTTGCTAAATGTAATGATAACTTTTTGTCATCGATGTTTAAGGTTATTACTCGTATAATACGCGTTAAAAAATTAATCCCATATTTAAGACAAATATATGTGAAATAATGTCTAATACCTTTTGAGGCACTTGTAAATAAAGAATAGTTGAAATTAAGAGAAATTTCTCTAAAGCAGGTCTAAGGATCCTTAACTTTTTGGATCAGGTCATAAAGAAGTCTGAATCCTATGCAAAATAAATGTCCGATTCCAGTTATCAGTTTGTTCGAATATGAATAGATTAATGTTATAGAATTTGGAATAACCGGAGGATGCTATTCTGCCTATGTTTTCAGATAAACTTCCATATCACAATAATTCATATTTTTTATTATATTCGTATGTGCTAATAAAATAGTATGAACTGTGAAGATTTGAGACGGCTTCGTACCTTGGGTAGTGTTGCGAACTCCGGAACAGGGTCAGAGAACTCCGCTCAACTACCACTTGTTTCCAATTTTCTTACGTGGTTATTTAAGACTAAAAGGTAATGTTCCGTTCCAAAACGGAAATATTTGTATAATTCGTAAGAACCCAATTATTATTTTTAAATTTTACTAGCCACCCAATGATAATTTGAATTTTTACTTTAAAGTGTGGTAAACTTATTTCCTTTTTTCGCTAGGTTAGTTTTTAGAGTTGTGAATAATTATACTAATCAAATTTATTGTTTAAATTTACCTTTTAAATCCCATCAAGAAAATAATTTATTTACGAAGTTTTCTAATTAAATACTTATTTTGTCACAATCCTTTTTCGAAAAACAAAATAATTAACACAGAAGAGTAATCCTTTTAAGATTAAAGAAAACTCCCTTTCTTCGCTGTTAACCCATAAGCGAGACCTTAAATTGTCTCAGAATCATAAAAAAAGGTTGCGATAATTCTTAAAGAGATTTTCAGAAACTTTTCAATTACCGAGTTTCTATCTCAAATGTGTTTTTTTACAATATTTTTAAAGGTTACATTTCCTTAACTTTTATTATTGAGTCTCTTAGGAAGAGTTTTAATTTAAGGCATATTTTCGCGTATCTTTCTCCTTTACGCTTAACAGAAAAAAATCTTTTTAATCCTTTTTATGTCTTATTTATTTAAAACGTTGTTTTCTCTCATTACAAAAAAGTATATATTTCTTTGATTAAACAATTTGTAGTTAAATTTTCTGTTTATTCAATAAAAATATTTCACCGAACGGAAAACAATTATTTCGGTAAAATATTTAGGGATGTTCTCTTATTCATTGTTATTCATTATTAAATTTAAATAAACAACTCAACATGAATCGGGTTGTGGCTCTGTAGTAGTATTGTTGACTCACGGATCAAAGGTCCTAGGGTCAAATCCCACCCTACCGCAACTTGATTCCCATTTATCCATAAATAATTTACGATATTTAGGAAATGGTCTGAAAATTTTAATTTTTGGTTAATCGGGTTGTTCTTTTGTTCACTTGACCAGAGTGTGTGCAAGTGCAAGATAGAAGCTAGTTTTTTGCAAGTCTTGCAGCTACAAAACGAGTGAATGTTTGAAATTCTAGCATCCTCATTGTGCTTGAAATAAATTTAGATATTTTTCAATTGTTAAAAAAAAGTCTATTTTTGGTTTAAGTCAATAATATACAATCAGCCTCGTGGTGCAATAATCAGTGCATTTACCTAACATGCAAGAGGTCTAAGGTTGAATTCCCGACATGGTTGACATGAAATATTTCATTTAAAAGACGTTTTACACTACAGCATTTCAAAGTCCCTGGACTGACAAGTGAAGCTTAAGACCTATCATCTTACCTTCATGTAAAAAAAATAATATTTTGATTTGCTTTGATTGGTGTACCAACGCAATGTCCTATGATCCATTAGATGCGGAAAGGGAATTTTGATGAAATAATATATAATTTTTTCTTTTTTAATACTGCTGGTTTTGTATGAAAAAATATGAATCATTTCGATATTTTTAGTAGGGTTTATTTGCAAAGGGATATTTATTTACATGTTTAAATATTGAACTTTATACTTTGTTTTATTTTTCGATGATAGGGGAGAAGTGTTTACAAGAGTAGCCCCTGAATACATTTTAAATAAATACAAAATAGTACAATAAATGTAATCCGCCCTAATTCAAATGTGGCGTTTGGGTTTGGACAATTCGTGTTAATTGAGCCTATTTGTTTAGAAAACACACACTTGTTCAATTCAAAAATGTTTATACATAGATTGAGAAAATGACTATGTATACGTGGCCTCAACTTAAAATAATTTACCTTTGCTTAACCTGTCTACTAACTACGCATACCGTATGGTGACACGGAATACGAACATAATTGTTGCATAAGAATTAACTTAATAAGCTAGAGATACACGAATGATACAAAAGATATGAAGTTCCGAATGACACGAAGATTCGTTTAGTTCGGCGCTTTTTTCGTTCGCAAAGTAACTGACCGAGATGAAAGAAACATATCTCTAGTTCAATGTTTCCGACCTTGTCGATATGACCAGGGCTGGTATTCTAAACGAAATTATAGCGCGGTATAGCGCGTTTTTACGTACTAAATACGTATTACAGCGCGCTGTAAACGCGTTCGGAATACCAGCCCAGGTCGTTCGCAAACGACACATGTCTAATTTGTTTTACATTCAAAATAATAAGTTTAACTCTAGGAATTTTATTTTTTCTATGATAAAAATTTCGTTTCAAATATTATAATGATAAAGTTTCACTGAGTTTTTTCACTTAAAATTAATTTTCAGAATTGAGAAACTGAATACCTGCAAAGTATATTTTAACATATTCATAAAAAAAGTTTTAAATAATTCTTAAAAAAGTTTTTGATCGACATATTCTTAACCAACTTTCAATAAAAGTTTTGTTATAATATTTTTTTTTTCCTTTCAAGAGGGTAATTTACTTTAAGGGGTGCATTTTTAAGTGCAGTAATTCACAAAATCGTTTGATACTGGTTCTGGAGTGATTTCAAAACTTTAAGCCCAGCCGTATTGAAACTTTAAATTTTGCATACAGTTTCCTAAAGCAAAGTGGATACATTTATAACTTCAGTTTCTCTACATACCGCTACTTCTACACCAAGATCGCTTTCTTGTGTTTTTCTATCCCATAAAACTTATTTTTCATTATCTCTTGCATAAATTTATTTTAGTTGATGTAGTTTTTAATTAACTCATTTAACATGAGTACAAACATCATATGACAAAACTTAAGGGCATGAATGACAAGATTGACATTTGTAAAGTCTTTGACAAAGTTTGTCATAAATTACTGATAGCTAAATTATGTAAAATCGGTTTTGGAGGTAAATTTCCAAGCTGGTTAACTAGCTACTTGAATAATAGGTAGATAATTGTTAAAGTGAACTTTTTTTTCTCTTATTATTTTTAGTCTACTAGCGGTGTACCTCAAGGTTCTTATAGTGCTTTTTTTATTTTTTATCAACGATATCACAAAAAAAAGAAATAAGTTATGTTTACCTATTTGCAGATGACCTTTTAATTTATAAAGAGATAAAGTCTTATAAAGATTACACTTCTGTTAAAAAAAAAACTCAATTCTCTGGATGAGTGATGTAAACAAAATATATTTTTTTAATTTGTTGCAACAGAGAGGGAAAACATTTTTGGGAGAAAATCCAGCCAGTCTTCAAGCATTTGGGCATACTCAAAACATTGTTGAAAATGAAATGTACTTGAACATTAACAAATATGTGAGGTTATTCGTTTCCATCGAATAAAAAACTTCTAAAATTTAATTACAGTAATAATGGTGTTAATGCTTCTATAGTATCATTGTTAAAAGATCTTTGGGTATTTTTTGATCAAAAATTTGTCTTTTCTTTATCATATTATTGAAATTTCAAGCAATGCATTAAAACATTGGACTTTATTTTGAGAAACAAAAAAAAAGGTCCCTACGATCAGCAAAAATACTGTACTGTTCTCTTGTAAGAAGTAATTTAGATTTGAATTCATCAATCTGATCATCTTGCGATGATGTTTATGTCTGTAATACAGAAAACGTTCCACATAAATTTTTACGATATTTTTTTTTTTTTTTTTATTTTTTTTTTATTTAGAAAACATACAGTCATACAAAATAAGTACTAAGAACAACAATTTTTTAACATAAAAAGACCAATTAAGTTTTCATAAATTAAAAAGATATAAACATTAAATGTGACAAAAAATAAAAAATAAGTTAGAATTTTAAGTGAGAAAAGGATAATTGTTGACATTTGCGTTTTCCATGGAGGTAATAAATTAAAATAAATAAAAATACCGAATGTACACTCCGAGCCATCCACGCACACACATGAACGCACATATAAAACATACACAAACATATACATTACATGCGGCACATATACATAGCATAAACCACTCAAGATGCACATTCAGCAACTATCCCAAATAATCGACCCCATGAAGAAATTTTCTGTACAAATGCAACGTGCAGTTAAAAATGTCTACATCAATACTGAGTCCGTTATAATTTCTACAGGTACGTCTAATGAATGAATTCGAGGTATAATTGTTTTTACAAGTTGGTACATAAAAAAGGGAATTTAATCTAGTATAGCGAAGAGGACAACGGAAACCAATATTTTGTAAAAGATATGGCGAATCAACTATGTTATTGAGAATTTCGAAAAGAAAAATTAAATCATATCTAAGGCGCCTTTTTTGTAGTGATTCTATATTAAAATTGATCAAAGATGCGCCGTAATCATTTTCAATGTTACCAAAACGATATTCCAGGCTCCTTATAAATTTCTTTTAATTGTTTTAATATATAAACTACAATTTTTTTTTTGAATATATAAACTACAAATTAAACATTCCAATACATGATTTGAATTATGACTATTTATCAACACTGCTCAATCTAACGACGCTTTCTGAAAAAATAACTAATTGTGACGTCATTTTACTGTATAAAATTGTAAACTCTCTTTTTGACGTCCCAAAAATACTTGAATTGACCAATTTTAGAGTACTTGCTGTCAACACTAGGTATACTTTATTGTTTAATCGCTCCGGTACTTCTTCCAATCAATAAAACAATTAATTGATACCAAGACTGCATAGGTTATATTAACACTTATGGAACGGCTGCAGACATTGTGTCCAATACTTAACTATCTTACAAGTCCACAATATCAAGTTTATTTGTTGCTGCTCGTCAAACTATTATTGACAATTTAATTCTTTATATTGAAAAATTACTAGCTTGTTTACTTATTTTTTTTTGCTTTAATATTCACTTTTATTGACGCAACTTTTGGCAAATACGCATTTAAAAAATAAAAAAACTCTCTTTTTTTGCGATAATATGCTTGCTTGATTATTAATTTTACTCACATTTATCTTTCTTACTTACTGCAACACTTTATTTACTTTGTTTACTTCTCAGCATTTATTTTATTAACTTATATCTTTGCATTTTTTGTTTATAAACAACAAATAAACAAATAATAATATTATGATCATTGATTTAACATTAAGGAAGAGGGAAACACAATTAGTCTGGGTATGAATGTTAGAGGGAGAGAGGGAGGTGGTGAGATGGGTTTTGCTTGACCAATACTTTTTTGTATTTGATTTACATCCAGTTCTTCGCAATTTAAAAAATCTCATAATGTGTGCTATTTTATCGTTTTTTTTAAATCAAGCTTTTCTTTGTTTCTGTATTTTATCTTTTATATTACTGTGTGAATAGTGGACTTAATTTCGTGGTTGACCCACTGGTCAACTGCACTCAGTACACGCACAATACATTTAAACTCTAAATCTCAATTCCCGTTCTTAACGGGTATTTAAAAACAATTATAAAAATGTTTTTATACTCAACGAAACTAACAAAGGTTTTCAAAAAAACTTTTATGAAACATGATCTCCCTCTGATAGAATTCTCCGAGCTTTGCGTTACAGCCGGCTTACCGCACTAGAATCTAGGAATTCACGGGTTTACAGAAGTTTGCCAGAATTGGTAATTAATTTAATGGTTGTGAGCTATGTGCATAGCTAGAGATAACCACGTGACTTTATGCATAGCTCTACGAGACTCGGTTGTAGGAAAGAGGACTACTATGGGTATCTATGCAAAACCATGGCGAGAGAAATATTTGATTTCGCTTTTGCATCCACTAACCAATTTTCCTTTGATTCAGCATGGAGGGTCTGCAATATAATAAAAATATCAATAAACTTTAAATATTTTAGCATACATAATAATATACTAAATCAAAAACGCTTACTTACCAATGCATTGAATACCTTGAATTTATTTTGTTTTTTTTTCTGTTAATAAATGTCATTGGTTTTAATTTACGCATATTTGTTTTATTATGTTTATAACCTGCTACTATTTATATTCCCAATAAATAAAATAATTTAACCAAATAAAAAATATAAATATGAATGTTTTAAATATGATGTAACTTTGTAATTTTTTGATAAAAAATATTATTCTCTATCGTTAAGGGGATCCTAATCTGTGAAACAGAAAACTATTAGTTTTCTTAAGGTCCAACTGTTTTTTCATTTCCTGGGTGGTCTTCCAGGCGAACGTTGTCCAAATGAGATTTCATTGCCTACAGTATACGCAAATCTGTCGTTGCTCATTCTGTCCACGTAGTCTTTCCGGTATCTTCGTCCTACTACAGATCCAGATCTGCTCCATCGAACGATATTCTCTATTTCACACGTATGTATATCTAATTATAGTACAACGGATTCAGATTCGGAGAGTTTTTCCAGTAATGAACCTTGAGCAGTTTTCATTTCAGCAGTTCTGAATAGCACGAATATCATAAACGAGTAAATATCAATAGTGTCAGATCACGCTTCCACAGAATACGTCATGATGGGACTCACACATGTCTTGTATATTCTGATATTGCTATTGACACGCATAGCCTTATTACTCTACATTACATTCCTCAGACACCCGACACATTTGATGCTTTATTGATCTGTTCTCGGACTTTAGTGTAACTTTGTAAGGTAAGGTTTCTTTTCATTTTTCGCTAGTTTGGGACAATAGTGTTATTCTCATCTGATTATTTTTCATTTGGATTGAAACAACAAAACATAATTTAAATGATACACTCATAAACAGAGGAAGAGCTAAGAGCTACTAGTTTTTTTTTTTAATATCGTAATTTTGAGATAGGAAATTCTATTTGTATCAAAGTCAATTGTAATCTGAGTCGTTTTACAAATAAGTTTTATCTACTCGTATTTTGTTAAGACCAAAATGGTAAAGGATACGCCATGTTTGGTTTAGTACATGCATGATGCGTGAAACATCTCTTCATATCTACAAAGATAAGTAAACATTTCTAATGAATACCGTTGGTTTATATTTACATTTAGTACCACAATTAAGGAATCACTCCAATTATTGATTAAATTGAAGTGTTTCTGTATGTATTTTAGTAATTCTAGAATCAAAATAAATCTGAACTTTATTATTATTATGGATAACTTATATAGCGCCACTTTCGTAATAAAATACCTCAAGGGCGCTTAACATTGTGATTCCATTGTTAAATTAATTTAGTTTAAGCTATTTGTTGTCACGTGCTACGGATTCATTCAAATGATTTAGAGAACAAGTGGGTTTTAAGTTTTTTCCGAAATATCACTTTACTTCCACAGCCTCGCACCTCTGCTGAGAGAGCATTCCATGCCATAGGACCTGCGACCGCAAATTCGCGTTCACTAAATTTAGTGCGCTGTTTGCGTAGAGGTATAATAACTTTTCCTCTCGCCGTAGACGTAGCTGATCTAAGCGTGAGACGCCTGTCAGCTAGTTCATCTGAAATGCATAGTTCCCTTAGATATTCCGGAGCAGAGTTGTGCAGTGACTTATACATAAGCCAACAGAGTTTGCATTCGACCCTCTGTGGAAAACGTAGCCAGTGTAGTTCACGAAGTAGTGGAGTGGTATGACTGAACTTAGAGATACCGAAAATAAGTCTCGCTGCGGCATTCAATACAGATTGTAGGCGAGTCATTTTGTTTTTTGGTAGACCTGCATAGATACCATTACAATAATCGACTGTAAACTGTCTCTGGCGCTCTGTACCGGCCTGACGTATTTTTACTAGCTCCTTTTACTAGACAATCTGTTGTATTGTATTAAAATAACTATACATACATAGAAGAACAAAATAACTCACCTTTTTAGTTTATGAGAACGCTCTAGTCTATAATAAAAGAAAGATAAATGTATTGTATTATAATATTTATTAAGTTCTTAATCGATTCGGCGACCTTTTTTCTTTAATAGCTAAGATACTTGACCCATGCACGGAAGGTTCCCGGTTTAATTCCCGGCGAATCACAAAACTGAATTGTGATTTTCCTTAAGCGAACTCTTTGAATTCGGGCTTTCTGGCTTGTTGTGGTGCATTAAAAATACATTTAAAAAAAAACGATTTTAGAACCTTTATTAATTTCACATAAAACGATATCTAAAAGGCGAATTAACTCTTTTTAAGATAACCCTTACGATTTTGTAATTTTAGCCTTATAACATACAAAAACAACTTTTCCAAGACTTTGTAATAGTGCAATATACGAGTAGTTATTTTTATTTAATGACTTCTTATTTATTAATTGTCATATCATATATAAAACATCATTTATACATTTATACAACGTTGATTTTGCTGTCAAACTTGGGTTATTTTGACCGTTTTAAGACTGTGAAAATAGAAAAACAGTAATCAATAAATAGAAAAAATGAATTAAAAACAATATTTTTCGAAAAATGTTGTAAAATACATAGTAAAAAAACATTATAAAAACGTAGTAAAAAACATAGTTAAATCATATTAAAAACATATTAAAAAAATGATTAACCAACTTAACAAAATACGTAGACAAAAGAACATAGTCAAAGACTATAAAAAACATAAACTTCTTTAGCTCGTGGCTCTTACAACATTTCCATGGTCCGGCCTTTATTTCTGCTATTTTAAAACAAAACATGTTTGCTTATACATACAGTGTTTATATGCGAATAATTATTACGTAATAAATTTATTAGTTCTTTGAACTTATTCAAACTTGAATCTTATTCAGACCAAAATAGTTTATTCGGCTTAAAGCGGTTTTATGTAGCATTAAAAGAATATGAAATATTTTTCACGTCAAACGTAAAATTTAAGCTATTATTTAATACATGTTTTCATGTCACCTACTTGGCTGGAAAATTAATGAGCCTTATTCATTAAAATGGCTTTAGACTGAAAGCGTATTTAATATAACGTGAAATTTTCCTTTACGTTTGAACCCTTATATCTGAAAGCACGCTTAATTAATACGCTTTTTTATTAATTAGACATTTTGAGTTCTTATGGTATCTTTATTTATATGATGAAAGAACTGATCCTTTCATTCAAACACAATAACTTGAAAGAATTTGTATCCTTTATTATAAATATGATTTCATGTTTTACTTTTCACAAAGACGCTTGGACCCCAATTAGGTTTCTCATTATCTTGATTATTTATGAATTCATTATAAAATATTTGGACATCTTTTTTACTTTTCATCCCCGGAATAAGGTTTTAGTGGAAAAAAATTGATTATTACGTTAATTTGTATTTTGTTTAAGTTTTCATCACCTTGATTCTTCCTAAGATATAATTAGTTTTTTCACTATGTAGCTGTAATATAAAAAGTTCCCTATTTCATTCAAACGCAATATTTAAAATTAAAACAATGCTTTTTTTAATTAACACTGGCAGTTAACTAAACCCTTAATTTCTTATCTTAAAAATTCACTGTTTCTCTTTTCATTTTTGCAACAAAGATGGAAAACAATTTTAAGCGGTTCTTTTCCTTCACTAAAGTCAACAGATGGAAGAGTTGAGGAAACATGGAATATTAAACATAGGCGGAATGGTGAATAATACACAGTATGTAAAGTGGCCATTTAAACCAGCCAATAACTGTCACATACATTTGTTAAGCTATAGTAATTTATGAACCTTTACTATATTTTTAAAATTTTAATTGCTTTCTCTTTACTTTTTTTCTGGTTTTTGTATATTTTAGTGAACATTTACCATATGTTTATTGTATTCTTATTTTTAACTTTAAAAAAATAAAAATTCCCCTTATTCCGATTTTGTAATTTTGTATTTTTTTGTTCAATGTAATTATGATTAAAAATATGCCGACCTGTCCTTTTTTTAAAAAAATAACTCAATAAAAAAAATTACAAATCGTTTTGCATATTTTTTAATTTTTATATTCCTTTAAATGCTTTTTTTATTTTTTTTTATTCCTTATAATGACTTTTTATTTTTTTACACAATATGTTAGCATGTTTTTTGAATGAAACCATTTTGATATAATATGTACATATAAACTTTTTATGCTTCTTTTCCTCTTTCATCTACTGTTTTGAGGTGTTTATTTCTACATGATATATATTTTTTGTAAAGCGAAAAGCACTACGTGCTGTGTATATCCATAAATAAAAAAATAAATAACAGGTCATATATTCAAAACAAGAGATAAAGAAAAAATATTGCCAATTTAACTTAAGAAATAGAAAGACTTGAAATATTTACGATTACATTAGAACTGGGTTTATTCAAACTCCAGTCTTCCGGATTGCTTAATATCCGAATTGATATCAAGAAACAAAACCTCGAAATAAGGTCCTCGCTGTTCTTAAACGAGTTTCTTCGTCTAAGCAATTAGCTTTGTTGGACTTGATATAAAAACATGTATTTAAATATTAGTTACCAATTAAAAATCCTTGGTACTTACACTTAATTGGCAAATTATATTTAATTACAAGTTAATGTAAAGTTTATATTTGAAGCACTAACGTTGTGGTTATTCATTATAATAAAATAAATAGAACAACTTTGTTTTTAACCACTAATTTTTATTTTTCACCGACCGGTTTCAAAGCAAACAAGCTTCTTTGTCAAGGTTTACGTAACTAATGAATTGATTCCTTTTTATTTTATTTATATCATGTTCACTAAATACTACACCTGGAAAAAATCAAGGGGTTTTTTTTTTTTTTAATTAGACAACTTAGAAATCTTAGAAATTAAAAAAGCTATTCATAATAAGAAAACAATAATTAATAACCAAATTAACAATATTTCTTTTAGTCCTCTCCTGGCTTACTTCGAAAATAAAGATATCAAATTACCACCCATGTAAGAAAAAAAAACAAAACCACTTGATTTATTGGGTCCACGTGTAGTATTTAGTGACCATGAAATAAAATAAAAAGGAATCAATTCATTAGTTACGTAAACCTTGACAAAGAAGCTTGTTTGCTTTGAAACCGGTCGGTGAAAAATAAAAATTAGTAGTTAAAAACAAATTTGTTCTACATATTTTATTACAAGTTTATGTCATAACAGTGGAATTTCATCAAGAATTGACAACAAGTCAATTTATTTAAATTTGTTGGGCTCGTTTAAGTGAGCTTTTAGTGTAAGTTAGTATAAGTGTAAGTTTGATCTTAGTGTAAGTTTTGCCTTTTCTTTTAAAACATTGCCTTTTACCAATTTAATGGTTATGCAAAGTATCCGAAATTTATGCATATTCTGATAATTGGTGTTTGGCACTCATTGATCCGGATAATTAAAGTTTCACTGTAATTTGAAAAAATAATTCTTGAGAAAAATTTTATTTAAAATTTTAATGTTATTAAATGTTTATATAAGCTTTTAAGATGTTTTAAATTAACTTTATAAAATATAAATTAATAATTTCTGCAAATGCCTAGACTTCCCTGCTCCCTTTTTAAAATTGTCGTCGCTCTATGTTGCAATAACTACAAATTTGATGCTTCTTATCAATTATTTTTTTGACGATTGGTTTATTGAGGATATTTTCTCTTTCGCAGGTCGGGGGCGCCTGTATCCCGCCTACAGCGCTAGCGGCTCGGAGGGCGAGAGCTCGTGCGGGTCGGAGGCGGCGCGGGCGGGCGGCTGCGGGGGCGGGCTGTCGGACACCCCCACCAGCGGCGACGGATCCAACGCCACGCTCACAGACTCCGAACTCGCCTTGGCGAGGGACTCGACCCTGCTCGTACATAACGGTGAGTGCTCGCTTAGGTCCGGTGACGTGGAACGAATGGATGATGAAAGGGTGGTGTAAGCTCATTCTAAATTTATTTGTCTCTCCTACTAAACAGTTCTAAATTCAGACCCACAATACTACTAATCGGTATTTATTTTTAATAAATTTCTCTCCGAGCACAAGTTAGTGCTTGTATCTTTTTTGGAGAGGAGCAGCATAATACAACATAAAATTACACCTTTATATATAATTAAACCCCAATAAATTCCTTACAATTATTTTAATACATTGAATTAAATAAATAACTCGAGTCACCAGAAGTAAAAATCTGATATTTATCAAATCTTCTAAGAGTAACTTCTGTTTTTATGCCCCAATATCCAAAATGTGTAGATTAGTCAATTCATCACACTACTTGGAATTCTTTGAAATAGATTTTATGGCTTTTTGTAGATCTCTTCTCCATGAACACAGTGTAGGATGAAGATGGATTGGCATGGTTTAGCTCGAAGTCTTTTATATTGATCGTGTTTATAAATATATTATTTACCATAATTTTATTGTTCCGGTTTGGTTATTAAAAAAAATATTTTTTTAATAAATTTCATAAAAAGCACATGTTTAAAAAAAAATATAAACAGATCTACTTTATGCATCTAGGAAATGTTATTACTATAACTCTCCAAAAAAAGAGACTAACTCTTGTGCTTGGAGAGTGACTTACACTGTTGTAGTTGTTTATTTATAAGAGTTTATATAATTTTAAATATATGAGTACAGGAGAAACAAAATAAAAACATAGGATACATAAAGAAAAACATTAAACAATTATACATTCATACTTATTAAAATTGAATGTAGGTTTTACACGTGTTCTAACAATTTCTCTAGATTTACTTTAAATTTATTTACGTTTTATCTTATAACCGTTGTAATTGGCTTAAGCCACATTATAAATAATAAATAGATAAAAAAAAATCTTTTTTGAAAAACGTTTAACTTTTTACCTTACGTGACAAACACGTAGTAAAAGCAGGATAATTTATTTTTTTATATGCATTATATGTGTGTCTCAATTAAGATAATTACATTTTCCCGTATTTTTGCGTCATATTAAAATAATATTTTCGTACTTTACTGAGAGTTGTTTTCTGAAAATGTGTCTTACAGGTTATTTTTAGTTTAATGTAGGCCGTTCCTGTTCTTTAAGATAAATTATAATCCTTTGATATTATTTTCAAAGAATCCTTTACATCATATTAAGTTGCAAACAGGATATAATATAATAATGATAAAATATGCTTAATTTAAGAAAATTATAATGAAAACTTTGTTTATTTTTCATAATTCCACGTTTAAAACGTTTCAAAAAAAATAACGCAAATTAAATAAGTTCGCAGGTTTATACAGTCACTGGTATCAAAATGTATCTTTTCGGGTGATCCCGTATAAGTTGTATTCATTTTGGCTACCATTGCAGGAGCCATCTTTACACACAGCTCACTCAAGTTGGGTTCGTTCCGACGTTCCTGCTACCATTGCAGAAGCCATCTTCAGGGTAAACTGTGTGTGAAGATAGCCCTTGCAATGGTAGCTGAAACGAATCCAAATAACGGGGGATCACCCACAAAAGATACGTATTGATAACGCAAATTACACCCTCATTAACGTCGAACCATCAGAAAAACAGGTGCGAAAGTTATCACGGTCACTGTTATCAATATGTTTCTTTTTTCGTTGATACCGTGTGTGATTGGATTGACAAAACAGGATTAGCGAACACAAAAAGAGCGTGCAAACTTGGGCACCCTGACAAATCCGCAATAGCGGAACACTTTATAAACACCGGACATTTATTCGCCTCCAAACCAGAAAAGTTACATAATCCAGTAATTACAGTTCACGAATAATAAAAGAGGCAATTGAAATACACAGACACCCAAATAAGTGCTGGGAGCTCTACATACTACAAAAACTTATATAAATATGTCTACTGCCGACTACGACGCGGTGTAAATTACTAGTACTTAAAAGCATTTTTTTTACTACAAAACAGTATGTTTACCCTGAAGATGACTCCTGCAATGGTAGCTGAAACATCGGAACAAATCCAACACACACGGTATCACCCGAAAAATAAACATTTTGACATCAGGAAAAACGTTTACAATACAGTAAATAGAAACGTTTCTATGGTACTTTTTGTTTTATAATTAATTTAATTCTAAAAATATACGAAACATACATTTTAAGAAAGTGACCGTTTTGCTGGCGGCTAGCTGTAAATATAATATCAAATCATATAATTCGATTCAGCTATGGGAATAAATATCATACATTTTTTTATCGGTATTATAACAATGTTGACAAATTGACGTAGCATTTTTCTATACTCTTTTATGTGATTTTTAGTGAAATGATTTTAGAGGTGATAATATACATTCTTCTAGATTGCAGATTTATTTTACGCAATGCTCGCGTGCTGTATCTGTTTTGTTCAATTTACAACCCATCAGCTTCTTACGGAAGAAGCAATTTCCAACTTTAAATGAGTGTCGCGACAGTGCCAAGGGTAGCACAACCCCCCCCCCCCCTACCACTCCTTCTCTTTCCCAACCATCCCTTAACCGGAAGAAATAGATAATAACAACGGAGGCACGAAAAACACACTGGATAGCAATTTTCATAGACATAATGGTTTTCGCTTTAAGAAATTCTTACCCCCATACAGTGCGGCTTTACTTGTATCGATTCTTTTGTTGGGTCATAATATATTTTCTTTCTTCTTTTTTATTTTGTTTTGTAGCTTTTTTACCCTTAATGTCTTATAAGATATTTCCAGGAAATATTCGTAGCTGAATTAAGCTTTAAAAAATAATTATTATGTTTTTTTTTTAATGTTAATAATAAAACATAATATAATACATATAGTACATATTATACTTCCGTGAGTTATTTAAAAAAAGGTAATTTGATAAATTACTTCTATGCACAGCATACAAAATTTTCACCACAATATTGAAACAAATAATAGAATTATACGCAGAAAATATACTGGGAGAGTATCAAGTAGGTTTCCGAGCGGGTAGATCCACAACAGATCAAATATTCACCGTAAGACAAATTTTGGCAAAATGCTGGGAGTTTGATATAGACATACACCAACTTTTCATTGACTTCAAACAAGCATATGATAGCATAGATCAAGAATGTCTATACGAAATAATGTTACAGTTTCAAATCCCTCCAAAATTGTCAAATCAACAATGTCAGATTCAAGATGTCAGGTCAAAAGAGACGGAGAACTAACGGAAGAATTTGCAGTATCCCGGGGATTAAAACAGAGAGATGGCCTGGCCTCATCTCTTTTTAATATTGTGCTTGAACATGTCATAATAAGAACTCAGATAGACACTAGCTCCAATATTTGTTATAAAAGTAGTTAACTTGTTGGATATGTGGATGATATCAACATTGTCGGAAGATCAATAACAGCCATCAAAGAGGTCTTTGATCCCTTGGAAACAGCTGCACGAGGTGTGGGACTGCAAGTCAATGTTGATAAAACAAAAATGATGGCACAGAGCCGAAACCCATCGCACAGAGCAAGAGGCTGTGTCCAATACAAAGATAACTACTCTTTTGAAGTGGTCGAGCAATTCACCTACCTGGGCTCCAGTATAACTGAGAATAATGAGGATCCAGCAGAAATCAGAAAAAGAATCACAGCAGCCAACAAACAATACTTTTCTTTGCTGCCAGTGTTCAAATCACGTAACGTCCACAGGAAAACCAAATTAACCATATACAAAACAATTATACGTACTGTATTGGCATATGGGTGTGAGGCGTTAACACTGACAGTAAAGATGGCTGAAATGCTGGACACTTTTGAACGAAAAGTACTCAGAAGAATCTGCGGACCAGTGAGAGAGAATAATCAGGGGCGCATTCGGTATAACGAAGAACTTTACAATATATACCAGGCCCCGAGCATCTCGGCACATATGAAGATGCTTAGATTACGATGGGCCGGACATGTACAGCGAATGCCTGACTCACGTGTCCCTAAAACAATAATGTGCGGACACCCGGGAGGAAAGAGATTAGTGGGAAGACCCAGGCTGAGATGGGAGGATGAAGTGAGAAAGGATGCAGCGCAGTTTCTCCAGGTGGCAAATTGGAAGACGGCGGCTGAGGACCGACAGAGTTGGAGGCGAAAGTTGCAGGAGGCCAAAGCTCGATATGGGCTGTAGCGCCATCGGAGAGAGAGAGAGAGAGAGACATATAAAAAAATATATAAAAAATACTTCCGAAATAGTAAGAAAACATTATGCAAGCCACATAAAACCCAGTACTTTACACCATGTATATAAATTACATTAATAACTATCACTATCAAAAATATTTAAGTAATATTTTTTAATTACAACACTTAAGGATTTTCTTTTCGACTTTTCGTGTTTTAGCTCATCGGGGAGTTTGTTTGTTTGTTGTATTTTGTTTTAAGAATAATTTGCATTTTAAATTTTAATACCTATTTTTCACTTAAGGACTTCTATTAAGTAATAATTGTCCGGTAATCATTTATTATTTAGCCTGTTTTTTAAACTAAAATACTTTTTTCTCATTAAAATTCAATAATTATTTTAAGTAAATATACAACTGGTCTCACGGTTAATGTCATTACTATTAAATTTTCATCCCGGTGAGGTCACACCGATTTAAATTTGATGTTCTTCTCAAATTCACGACCGTCATTTAATCTTGAGCGTCTTAGTCGTAAAGCGAAAAATGACATTATTAAAAAATATAATGAAAACGTAAAAAATCCAAAAAATGCAACTTTTGCCCCATGTTTATATTTGTATCTTTTACGCGTTATTTTTTATATGAATAATTATTATTGAGGTATTATTTCAATTTAATCATAGGTATTATCACGTCAGGAGATTTCGCACGAAATTCCGAAATCACTTATTTGCGTTTTGGGCTCCTGGTATTCGAATTCTTCACACCTCTCCCCTTTTAGTTGAGGGTTTGAGATCCGCTTTGTACCACCAGCGGGTGTTCGACACTGATAATTCCTAGCCTCCCGCGGGGATTTTATTTTGCTCTTGTACTCTGCTGCTCTCCTGGTAACTTTCCGTGAGATATTATATTATTTACAGGTAGAAAATATTAGTTTGAATATTTGAATTTCAGTGATTAAGTATTCTCATTTTTAAAATGTATTTGGATTACACGACCTTTTTGAGCATATTGAAAATATGGTCCTTTTCGTATTTCTTTGGAAATAAAAAGCACGCCATATGATAAAAACGAGCTTATCGTCAGCGGATTCTGAAATCCACTTACGGACCCTGTACCCCCACCCCATTCTTGCATCTCACCTATCTCCTATTCATATTCTTCCATAATACCCGAGAATGCTCTCCCATATCTACCTATTACACTCTCCATATGCTATGATTCCTCTCCTTACCCGATTTTTTCAATATTGAATAAAGGACCTTCGCCATTTTCCGAGCACTTATCGGGTATTTGGCACGCAGTATTTCGACGGAAGCCTTTGTACAAGTAATATTAAAATTTCGTACCTACAAAGAAATCTACTTTTCTATAAGCGAGATATTTTATTTCTAACTATCTTTAAATCAATTTCATCGAATAAATGATAATACCGTAATTCTTATTATGTTTTTTTTTCAAAACCCTTAGTTATGCATATTAGTATAGTCAAGTAATCATTTAAATGATTAACGTTATTTTTAGTGACAAACTAAAAATTCATGATATAATACATATTTTAAATAATTCATTCAATGTTGTATATTATTTAATTAAATTGATATTAATTTTAGCTAACAGTACACGTAAAGTCTATGGCTAGATTCTATAAAGGCCAATGTCATAAATCGTAGTATTAAAGGAGAGCAATTATTATTCAGCAATTTTGTGGTATTATAATGAAATTTTCGACATTTTTAATAACAAATATTAATAAAAAACATGTTTGTTTGTATGTATGTATAAAATAGTTAAGTACACAAGTTTTTTTTTATTAACATCTAGCCTCTACAAAATGGTGGCAAGAAAAATATGAAATCTCACATTGGCCTTTTTAAATTCAAGTTATAGATATTTAAAGTTATTTGTTAGTTTTTTTTTTTTAAACTTTTTTACCAAAATTCTTATGTTTTCTGTACAATGCAATCAAATAAACATGTCAATGTATATTTTTTTATGGTAAAAAATAATTTTCATTTTTATTACATCATATTTTTAAGTTTTTCTGAATATGAAATGTTTATGGATTTAAAATTATTTGTGTGTATTTACATAACAGAAATTTGAATAAAACCCTGTGTAAATTAATCCAAACCCGCCTCACCCAATGACTTGGGACCATATATAAGATACAAGTTCTTGATATTAGGATCCATTAAACTCCACAAACTTTACTCTTCATATAAATCCACTACTAGGAAGTTGTAGGAGCTGTTCTAAGATCACCTTTTACCTCCACTTGAGCGCTAAA
The DNA here is from genome assembly GCF_059751315.1 of Micrasema longulum. NCBI lineage: Eukaryota > Metazoa > Arthropoda > Insecta > Trichoptera > Brachycentridae > Micrasema > Micrasema longulum. The sequence continues at coordinate 94,875 of NW_028277628.1, forward strand.
AATCGGAAAAACTTTGTTACTGTTCTCTAGAGCTTTTGCTAAACTTAAATGAGCGATATGTAAGAAACAAACCTATTGATTTTGATATGGATTTGGCTTCACTTAAAGGATATTTATTCAAGTGTGCATTTATTCGGCATTTATAAAGTTTTATCCTCAAGGAATAAAAATCTCGAACAAAAGTCAATAAGTGCCAAGTCTGAATTTCATACACGTTTGATTGTTGTTTGATTTACATAAGTTTATTTTCTACTTTATTTGATTATTTTTCCGTACATAAATATCGTTCCTGAAATTAATTTAAAAAATATATAAATATACTTTTAAAAATCTTCAGTTTATTGGTCGTAATTAACCCTTTTGTAACCATTACTGCAAACAATGAAACCGGCTAGATTTTTAAAGCCCTTTTCCTGAAACATGTAAGGTAGAGACGAGCTCAATATTTTTTTTGTCTGTTGGAAATAAAAATGAGGACTCAGATGCAGTAATTATGTACCTGTCAATAAATTATAAGGTGATTTGAATAGTAGTGCGTAATTAACACAAGTAGTCATGACAACACCCTTGTGTAGGTTTGTACATAATAATATTATGTTTGTTTGTTTATGTATGTAAGGGTGGTTCTATGTGCGTATTTAATGCAGGAATTGAATGTGATCTGACCGCATTGTTAATTATTGCAATGGGTGCCATAATGTCTTTGTTATTACCCTGTGATTGTTAACAATGCGGTTCTCCATAGCAATTTAAATATCTTCACTTCAAATATTTGCAGCATGGATTTAACAATCTTATAACAATAATAATTTATTAAAGTAAATCCTGAAAACTTCAACAGTAATTTGATTATTTTAAAACCGCTATAAGTAATAAAACAATCGAGTGGAGATAGGTCTAGCTCCTGAAGTTCAGATAAGTAATAAAATAATATTTCAAAAATGGTTAATTAATCATGTATCATTACATATCTTAACAAAATTCATTTATGAGAAATATGAATATTTATGATTTTATTTACCGGAATATATCAATTTTCATTCCATTTCCTAAAAGTCGTAAATAACTTGCGTTGGAAAAATAGGAGTCGAGTTGTGGTAGAATGGGATTTGAACCTAGGATCCTATGAGTTATATAGCTGCAAGACGTGCTGAGATATTTATTTATCGTACGGCACCCCTATGGTGCTTTTTACAAAAATCTCGCTACGCAAATTATCGAACTTTATTTATTTTGGAGGCTCATTGTCATTTGAGAGAATATAAACATATTTGAGCGAGTAATCGTGGATTGTCTTACGGTCGTTTCTTGCTTTGTTGCTTACATGTGCGATACACCACCGACACGCCGATACCACACCACAGACATACAATTTTCATCAGTTTTGAAGCGGGTTTACCTACATAGATAGATGCTACAAAAACAAAGATGGGAAAATATACCGGTAGACAGATGGCAGAAGAGACAATCCGTTATTTTCAAAAATGATCAGGAGAGCTGAAATAAGACTCAATTTTAAGACTTTAATCGACAAAGTAAAAATAAAGGTTTTTTTAATTTTTTAAATGAACTACCATTTTAAATAATGCTGTTTTTTTATATTATTTTCCATGTGTATTCACTTAAATACAAAATAAAACTCTTGAAAACTAAAACGCCGAATTTTACCTGCGCACTGAGAACTCTTACACAATTTGTTGGTGCGTAATAGATTTGAGAGTCGCTCTATGATTTGGGGGCAACATGAACTGAAATACTATTTTATGATAGAGACAATCCAAACGAGGTTTCTGAGATATCTCTACATGAGAAAGTGCAGGTATTGTCAGGGTATAGGTTCTACCCGACCGAGTTTCTCCAGGGTGTGCTTGGCTACAACAGTTTAAAGACCAGAAGGAATGTGTATTTGACTACACACTTTTATCGATTGATAATTCTAATATTATAATGAGCATTGGTTTGTATGTTCCTGATAATTACCTAAGACAGCGTCAGCATAGATTGTTTCATATTCCGATATAAGGACCAACCTTCTTAAGGTTATGCCTGTTGGAAAGGCTACCGCTATGCTGAACAACATCGCTCTGGATATTGATCTGTTCCATGTATCTGAAGGAGTTTTCCATAGCAGGATTATCCTACTACTTTGACATGAGTCTCTTTCATGTATTTTTTTATTTTTTGTTATATGTACGTTTTGAATAATTATGTTTTTAATGTATATGTTATATTTAAAATTAATTAATAGAATTGAATTGAATTGAATCGAATGCGATTGAACTAGTGAGCAATAAAGAGTTTTGATGGTATTAATATTTTCCTTAATTATATTATTATTGATATGTCCGTCGTCATTCTATTGATAAAACCAAGAAGTTTGAGAGATTTATTTACAATATTATTAAAAGGTTTACGATAGGAGAGTTTATTAAAATATGTCCAACAATTAATTGTGACCCCACAAAATTGCCAAATAATATATATTCTGTAATATTCCGATTGACAATATTGGCCCATCAGATCCAAGCTAGTAAGCAATTACCACTTCAACTTGTTTTTAAATGTAAAAATATTTTTAAAAAAAATAAATACTTTTTTTTTCTAACGAAAATATAAATTTAAAAGCATGATGTTTTACTTTGTTTGAAGAATTCGTATTTTTTTCTCTCCACGGCAATAATCTGAAGATACCGGAATAAAGACTATTTTTAGAAGCTTTATATCTTGTTTCTTCTCTTATCATGTATAAACTGTTCATTGTATCCTTTGTAAACGTTTTCCCATTAAGTTTACTCACTCCAAGAACATTATTTATCAACACTTTAGTTCGATTTTCTAACAAGCACCCTTAACGTCCTGATTACACCCTTCTTTACGTACCACCCTGTTATTACAGTCACCAAACCATTAGTCGGACTTTCTTCTTATTTGTAGTAATAAAATTATAACCATCCTATGTGGTCAGAGTGTACTTTGGTGCTACTGAATACCAGTTATGGGGTAGTTCGGGGGTGAAGGCTTCCCTTGAAATTGCTGTTTCAGGGCAGAGCTAAAGGGTTGAAGATTTATGCGAATAATTACAATTTAGTGCCACGCCGGGAGGGTGTGATTTATTGTTATCATTCGGGGGAGATTGCCAATCATAGTTGTATAAAAATATATTAAAATGTGATTCATTCTATTAAAATGCTAAGTTTGTTTTACACGCGGCACTTAATAAAAATAGTATCACAAACCTATGGTTCATGTCCCATGAGACACCAAAAAAATATTAAAGCATGATATAATCTGAACCAAGATTAGACGAGCTCTAGAATTGTGTTGATACCAGATTCGCTGTTATATCAAAAAGTGAAAAAACGCTTTATAATATATCATTAATAACTCATTTTTTAAAAATCTACATGAGTATTTGAAAAAGTGGTTTTATATGTACATTTGGATGCATTAAAATCCTAAAAAACGTTTTCTATAAAAAAAACTGTTCAAATTTTAACATTCACGAGTTGTAAAAATATCATTTTCAAATAATTACAAATGTATGACCATAACCACTATCGAGTTAATAAAACGACATCGTTAATTTTGTACATTTAACTTTTTTTCAAAATACTTATCATATCTGATAAGTTAAAAAACAGGAAAAACGTAACTTTAATAATGTGGTTCCTTAAGCGAAATATTTGCTAATACATATGTTTTAAAGATTTCTAGCAAAATTATTGTAATTACAGAATACGTAAATAAATTAAGACATTTTAGTGTATTTATAAGAACCATAAAGTTGATACGTAAATTGGTAAAGGCCTTTGTATGTCGATAGGCGAGTTAGTATGTTTATGGGCAATTTTATATTCTCAATCATTCCGTCCTGATTAAAGGGCCCGTGTTGTATCAAGTAGCTTTACTAAACGACTAATAAACAAGTCCTCACCTAACCTCACCAGGCTGCCGCCACTTTGCTATAAACTACTCGGCGCACTACCTTTAATTTTCCTTCATCTTCAAATTAGCCTGTAATTTTCTCAGACCAGCTCATGTCGGGAAGAGCATCCAATATCAACGTCGCATAAACTGGGAACTTTACGACGCACACAAAATGCCCGTTGTGAATATGGAGCAAATTTCATAGAAATTCCTCGCCAAAACCCGTGTTTTAGACTCGTAAATATTTTTACACACATCTCTTCTCGTTTTAGTACCGCGGGCGAGTGAAAAAGTCTGCCCAATTTTATAATGGTCAGGCCAATTACATTATCAAAGACGGGCCGAGTTTCGGCTGGAAACTCTCTAGGATTTATTTACTTTTCTAGAAAGGATTGTATCCATCAAACGGAACTTTTGGCTCTCAAAACCGAATATAAGGATTGAAGATAGCCGGTTGGTTGGATATTTGAAGTTATACTACTTTTATCTGAGGTATACTACTTTAAACGGAGGTTTTAATTACTTTGCACAGAAAATAATCACTTCCACGTTATTTTCACGTAAAATATTATCATACTCTTAAATAATTATGCCTGAACACTTAAATTTATTTGCTCACGTTTAATCAAACGTTTGGCCACACAATTATTACTCAAAATATTAAAAACTCTTAAGATTTATTTTATTAATTTAAATTAAGTCGTATAGGTACTTATACAGCAAATAATGTTAAAACATAATAATAAGTAATTATTTAACTACAGTTGAGATATTTGTAATCAATACAATGAAATCTTTCGCTTTTATTTTTTTTTTAGATTGGGATAGTAATGATTTATTGACATAACAATTCCGTTAATCTACTACATTTTTGTGGTAATAGATTTCTCTAAATTTTGTTTATAAGCTGCTTATTGATGTACTATCTATTTTAAAGTAGACATTTTTATACGCAGTGGAAAATAATAATAAAACACGTCTACTTACCAATTCACTTACTAGGCAAGTTTAATTATCCATACTATTATTTATCAAAATGTTGATGTAATTCTTCTGACTTCCCTCTACCAAACCCCGTTAATAATCATTTTGCAAATTTATTCATAATCAATTCTGGTCATGGTTTTACAATGTTCGAGCAATACATTGAATATTATAGGGTCCCAAATACCTGAGTTTGTGGTAAACCCTATTACTTATTTAAGTATTTATTTTACTAACATAAACGGCAAATCTGCCTTTTACAAACATTTATAATACTACATATTTGGCTTTACATATATATTTTTTTAAAAAACATAAATTTCCTTTTACCCAAGATTTATAAAAAAAAATATACAAGATTTACATTTATATTTATAAAATTAACCAAAAAATTATACAGCATATTCAGTAGAAAATTTAAATAATAATTTTTTTTACAGTAATACAACAAGAAAATCATAAGTACAGTTTCATACGGCTGGGCAAAGTGAACAATCAACTGTGTATATTATGAAATGTATGAATAAATAAATATAATTACCACTCACCATCTTTGAAAAAGTTCAAAAGGTTTGTTCTGTAGGAACAATACCCTACACTAAATATATCGGATACGTGGGAATAACTATTGCCGAGTTCATGAAGTCTGTTTAATACGGCATTACAAGTATACACTGTCCGTGAATTGTTGCTACAAAACGGTGGCACCTGTCTAGTCATTCTTTTATCCTCTAGTTTTACAAACCCTTTAAATATGTTTGTATTTATAATAAATTTAATTTATGATTCTGAATATTCAAACTTTGTTCTTAAAAATTTTTCTTTAATTTTAATAAAAATTACGTAATATCCCCTTTAATTTACAATATTTTTCGTTGCTTATGCAGCAGAGCTTTGAAATGAGTTATTGTATTGTTTTAGTTTATGAATGTATTTTGAAAATTAACATAGTGCATAGTACACCATGTTAAAAAAGAAAGATAAAAATATTTATTTAATTAGGCATTGGATTATTTTTTATTTTTATTTGCGTTCTTATGATTTACTTAAATATTTCAATTTTTATGGCCATTTCTAACCAATTGTAAATAATTTACTATGATAAATTGGAAATCAGGTTGGGATAGAGTGGGGTTCGAATCTCAGATTTCTAATTCTGAGTGAGTCCTCAACACTAGTCGCTGGACCGCAACCCATTCATAATAAAAAATGAATGTAATACGTTTTATATCAGTTTATTTAATAACATTTTTACACCTGTTGCAGTAATGAAGAACAAGGTTTGCACCTTCCAATTGTATATTTTAGTAATGTGAATATATACTTCGAACATAAATATTAACAAAGAAAAAATTTCAACAAATTACAAAGTACAAAATTGATTTTGAATATATGTTTGATTTCTTAATAATTATTCGTCTCACTTGATATTTGTTCTCAATTATCCCATATAGGGTTGTGGCGTAATTTTTACTTTGATTTTAAAGTATTTTGATTTTGGTAGTGACTATATGATATAGTTTTTCAAAGTTTATAAAAATGTTTAGTTTATATATTTCTACTTTTATAACACACTATCAACTTATACGTATAATTAACTCACCAAATATGCTGGCTCGTTAATATGAAATAATATTTAAATAACATTGTCCTGCATATTTCAATTTCATTATCAGGATATTCTAAATCATCCATATTTTAATTACAGATACTTGAGATTATAAAAACAGCCCTTCTTCTACACTTTGCACGTGACCATTATGATTCATACACTTTTCCCTGCACGGTCCAACCTGGTTATTTATTTGATATGCAAATCCACATCGACGCCAACCCTCTACCATACAAACTACCCCAGAGTTCTGCAAACCCAACATGGTGTATTGTAATTCAAGTATAAAAAGATGAAAATAATATCAAAATTGTTCTTTTAGTAACATTTTTGTACATCATTTCGGTAATTATGTTTGTAATTATTTTGACATTTTATGTTTTTCAGTATTTTTTTAAATTTACGCGATTATCTTAAAAATGACTTTCTTTTTACTTCCCGTTCATATCACATGAGTACGTTTCGGTAAATAATCATGTAAAACTTTTTATTTCAGTATATTAGAAACACGATTATTTTACAGATTTTGAAAATGTATTTACACAATTTTTAAAGGAATAACCCTCTAAGCCTCTATTTTAGAGACTTGTCAGCAGGTGGAAAAGAGGAAATATAGAAAGAGGTTATAAAAATACACCACAATACTCAGACAAATTAAAGAAATAATGATACTTCGATTCTTTTCTTGCAACTGGAGGGAATTGAACCTGCGACGCCAGTCTCAAAGTTGGCCGTTTAACCAACTGCGTAACGGCACCTGGGGTGCAATTATCAATATCTCTTAGAGAGTGGTTAAATAAGAAATATTTATTTTTTCAAAGCGACTAATTTTTGCTTCATTTATGGCCACACTTATTTATTATTATTTTTTTTGCACCACAACAGGCCAGGAGGCCCAATTACAGTGGTGAATTACATCACAGAACACCCAGGCTTGAGAAAAATCACATTTTAATTTGTGTGTTCTCACCGGGAATCGAACCCAGAACCTTCCGTCTGTGAGTCAAGCATCTTGACCACTACACCATGGAGGCCGCCGATTATGATTAGACATAAAGAAATATAAACATGTGAAATCAAACGTAATGATTTCTTTAAGCTTTAACCTTAAGAATTACCCAAAACACTTAATTAGGTTGAATTAACTCAACCATATTAGTTTTATTTCCGTTTTTTAAGCAGTTTTATACACCATTTGTCGTTTAATCAACAGTGTGGTAATTATATGAAGTAAAGTGTATTAAATTTTAGCGTCGTATTAAAAAAAAAAAAAATTTTGAATGGAATATCTATACCAATATTCACTTAACTTAACGCAAAAAAGTATTTTCGTGATTTCAAATAGTTTTCTTTTAATTTTTTTTCATTTCAACAAACTTTTTTTCGTTCAGTTTTTTGTGATATGATGGAATGAAAAATTTTGATCGCAGTATTTCGATACCAAATTCAATTCTTTTTCGAAGGGCAATATATTATCCATGTCTCGCAAAGAAAACACCCTGTATCCTGCAATAAACAGAAGGAGCTAAGCCCAGACAAGCCAAGTAAGTTCAGGAAACTAAAGTTGCAGACTTTACGATCATTCGCGGAGATAAAAGAAAACAGCTTTTAGATTGTAAAATGAAACACTTGCAGAGTTGTACCGCACATACCAGGTACAAAATATATACGTGCATTGTGCACAGTGCGCCCTGCATACCGGTTAAGGTTAAAAAAATTCTCCACGTATTCGTATACAGGTTATATTTGTTTATAGTAAACAAATAATTGTAAACACACAATCATATAATTATAATAGTCCAGAAACCACATACGCGCATCAAACTGAAGCCAAATAAACTACTCATTAATTAGTAGCTTTACGTTTTGGTCATTAGGTCGCTTAGTACGCAACTGCCGATTTAAATTCAAGTATGCCGTGTTGTGTTGTTTGTAAGTGTTAAAATACTGCTGAGATTAAAATAAAATACGGTTATATCACGTTTTATGAGTAAGAAGCGAATTTACAAATAGTATTATTTCAGAATTCGATTATTTTACTATCTGTCAGATTGTTAAATAAAATTAGATAAAAATTTTGTTAATATTGCCAGGGTAGTCAAATTTTTAACCCGGCTTTCTATTAACAAGCCTGAGTATAACATTATACGGTTCTAATTTACTAAATTATTTTTTTGCGTTTGCCTTATAAAAGTACCTGATTTTTTTCCATAGTCAGTAAAATATTTTTTGTGGTAAAACAAAACATGACATAACACAAAACTATTTTATGTGTGTTATGATAATATATTGTTCATAGTCTGGCAACATTACGTGGCGACTTCACGCATGCGCGCAGGTGGGATGTCAGGTAGAAGGGGACTTTTCGACATTGTACGATCATGAAAGGTGTATACAAAAGTTGTTTTTACGCGCCTTCTGGTATATTATAATTCTATGTACAGAATAGTTGCTTTACAAAATACCAAACACGTTGATTCTATTTATTTTATCCTACAATGCATAAAATACATTTATCAGAACGATAAAATGGGGTTTGTCCCACGTTGTTTTTATTTAAAAAAAAATATAAGCATAAAATTACTACCTTCGCGGTGTTATTATTTTTTCTTGCAACGTCGGATAAATTATCAACAATGGTTTTAAAAATGCATTTTTCGAATCATTGCGATTTTTCGAATCATCTCATAGGAGACTCCTATGAGACAAATGGCACCATTACGTTACCGCGCCGTACGTATATGCATTTTTTTTAAAGTACACTAGTGGGAATGACGGGTGACCTCAAAATGAACAGTCGCTAACTGCCAACCGTTTTGTATGTTCTCGTTTTAAAACTAGAGAAGTGTGAAATAAAGCATACTCAAAGCATTCATAATTCATTAGATTCGTAAATATCCGCTTTAAATATTTAATATGTTGTCATTGTTATTCTAAATTTGTGGAAATATTATATTAAAAACCGTGTATATTCCAGCCAAGATATATCAAGCATATTCCAGAAAGTATCAAGGTTTATAGAACATCGATTTCATTATTATACAAACCTAGATGTCACACAACAGAGACAGAAAAGCATTTTTGACCAAAAAAATTACTCATTATCTGCAAATACGCAAATTTTAAAAATCAGATTTTAAAAAAATCAAATCAAATCAAATTTCAAAAATCAGCAGAAGTAAACCGAAGCCTGATTGATGGTAAAAAAAAGCCAAATATTCAACTCTTGTATAATGCAAGTATTTCTCTACATTATGTGCAAATTCTGGCGCCTTACCAAAACTCAAAATACTAAACTTCTGAGCCGTCAGAATGAGTGCTTAAGGAGAATATTATGTACAAAGTGGTTCGATTTCATTACCAACATTGAAGTCCGAGAACGGACGCAGCAGCCTTCTAAAACAAGCGTTTTGAGGAATTGGCGGTGGACCTGACTTAAACACGTGCTGCGGATGCCTCAGAAGAGTATAACTTAAGTTACCTCTTTTTCAGACCTCCGGGCTACCGCCGTCATGGAGGGCCGTTGGTGATGATCTTTCGGCTTTATTTGGAAGTAAGGGACACGGGATTGACGTGGGAGGAGGTGAAAGGGCTGGCTTCTGAATGCATCTAGTGATGTCACACGCTTCACTTAGAAGTGAATGTAAAATACTAGTCACTGTGTAAGCGATCACATTAAAATCAAAGGGCTTTTTTCTATTTTCCAAATACCTTACAATGATATTTTTATTACAAGGGGAGAACGCGTCTTCTTTGAAATCGATTTTTACAACGAACTTGATAATCAAAATGTCCTGTGTGCCATTTTATTAATAGTAGGTATATACTTAACATTAATATGAAAATAAAACAAAAAAGATTGACAGAGAGGATAGAACGGCACTTTAATTAGTCTTTTCATATAGACCTCTCTTCCTCTACATTCATACATTTTTTGATCTACGCATGACGATTATTCTGACTTATGACTTTTTCGATTTCGATCATACTGTTTCTTTCTCGGTCTTTCTCGTTTTCTGCATCCATCGTCCATCTTTAAGTGCATGAAAAGACGTATATATGTAGAAAAACAAGGTCTGTATGCAAAGACAGATCAAAGTGACGTTTAATCATTTTTGCCCACCTTTACAGAGAAATGGCGTGCTGGTTTCTTTTTTTTTCCTTTCACTTTTCAAAAACGGTTTTTGTCTGAAATAGAAAATAGCTGATGGGTCAACTTGGGGTAAAATCTTCGTTCCAGATTTTCTCCAAACTTACCTTTCATTTCTTCTTCCGAGTTTATTTCGCAATAACGGAAATATTTTCATCCCTCTCGCTTAATCTGCCCTATCAGTAGAAAGAGAGAGCTATTAACGAAGAGAAATGTCCTGAGTCCTGAGGACTCTATATAGCACAATTGCAGAAAATAGGTTTTGGCCTGTGACCTATTTCTTACGCTACACGACATTTACGAAAAAGGGAAAGTTGTTTTTTCTCCTTTTAATGCAGCCAAATTGATATTTTAGGAGATCAATGAAACAACATTGAATACACAAGAATGGGAATATTGACTTTGGTTAAATCAACAAAATTTACAGTATGTTTTTTAGGGTTATTTCATTATTAAAATCAATGTATGGAAAAAACGAAGGGATATGTTCGTTTAAACATGGGCAGAATAAAAATTTGACACTCCGTTAAAAGTCATGGCAACCCTCGTGGTCTATGACTCCCGATAAGAACGCAAAAATCAGTTTGTAATTTTTCGTCTTTAAGTCTGGGTGTTCTGTACTGAAATTCACCACTACAATTCGACCTCTAGTCCTGTTGCTGTGCAAAATAATACAAATCACCTAATCATAAGTTAGGCTCCATAGCTGCAAGACACGTTGCAATCTGGCTTCTGTGTTGTTAAAATTTACCGTATTGTCCACACCACTATATTTGGTGTACTCTGCAGTACCTTATGCAACACTGGGTTTGGATAGGAAAATGATTATTAATCTTTATAATCTAAGAAAGTGAATGGTATGGTAACATTACGAACATTACTTAACGAGTTAAGTTTTCCTTGTTACTGTGTTTTGGTGTAAAAAAAATATTCTTCTAGTTCCTTTTCTTAAACATCAAAGCTATCAGCAGCACACAATGAGATTATAAATTCCTCAAAAAGCTATTATTCTTTCGATCTTTGTTTTCCTTCCGACGATTTAAGGATACGTTTGTTTGGTTGCGTTTAAATATATTGCACAATCGTAAATTGCACCTCAGTCGGACAGGGGTCGGTCGAGTGGCGAACCCTGGGGATAAATTAGCCACCCCTAACCGTTCGACCACCGGCCCAACAACCCTGTATGCAACTGTTCAGCGCAAATTAATTGTTACTGTTTCGTTTGTGTGACATACTATTCACGGTGGCATGGGGCTTATATTATTAGCCTCACGAGTCCTTCTCGCCTACTGTTCACTCCTTCGCCAGATGAATCTATTACCTTTAAGACGAGAAACTTAGACAATTTATCTTCATTTCTGAAAGACCATTCATTGGCGATGCAAACAGTTCAAGAAATTTCGAGAAATACAGTACTTATAATTAATCCTGTAGGTTAATTAATATTTATTACAAGTAATGAGGTTTACAATCAAAATGACTTGAAATTCATCGTATGCGTGTTTATGTATCAAACAATTATTGCAGACTCTTGTATAAAATGTGTATTCATAAACAAATACCCGTTCAAATAAGCCTGCTTTACAATCCTACGTTATTTTGTGAGCATTTTACTAAATAGGCAAGTTAATGTTCAAAGGTTTTTGAAAAATATGTAAATTTTTTAATATACTATCAAACTAAGCCATTTTTCAAATAAGTGTTTAAATGTATCGTATTTCAGTGCCATGATTTTTTAAAGTTTTGTAATTTTGACATTATTCCGCCCGTGACATCACAAGTTCTCGTTGGTGAGTTCGGCTGATTGGTGATTTAGCTCCCCGGAAACCAGAAATCTATAGCGACGATATATCATTAGTTGATTAAGAAGAATTTGTAACGTGGTTCAAAATACTAGTTAATTTTTATTATTTACTTCATTTATTTTTAAAAAAACTTCGCCACAATTAAATGCTCTTATTTCCACGTGTAAGAAAATATTTTATATACAATATCCCATTGCACTGAACGTCCTCATTCGTACTTGCTCATAATGTTATTTAAAATATATGTTTTCTTTTTATACAAATATCAGTCGCATGATTTTTGCGTAATGCAAAGGTATTCATGCTATATTGAGTTTGAAATTATTTTGTAGAACTCCATTTTATAATTTTATTATTAAAATCGAACACTATTTTTTTGTTTAATAATTTTGTTTACTTTATTTATTTTTTTACAACAAAACCAAAAAACATGACATATTTTGCCTTGTTAGGCCATTTACAAACAAATGTGAAGATAGATTAATTGTAAAAAATATAATAATTGAAACTACTTGACTCAAATCAATATCTGATTTAAAAATTAAAATAATTTATTTAGTCTAAAAATGTTCACGAAATCAAATGTGTCTCTGAGACCAAGAGATTTAAAAAATGTAAATTGGAGTGCAAAATAAGAACAATGCATATTATCTTAATGAATTCCGTAGTAATTATAAGTATAATCAATTACAGAACCAAAAAGTAGAGAACAATAATTTTTATAGGTATATTTAATTTCTCGTTTCTTTTACCTGACGATTTTTGCATAATGTTGAGTGTTAAGATTATTTTCCTATCCAAAACATAATGTTTTTTCCTATTCTCGATAAACAGTAACTTGCGATACTTAAAATAATCGTTTGTATGATAAGTCACATTAAAGCGAGGTTTTATGACTAAACTATTTCCTGATGCAATTTCTTTCCCTTCACCACTGCAATATCTGTCAATTTCAAGTATATTTTCTGTTCGCAGTCTACCTTTAAACATTAAAAATATTTTATCTAAAGTCTCTTTGGGGTTTATCTGCTGAGGTTTACCAACTTGAGCCTTTTTATGCTGTTATTCAAATAAAGTTAAGTCACTGAGAGTTTTATGCTCTACTTGGTATAGTTAGAATATATGACTGTATGACGTTGCAAAACTTTGGTCACGGGGAACATTCTCACCTATAATTTTCCCCAGCACTATTCCACCCTCCTTTTCTCCTATTCTCCTGGTCTTTATAGTCTATATAACGTGGAGTGAAGGGCAAACAGCAACCAGCTGACCACGATTTACTACCAGGGGAGCAGTCAACTAGAAGGGACTCTGAATGCAATACTAAAGATTTAAGCTCTCCACTTTTAGCCAAGCTTTACGACTCTCTTGAAAAGTGTTTAACTTAAATACAAACTCCTATGAAATGATTACGCTCTTATTACTCGAGTCGTATCATTTAATTGTCCTAATGAAATTAAACTTATCGTGAAATCTTGGACCACTTTACTAGAAAGTCAGCAAGACGCCACTGACTTTAAAATACCCATATAGGGAAATGGTCTACCACTTTTTATTACATTCATAAATTAACGATCCGTTTTATACACGCAAAAGCACTGTACTCGTAATTTTAATTATTGCACATTTTTCATTCAAGTCATTTTCATTTTTCAAAGGGGTTGTGTATGAAATATAAAAGCTCATTGCATATTTTTTTCTATTTGTGTAATGCTATTATTTTACAATTTATTTATTTATTTATTCATTATCAAAACAGTTTACATAAAAATAAAACAGATAAACATATGAATGCAGGCCAATAGTATGTACATACATTATATCTATTTGAAATAAAATTGCCATTTGCATGTGCAATTTTATAATATTAATAAATATTACAATGAGACTTTACATAAATGTAGTGGCTACTAATTTCTCGGTTTCTTGTTTAATATTTAGTAATTTAAAGAACATCATAGCAATGTATTACTTTTTCTATTATATCCGACGCTCCCCAAACACTAGATTTGGAGATCGTGCTTTTGCCATTGCAGGCTCCTCTGCCTCGAACCAATTGCCTTCAAACGAATCATCGACAGTCCCAGTCAGTTCAGATCCCAACTAAAATCTCATTTCTTTAGTTTATCATACCTTCAATTTTAAATCAGGAAATATAATGTCACTTGAGTTAAAATGTTAATTAAAATATATAATTGTAATCGTCTTTGAGGTGATCTTTCACTAAAATGGCGCTACATAAATCAACCAAATACTATCATTAGTTATTATTATTTGAGGTCAAACATTTCAACTAATGTTGGTAAATAACAAATAATATTAGTATATAACCACTTACCGACTTTTTGCGTTTTGTATTTATTTAATATGTCACTTTAGTTTTGTTAGAATGTAAGTTTAAGTATACAATTGTAAAGCGCCTTTGAGGTGATTTTTCACAAAAATGGCGATTTATAAATCAGCCAAATATTTTTATTATTTTCACGTTAGAAATATTTAATAAGTTGGACAAAAAAAATATTTAATAAATATCACAATGTTTGAAGACAAGTACTGAATTTAAGTATGTCTGAATTGTACAAACATAAGCAGAATGCTGAATGTTAAGCAGTGTGACTAGTGGCCACTTCAACCAGCCAACGATAGGTCATAAACCCTGTATAGGCCTAGACCTACATATGCCCTTCTCAACAGGTTAACTCTCTCGGTTGCAACAAATTTATATGTACTGTTTTATTTATTTAGGATTATTAATTTATTGGATTTGTTTATACTGCATGTTAAAAAACTAAATATTAAAAAATGCAAAATAATGTCATTTCATAGAACAAAACAACCAATTTCCTTCGAGTACCTATTAGAAAACTCCAAAATTGATGTAGTCAAGTCCATCAGAGATTTAGGAGTTGTTTTGGACTATAAACTGACATACAACAAGCATATAGATAATACAGTAAATAAATCACTGAAATTACTTGGCTTCATTAACAGAATATCCTCTGATTTTACTAATGTCCGTACAATCAAAACTCTTTATTGCTCAACTGTTCGCCCTCTTCTTGAATATGCCTCAGTGGCCTGGTCTCCATTCTATGTCAATCGCATAAATCACATTGAATCAGTCCAACATCGCTTGCTTCGAAAAATAGCGTGGATGCTTGGACTAGAGAGAGATAATTATTCTTATGCTGAAATAGAGTCAATGTTAAATATTTCTAGTCTACAAAAACGTAAAACTAATATTGACTCCATTATATGTTCGGCATACTAAAGGTATAATCGATGTTCCATCATTACTGGGACAAGTAAAATTCAATATTCCGACTCGTAGATTGAGAAACAATGAAGTACTGTTCATCGATCAGCATAGAACAAACTATGGCCTAAATTCTCCAATGACCCGCCTTTGTCGTATTGTTAACTCAAGACAGGATCTGGATTTTTTTGGTTTAAGTTTACAACGATTTAAACGAGCACTAAATAAATAGTCCAGATCTTGTCTCGATGTCCCTTATGTTTGTCAATGCTTCTTTCTTTTTTCTTTAAATGTTTTAAACTACTCTTTTATTGTAATATTTAAACCTTATAAATTGTATACATGGACAATGTCCGTTAATAAATAAATAAATAAATGTTAATATATAGACTTATGTTTCCATTAAAACCACTCGATTACTTCAGTAAACATGCCACTTTTTTAAACATTTACCATTACATACATGTTTAAATATCTATATTTTTTTAATTTTTCCATCTGTTGGCTTTTATAAAGTAAAAGAGCTTAAACCTTTGTTAAAGTGAGCGCGATTTTAACAAGCATTTGAATATTCTTATTATTGAATACATCATCCATGCAATAGACGTTTATCAATACATAACTGGAATTCCCTTTTCAATTCGTAATTAGGGTCTGTTAGACTTTTTGATTTATCTCCTTTGATTTTATCATCCCCTTTTCCTGCAGAAGGAACTCACCCCGTTTTACTTGCGTTGTTTTCTATTTCCCATCTGGTTTTGCGGTCTGGAGTTCTGCACACGACTACTCCCACACCCTCACAAGTCGTATATCATTACCCACTTACATACATATTGACGTGCCTTGTGTTTGTATTCAGCCTTTGTTATTCCAAGACCCTTCTGTTTGCCCGAATCGAGAGTTGAAGGAATCCTATACCGTTAATCCAAATGATAATTTTTTTAAACTTAATCGATTTCACTGCAAAAACCACTTCAGGCGAGTCGAGCCCAGGACCTGAAGGATGGTTGGCAATCGTTTCAACCGCTACACAACAAAGCGGACTTATCTTCACTGGATTTCCCTCATCCAGATTTTTACCTTGGAGAAAGCATCGAGTCGAAAACACGTGACCAGGATCTGGTTCAATTTCACACAATACTGAATTCTTCACCCGCCTAATTACAGACAGAAGATTTATAATAAATAAACATTGTTTTTTTGTTTTGCTCAATTTGAGGATAGCTGAAGCTCGAATCGAAAGAAATTGTCAACCAGCGGCTATGCCAGCGTTGCCAACTTTATCGATTTTTCGGTAGATCTGCCGATTTTGGGTGAAATCTACCGATCTACTGAATTAGATCTAAATTCTACCGACTTTTAAACATTTCCGTTTTTTCCGTAGAATTTTTTATTTTACTATTTATTCGTCCTCAATATAGGCAATCCACTGGTAATGTTTTTAATTTACTTATAAATAGTTTATTCCACATTTTTTCAGACAAGTACTAACTCCATAGAACCAAAAGACCAATAGTGATAAATCGTGATTCCCGGTTATTTTTTTAAAGTTTATGAATTAAAATAAGATCATTTCTCTTCATAATTTTAAAGTTTCTATTTTAATAAATGGAATGCCAGCAGATCACTTAGTAAAAATGAAACGTTTTTGTCACCTGTAACTATTTGCTGCTCAAATTTAGTAATCTGTTTCAGCAATTAGTGGTTTTTATTTTTTATCACTAAGCTATAAAGTACTAAGCACTAAGCGGAATCTCCAAAATCAG
This sequence comes from Micrasema longulum, assembly GCF_059751315.1. Taxonomy (NCBI): domain Eukaryota; kingdom Metazoa; phylum Arthropoda; class Insecta; order Trichoptera; family Brachycentridae; genus Micrasema; species Micrasema longulum. Next base: position 112,375 of record NW_028277628.1, read on the forward strand.
TCATATCACTCCACTACTTTGTAAATTACACTGGCTGCGTTTTCCACAGAGGGTGAAATACAAACTATGTTGGCTTATGTATAATTCACTGCACAACTCTGCTCCGGAATATCTAAGGGAACTATGCATTCCAGATGAACTAGCTTACAGGCGTCTTGCGCTTAGATCAGCTACGTCTACGGCAAGAGGAGTTGTTATAGCTCTACGCAAACAGCGCACTAAATTCAGTGAACGTGCATTTGCGGTCGCAGGCCCTATGGCATGGAATGCTCTCCCAGCAGAGTGAAGTAATGTTTGGAAAAATTTAAAACCCAGTTGTTCTCAGAAATCATTTGAATAAATCCATAGCATGTGACAACAAAATTAATTATTTTATTTAAATTACAAATTTCAAAGCGTCAATCAAATTGATTTATCTATATAATCACTTTGTAAAGCTCCCTTGAGGTATTATCTTACGAACTACTACTAATATTATTACTACCATCACCCCATTTCCCATAGGGGTAGGCAGAGAGAATGGACCGCCACACATGTCTATCCTGGCAAATATTCCTTACTTTTTCCACATTCATACATGTCCTTCGGTTCTGTCTACTTTTGACATGACAAGACTTAAGATTTTAGTTTTTTGATCATGCCACGTCTTCCTTGGTCGTCTTTGTCTCTCTTTACCGTTCATTTTTTCCATAAATACTTGTTTTACCATTCTTTTGTCGTCCATTTGTTCTACATGACAAAAACATCTCAGATAACCTTCCTTATCTCATAAATTATACTTGACTCTCGAGTCAGATTTACACTCTTGCCTGACTTTATCATTTGTAACCCTGTCATAAATTGATTTCCCACACATTCGTCTAAGAGATTGCATTTCAACTGCATCCACTCGGTTTTCATCCTTGCTCTACCAGTTTTACTTCCATACATAAGTGTTAAGAATAAAACTCCGCTGTGCCTGCCAGTTTAGCTACGATTGACATATTTTTATTAGCAATTACAGTGCTTAGTGCGCCGTTCCTTTTGTTGCCCGCATTCACTCTCCTTTCAACATCGTTTTCTTTTTTTCCATCTCTTGAAAACATGCTATCCAGATATCTAAATTCTTCTTCTTCTTTTACGAGAATAGCGCTATATAAGTTATCTATAATAATAAAATTACGATAAACGTAAAAAATTATGTAAATTATTGTGATCTCATTGGAAATCGAATTCGGAACTCGCCGTGTGTCAAGCAAGCGTCAGACATTAGTCTAAGGGGGGCGCTTTTTGGTTTGATAAAAAGAAATCTATTTTCATGTTTAGCAAAATTGTGTAATGAAAAGGGTAGGAAATTTTTAATACACCCCCCTTTCCCCTAACCTTCCCAGCCCCAAGGACAATGAATCATTTTTTGTTTTTATTTAATCTAATATGTAATACAATAACATAATTTACAAAAAAAATGTTTTTACATTAGGTACATTTAAAAACATTTCCTTTTTATTTATGGATGTAGCCACCCCATTGGCCCACAGGCACGTTCCGGAGTGTCAGTGTATTAATTATTTTATACATAATAGTACATACTTTCACATCAACTGTCAAGTCATCAAAATATTATAAATGTAAAAATTCAAAAGAAATATGAAAAAAGGTTTTAAAATATATCTACACAAGCAAAATGAGAAAGGACTTTTACGAAATCAAAATTATATTCTGGGATATGAAACGTATTCCTCAGCTTCTCGTTTAGTCCGAATAGTGATCCAATTATTATATGTTATACTATATTATTTATGTTTAAGTTAAATGTATTCTTGGCACATATAAATACTTAATATTTGTATTATAACGATTTTTAATTACTTACATTTGATTAGCTTGGCATTTATAATTAAATAGTTTTAGTTTTTCTTTTTTATGTTATTGTTTTATTGGTAAAGGACTACTCATGCTCTAAAGATAAAAAATCTCCATCTTAGAACAGGCTGAGCCATGTTAGATGGAGACAATCATAAACAAAGGATACTCCGTTTTCATTTTACATCAATTAGTTTTATATAGATTCCCTGTTATTAAGTATGTATACCCATTTTTTTCAGTATCTACCGATTTTCACCATCAACCAACTATCATTACATTATAACATAATTAATTGAATTTTATCTCGTTTACTCCGATAAACATATAAAACCCCAATTGACGACTATTGTTTTAACTTGTTTATTATATTACATAATAATTTATTTGGTTCCCCACCAGTTTAATAATATCTGTCACAATACAGGAGCCGTGGCGCAATCGGTTATATTGGCAAAATGAACGGTTAGATGGCCAAATGTGAAACTGGCGTCGCGGGGTCGACTCCTGCCAGTCGCTAGAAAATAAATCCAATAAAGATTTTCTCTCATCTGGTCGGGGTGTTGTGGTATATTTTTCATAACTTCCTTCCATATCCTATCTTTTCCACCTGTTGACAACCCTCTAAAATACAGGCTAAAAATATTTTTAAAAAGATGAAGCTCAGTCCGTCAACAATTAAAAGAGTTATAAACTGCATGCACATATATGCATTTTATTTTTTATCATTAAAATAAAAGCTGTTATCTGCTGAGTCATCATAATTAAAATCAGGATGTCACATTTATTAAATAATACAATTAATTAAGACGTTTTTTATTTTCTTGTGAGTTCCTTACAAAAGAGTAATTATGCTTTTTCGTTAGTAAGCAAAATGCAAAATCAATTTATTATACCTACATATTTTAATACACTCTTTTAATTTTTAATACTAGTAGGTACTTGGAATTACGTTTATTAGGTTTTTATATCACGAGCAATTTAAAATCGTTCATTTATTGATTGGAAAAGTTCACAAGTTCAATTATGTCGCAGACATATTTTGTAGGGTCGTCTACCTCCATAATTTTTATTAATAATTTGCAAAAATGCACATACTATTTTCTGTCAATAGTCTCAGGACTCTTAGAGTTAAATAGACAGTTTTTTTTTCATTTATTTCCTTCTATTATGTTTTCGTTAACTTGTAAACTCACACTTATATGTAAAACAAATACAAATATATTTAAAAAAAAAAAAACAAATTTAACAGAAAAATTTAAAAATCAACTGAATTCATGACGAAAACATCAAATTGCAAAAAAACCTATACTGGTTTTTTCAACACAATTAATATACGGGTACTTATTTGATTTAACGTTACTGGTTAGATTTTATGTTATAATATCTACGGGTCTCTGTCAATGACTATATATAATACAATTTTAACTGGGTTGTGGTCCACTGGTAGTATTGTGGACTCACGGGCTAAAGGTGCGACGTTCAAATCCCCCTCTACCACAACTGGATTTCAATTTTTCCTGCTCAGGTTATGTCTGAAAATTTAAATATTTTACTAAACAATAAGAACCAAAGTATTTCTCTTTAAAAATAAATTACTCACCTGCGCCTAGATATGGTACTAGTTATAATAATTATACGAACATTGTAATCGTAAAGGCTGTTCACTGACAAGCCATATTAATTGATTTGGTGAGTCCTGTAATAAAAAATATAAAAAATTGTTGAAATAAAAATATAATAAACGTAAATCAATAAATCGAATAAAAAAAAACTGTTTTTCATAAATGCTGCAGCAAGATCAAGGTATCCCTATTTTCAGTCATATAATTCCACTACTTCATGAATTATACAGGCTACGTTTTCTACAAAGGGTGGCCTACAAAATCTGTTGGCTAATGTATAAGTCACTGAACAACTCTGCTCCTAGATATCTAAAAAAATCATGCATTCTAGGCGCACTAACTTATAGACGTTTTTAAATTAGATCAGCTTCATCTACGGCGGTAGAATAAGTTTTTAAACTGTACGCAACTAGAGCATTTAATTCGGTGAACGCTGGACCTATGGCATGGAATGCTCTCCCAGCAGAAGTGCGAGTGAAGTGATATTTGGTAAAAAAAAACTTGAAACCCAGCTAATATCAAATCATTTTAATAAATCCGTAACAAAATAAACGGTTTTACCGAAATGTAATTGTTTTCATAGAATCATCAATCAATCATCACAAATTTTCGTAGAAAATGGTGCTACATAAATTACCCATAAAAATAATAATTACGTGTGTTAAATTGATTTTTTTTTTATTCGTGTAAATATATTTCAACAGAGATGAAGAATATTTAATAGAAGAGAATATAGAAGTCTAGAGATTTACAGAACTTATGACCTGTCATTGACTGGTTTTAGTGGCCAATCTATACACTGCGTAATATTTACCATTCTTCCTTTATTTGGACATCTATATCCTTAAATTCTTCCATCACATTTCCATCTCTGTTGTTATATGTTAAGATAGTAAATAGGTTAATACAGATGAAAAACTTAATATCATATTTAAAATTTAATCTTATGGCTTCTTACTTAACTCTTACTGAGGCAAAAAAAAACTCGCCTTACCGTACTGTTTAATAAAAAAATATGCAAAAATCACAGAGTCAAAATCTTAAGAATGAAATATTCATAGGCAATTATTTCAATTATTTATACTTAGTTGAGGTCAATAGTAAAAATATATTCAATCTAGTTGCTAAAAACAACCATCAGCTTATGCTCGCAACGCGAACGAAAGAACCACCCTTGGAGAAATTTGGAAAGATACTAAGTGACGTTTGGCAGAAGCATTAGGAACTTTTTTGCTCGGGTGTGACGCGTGAAATTGTTTTTCTCGCTCCCAAATATATATGTTGTATCAAGAGTGAGACGTAAAGAGTGTGTGATATGCCACACATAGGTAAACTTTTTATCGTATCAGTGATTTATCTGCGATTTCTGATAAAATGCTTTTTCTGTTCTTTATAAGTATTAATTATTTAGTAAAAAAATATTTTGACCGTTACTTTGATGTATAACGGAAGAATACAGAAAATCTTAACCCAAAATTAATTATTTTTATAAGACAGCGAAAGAATGACTAAAAAGATCTACGATGCGAATGTTGATAAATGAAGAAAACAAGAAAAACCGAGAAAGACATGACGTGATCGAGTCCAAAGTCCCAAACTTGAAGATGGGAATGTCAAGAGTAGGAATAATCGGCGTGTTTGCATGAGACGTATGAATGTAGTAGAAGCGAGGTCTGTATGCAAAGACAGAGTGATATGGCGTTCTATCCTCTCTGCCTTCCCCTATAGAGAAACGGCGTGGTGGTTTCTTTGTTTGTTTGTATATTAAGGTTATTAAATGTGATGTGTATTAGCTACACATCAGTGGAAAGCGAGAGTTAAATTCTACTTTAAAAATTATGAGAAAATAGACCTATGTTTAAAATACTATTTTTTTCATTCTATAAAACTGTATTCTTTTATTCCATCTTATAATTTTAAGTTCGATCAAAATAATCCTTGTTTGTTGAACTAGGAATGTGTAGTTCTTAAATCCATATGTTATTGTGTTGTTAGGGTGTGTTGGTGTGTTGGGCCAGTTGAATGTGTGTGAGAGGGTATAGGTGTGTTAGTAATCAGTACACACGCACACAGCCATTAAATAATTTACGGCTCCCAGCCCTGGGCATTTAACTTGCCCAATTTACGTCACAATAAAGTCACGAATCACAAATTCAGACCTGCAATATTATCGTGCTCGCTTGGAGGAGGTGTGATGCAAAAGTTTTATTAACTTTTAATCATATATTTTTTTAAAGTAAATAATCTGAAGAGACTAGTTAATTACAATTCGAATGACTAAATTCTTTATGTTAAAAGACAACCCACGTTCTTCGCTTTGGTCAAACCTTTGTTATTATTTTTAAATTTCATAGTTTAACACGTTAGTGTGATCTTAATTTATTTTTTTATTTATTCTAAGGCATTTTTAATATTTTAAGACAGAATCAAATATTTTCCATTTTTATAGAACGTCTTTGTAAAAAAACTCCAAAATTCACAATGAAAACGACTTCTTCTTCTTCTTCTTCTTATGGTTCCTCTCCCCGGTGGAGATTGGAAATCATCGTTGTGATTCTTACTTTATTGGCAGCTGCCCTGAACAAAGACTGAGTGCTGCAATGGAACCAGTCGCGTAAGTTCTTAAGCCAAGAGATGCGCCTTCTGCCCGCACTGCGTCTTCCTTCAATAATTCCCTGTAGAATGACTTGTAAAATTGTATATTTTTCACCTCTCATCACATGACCAAAGTTCTCATGTTTTCTTTTCTTTATGGTCTTCAGTACCTCTTTATCTTTTTCCATCCGACAGAGAACATCATCGTTTCGGACTCTATCCACCCAGGAAATTTTTAATATCCTCCTGTAGCACCACATTTCAAAGGCTTTGATGTTTTTCAAAGTGTTTTGAGTGAGTGTCTACGTTTCGACGCCGTAAAAAAGTACTGAAAAGACGTAAAATTGAGCAATGCGCATTTGGAGGTTTAAATTAAAGTCTCTACTGCAAAAAAGGATTGAAGGAAGACGCAGTGCGGGTAGAAGGTGTTTTGATTTTGTATCCCTTATTGATGAAGGTAGTTTATTGTATAATTTTATTCCACTACAGTAGTGGTAGCACTGTGCCGATATGATCTTTGTTTAGGAACAATGAGAGACTTGTTTACAATACTTATATGATCAATATTTTTTATTCCAAGTATTTTAGAGCAGAAACTATGTTTCTATTCCTAATAAAGTTTAATATTAACTTTAAGCTTATAATTTCAAATTACCAATGTAGATACTACAGTACCTTTTTCTATACATACGTATTTATTTGTTCTTTCCAAACTTATGCATTCCTTTTTTTTACATTAAAGATAGAGTTCTCTCGCTGAGAATATTATTTTTCATTATTTAAAAAAAAACATATTGTTTCACGGTTAGATTTCGCCTCACCGCTACTGTGGTATTTGTAGTTCTGTTTCTCGTATTTGCTTACTTGTGTATGTATCTGTTAGCTTGACAAATGCCCGTTTGAATGCCAATGGACCGCGGCGGTGGAGGGGTAATAAATCGGTCGGCGGGGTGGGGTTGGCATGGGGGCCTGGGAGGGGAAGGGAAAGGGCATTTTGGTTTGTGGAAAAGCGGGAAAAGTGTACACTGGTGTGATTCGTGGGGTGGCTGTACAAAGAAATCCAGTAGTCAAATATTGATGTTAGCTTTGTATTTTTCTACCAAATATTCATCGTATTTAATGGTCACACTAATGTTGTTACAAATCTCGGATATTACCAGAAGTTACTTCAGATAATATACAGGAAGTAAAGTTTTGATAAAAAAAAACTGATAAAGTCCTTTACAATCCGGTTTTTTTAAAAAGGTTTAAATATTTTTTTTTTTTAATTTCAACTTTTACTGATTTATGTTAACGTATAATATTATATCTACCTGTTGTTACAGTAAATAAATAATACAACAATTCATTTTATTAACAGAAGAGTCATTCATTTATCATTGAACTCTTGAAAAACTGTTGAAAAAACCCTTTGAAAACGCTTATCACGTCATGTTACATTAAACAAAACATCACGTGTACCTGTATGTGTACCATGTAAATAATATTAAAAATGTGTTTTATTTTAAAACGTTTGTATGTTGCAACTGGTACCTGAAGCGTAAAACTGATTATCTTGCCTTTAATTGACAAATAAGGTTCGTTTTACAATTGGTGCATCATTGCAGTGCTCTATGCATCATCGGGTGGAGATTTTGTAGTAATTATGGTAATTAGGTATTTTTTCAATGTAATCAAATATTTTCTTTTTTTTTTTAATTTTGCGCCCACAAAATACCATGGGCCCAGTTTAGGTGGCAAATTATAACGTACGCGTTCAGAAATATGATGTGTGAATAAAATGATCAATTATATATTTGATAATAATTTATGTCGTTTTTAGTTGCTAGTATTTTTTGAACATACTTATACTTGGTATTATGTTTGCTTCTTTTAAAATATATTTTCCTTTTTTCCAGGTAAGTTAAATCGTTCAACATTATGACGTCATGGAAGGTTAATTTTTCATGTAAGTATGTACTAAAATTCCTTGTTCAGTATAAAACAGTATTTATCGATATTATTCCTGACCGGTAACTTACCATTCCTATTGCTATTTTGACTTATTCCGCTCATAATTTCACAAAAATTATTACTGAGAATAATGTTCCGGCGCCCTCCAACATACCTGTCAGAGCAGCTGTTCCAATACTTGAAGGTGCTGGATATGAGACAACTGTACCTAAAAGAAGCACTAACACACTTCTGGTCAAACAATAAGGAGAGGTCTGAACAGAATGTCCGTACGAGGTTTTCTCAGAGCATGAATCACGTCATACCCAAAACCCGTGCGACTTTTGCTCAGAAACATCTTTCATTTACCGCACAGAGAGTGTTCAATATTTTGGAAGAACGTATTAAGCTCTCAAAAACAAAAAATATTTTTAAGAAACTAGTTTAGGACTGGATTTTCCATAGTGGGAGGGATTTGATTGGTAGGAATCTCCTTGATGATTTTCCTAATGATTGAGTTTACTGTTTCAATATACCTATATGTTTTTTTGAATTTTTTATAATTATTTTTTTATATTTCTAATCCTTTATTTGTGGTGATATACTCATGTATCTGTGTCATATAATTGCTGGTCCCATCTCAACACAGGACTTTTAATCCCATGGAGTTGGGACTTATTGTCTCAAATAATGTGCAATAAATTTATGTATGAAAATAAATAAATTCTTATGGTACGTACCACAGATATATGGTGTGTATTATCTATTCAGTGGTACGTATCTTGCAGCAACATACAGAATGAGTAAATTTTGATTCGGAAGGTTACCTACAAAATTAGATACTATATAACTATTTCTACATTACCTTTGCATTTAATGACATATTAATACGCATAAACATACCCTGAGACCTTAAAATTGATGACGCTTAACTCATGCCCAAACGCTCAGTAATGCCCAACGCGTATTTAGTCGTTTTTTAACCGCCAGCCAGGTGCGACGTTTAAAATCGAAACCAAAATGCCTGCTTGTATTACAAAAGTGTGTAAAAACCTTTCGGGTAAGCAATAAAAGCATTGTAAAAAGTATTGCGTAAATATTTGTTCATGAATGATTAACAAAGCCTGAAACAATTCATATTCATTTATTTATTTATCCAATATAAAATACAAATACAAAGTTTACAAAAGAAAATATTTATGCAATAGGTACATTCAATATTATTTTATTTTTATCTATGGATGTAGCCACTCCACTGGACCACAGGCACTTGACGTTTTTTATTATTTTTTTATATTTAAATGAGTAAAAAATTACGATGGTAACCATATGAATATTTTTTCGTTCGATGTGGAGTAAAAATTTCGGCAAAGGTTTAAAATATGCATATTTTGAATTACCCGAAAACCAGATAATTTGCGCGCTATGTGATCATCTCATTTTCGTGCCATGCTTGTGCGCAATGTCTGTTAAAAACGCAGTTGGCGGGCATAATGCGTGACGTCAAAATGACGTGTGCCAACTGCGAGCCGTTTTGTAGGTGATCATTTTTAAACACGTAAATTTTAAATTTAAACTTGTTTTAATTGTATTGGTAGTAATATCATTAGAATCATAATAATCCCTTCTAAATACATGTATTTTTTTTACCGTTTTTACTGACATGCGAAAATACCATATTGTTCACGTTAACCTAAAAGGAAACTAATCTAGTAATAAAGCATAGTAGTGGTAGGAAAACGCGCCTATTACTGTATGCGGGTTTTACTCCACTCGAATTCTTTTTTTTTTTTCGTGAGAGTAGCCATTGTGTCGAGTACTCTCGCCTAGAGTTCTGATTATGCTTCATACATAAATACAATAAAGCAATATGTTATTAACAAGTTATAACAAAGGTGGAGAATATTTTAAAGAAGAAAATATGGAAGTTAAGGCATTTTTACATTATGTTATTTATTAAAATATTGCTTATTAAATCCAATATTTGGGTTTTAATAATATATTAGCAAACACAAGCTATTTTTTTCCAAAACTAATTTTTCTTAACAGATACTAAGCAGGAGCGACTCGTCCAAATAATCGATTATGCGCAGCTTACCATTATATTTTACTTTAAATAATAATGTCCTCTAGTAGTTTTAACTTTGAAAAAAAATAATCTATATTTATTACAAATTAACGTCACCGTTTATATCTTCCTCAAAAATAAATATAGTCATCTAAAAGCGCACCAGTACATAGCCCGTTCTCAATGCGTGAAAGAAACTAGCCGATTATTGCACCTTATTTCTCAATACAAAATGTTTACTGTATTTTAATATCCAAAATCCCCAGTAGGTATTTTTTTTCTTGCTAAGTTCACTCACAGATTACACATTATTTGAAGCTTCTATATTTGGAGAGTAGCATTTTAAACATTATTTTTTAAAGACCATTTTCGTTTGATAGTATTCTGTTGACATATGACGCTAGTTTTTTCGTCCGTGCGTATATTAGTTGGTGGCGCTGCGTTCAATGTTGTCAATTTTTGGCATTATTCATTTTTAGTTTAGAAGGAAATGAAGCTGCTGCTTTCATACGACGCGCGACGGTCAAGTGAAATTTTTGTTGTAATATTATTGCAAATATGTCTAATGAATGTTATGGTTATGTTATGTAATTATGTTAAAAGGATGTATTTTGGCATAAATAAATTAATCTAAATCTAACCTAATCATTTTTTAAAAGTTTTTCAGAAAAAAAATACGTTTCCCATTACGTAAAAGAAAAAACAATTTTTGTGTTCGTAACGAAGAAAGAAGTAATACAAAAATATGTTAATTTTTTTTTAATAAGTAAATATTTTCAGTATAAAATGTAAACTACCAAAAAAATAAACGATGTTTTCAATCAGTGGTAAAAGAAAATAAATTATAAATTAAATTAATTTATTCTACCTATTTTTTAACATTTTTTTAAAAGATATTTTGCATACATGTATTGTATTTAAAAAATGGAGAGTATACCTACATATTTCGCGAATTTATTCATTGTTGTTTCTTTGTTGGATTATTGGTAATAATTATTTTAATTAAAAAAAACTAGGTGTTCTGTCTTCTGCTGTCAACAGGTAAAACTGAAACTGAAGAGATGAAGTTGTTTTTACTCAAAATCGTAGAAAAAAAAGCCGTGTTCCCGTATATACTTTATTACTTATATTTATGTATGTACATACAGGTACAAATTATGAAAAAAAATGTATCTTACCTATAGAAAAAATTAACGTTCGCTACTGTTACTTACGCAGGGAAAAATAATAATTAAATGCATAAGTAAGTCCACCTTAAAACGAACACGAGGCATTTCCTCCGGAAGGCGGTTTTTCTCCTCCCCTTACTCTACCAACCTTTAATAAGTCTTCCAACCCTCTGAGTCACATTCCATTTCTATACTCGGCTATAAATTTAGATTCCCTTCCGTTTTCTAAAACGTGTTTTTTCGATCGTTTTCCTATTAGGAACGTGTAAATGCTCAAAGAATTTTTCAATTAGGTTTAGATATATAATAAAAAGAAAAGGTTTTCTTGTTTCCTTTTCATAGATTTTATCGTGTTAACAACAAGAAAAACTCTGCCATATTTTGCTTTATTGTCAACATTTTTTTTTTTAATCTCTCGCCGGAATATATGTAGGAGAAAACAATACGTTTAGTGCCTAACTTGTTATTTTAAATTGTAAGAGAGAAAATAATAATAAATAAAGTTCCTTTTAAGAAATGGGAATAAAGAAAATATATAAAAATGGCCCAAAGAAGTGGATATGGATATTTATCCAGCATTCAGAATTAATAAAATTGGATATATTTAAAACTTATGAAAGAACTGAAAGATTTACGAATGGAAGCAAAAAAAAGTGATACAACTGTTCTTCTTCTTCTTTTCCACATCCGTTCTTAAGTGGAGCATGTGGACATCACCAGTTGCCTCCAGGAGACCCTATCGCCAGCCAGCATTTTCGCCTCTTCCCACGTAAATACAGCGCCCCTTAGTTCTGCCAAATAATGTCAAAAGATCGTCATCATCATACGACTGATAATTGTCTTTTATATTCTTATGATACCGTGCTATTTGCTATCAGCAAAGAAGGCCTGTAAATTTTAGTACCAAAAGTCTACGATGTATGGAAGAAAAGCAATTTGCTAATGACGTTGTTCAAAAGTTATGGTAAAGGGTAAAAGTAATTCAAATCAAAAGTAATGGTTCTTGAAAGGGATAAAAATATAACTAATTGCGAGACAAGTGTGAACGTTAGTATTCTGAATCAGGTAAAACAAATTTATGTATCTGGGAAATATGTTTTCTAGGGATGGAAAGACGGAGAAAGATATTTAAAGGAGGATGATTCCCGAGAACAGAGTGAACGGTACACCGAAATCTACCTTGACAAGCAAACGTTTGTCGCAGGAGGCAAAACTAGCAGTTTACAATGGAGTTCTGGTACCAACCTTAATGAATGGAAGCAAAGTATGGAACTGGAAAAATTATTAAGATAGTTGGTTGAATGCTGTCGAAATCGGATCTCTTGAGGGAATATGTGATAAAATGATGTATGATAGATGCACAAATGTCAGCATCCGTACAGTAAATGAGGCTGAAACAAGCATTATCGACAAAGTCAAGAAAGGGGTGCTGCGTTGGTTTCGACAAGTGGAGCGAATGGACAACAAAGGAACAGCTAAAAGGATCTATAGTACGAAGGTTTATGGATGCAGAAAACGAGGAAGACAGAAGAAAACATGACACGATCAAATCCAACATATACTTGAAGATTGTCATTTTTAGAGTAGAAATAATCGGCGTGCGTACATAAAAAACTAAAAATAAATGTTTATGTATTTATGTAAAGTCAAAGTAATGTTGTGTTTTATTACTCTCTGCGTACTCATACGAGGAAACGGCGTGATGGTTTATTTGTTCATTTAGTTTTATTTACATACATGTATGCTCGGTATTTTGAAAAGTCTCGGTGGTATAGTGGTTAAGACGCTTGACTCACACCGCAAGGCTCCGGGTTCGATTCCTGGTGACAGCACAAAAATTTAATGTATTTTTTTAATTATATTAAAGTGCGTGCGTGCATGAGAAGATGTATGGATGCAGAGAAAGCGAGGTATGTATGCAAAGACAGAGTGATATGGCGCTCTATCATCTCTGCCTGCCCATACGGAGAAACGGCTCGATAGTTTTTTTGTTGTGTTTGAATGTTAGTATTTTTTTATGCTGTATTAAATATGTATGTCCCTAACATCGTTTCCGAAGCCGCAGGAATTGGAAAATCAATTTTTGTCTTCAAAATTGTTTTAAAGAGTGAAAGGATTTTAAAAAATATATTGAATTCTCAATTAACGAGTCTTTATGTATTTCTAAATTACAATATTTGGAGTTCGTCTAAATTTATGCAGACAAAAGACTCGATTTCACCCCTCGGGGAGTCATTAAGATTTACAAGCTACAACAGGGGTGGAAAACATTTAAACCTGAATATGGAAGTCTAGGCATTTACAGGATCTATGACTTGTCGTTGGCTTGTTTAAGTGGCCACTTTACACGCTGTGTAGCATTCCCTATTTTTCCTTTGTTTAAAATTTAATATTTCTTCCACCTATTGATTTTACTAAAGTTAAAGAGCTAAAACCTTTATTTTTGTGAAGAGATTCATTTGATTGAATTAACATACAATGTAACGCCTAAAAACAATTTTCAAAATTTTTAATTTCTTCTTGGACTGGTTGGTTTTATTACAATATTAGAGAGACAAGTATTTAAATACTAAGAACATTTTTTTTTTTTTTTTTTCCCCATTATAAATAAAGATCAATAATAAAAATAATGTTACCTCACTCAATTAGCCGAGGACACTTAACAATATACTTTTTTTTTTTTTTTTAAACTAAATTTACGGCTCATTGTATTTCCTATTTATGTTTGTGACATATTATTTGTCCCACGTGTCGCATTTAATTCTATTTTATATTCGTGTCAATATGTAAAGCAGTATTGTTTCCAAACCTGATATCATGTATATCTTAAAATTGAAACCCTGTAGCTTTCTGCACTCCTGGCATCCTTCAATCCGTATTTCGTCAGTTCGTGTCAGAGGGTCATAAATCATTCAACAATAACTCACCCCTACCCTCGCCTACCCGGCGAGCCTTACGGTGTGACGTCATTGACAAACTTGCGAATCACGAGACGGTATTTGCAAGCCTGTGCCTGTACTAGCATTGATAAGACGAGACTGAGAATACTTGTGAATCTGGGAAGATAGATTATCCATATAAGATTCAAAACGTAATTAATTACATTCATAAAATTTATCGACAGCTACGAAATTTCTAAAAAATTCAATTGTTTACAAATACAGTTATCTTTCGAGGAAGTCAAATGAATATTTTTTTCCGTTGGTTCGATACAATATTAAGAGCCGTTTGCATCAATCAGTTTGAATTAATAATGTGTACAGTGCATTCGAATGTTTAACAAGTCAGTGTTGAATATATAAATAAGTTAGTGCCTATCGATTAGCCAAGTAAACATTCAATTTTCCAACAATATTTTGAGTTTGTCCAAATTATTGTAGACAAGGACTGGATTCAACTCCGTGGGAGCTGTTAACACGAACACAATACAACCGAGATGAAGAGCATTTTAGAGAAGGTAGTATAAAAGTCTAGGCATCTACAGGGCTTATGAAATATTTTTGGCTGATTTAAGTGGCCACTTTACACGCTGTGTAACATTCACCATTCGTCCATATTTGAACATCTATATTCCTTCAATTATTTCATCTGTTGATGTTTGTAAATTTAAAGAGCTGAAACCTTTTTTATGAGGGTTAGATTCATCTAATATAATAATTTCACCAACATACTAGGCAACGCCTAAATTTTTTATTTTTTTTCAATTTCTATATTTCTTCATAGACCAGGTGGATTTATCAACTCAAATTTTGGAATATTTGTGTACTGTTTATGAAATTTGGTCTACGGTTCTACATAAATTAGTTTTGTTTTTTATGATTAGTTTAGTTTAAATTGTTTATTATGGTAATGATAATTAGGTTAATTAGATTAATTACGTTTTTTTTTTATTATAATGTTAACTTTGTTAAATAACTAATTTAGGGGATGTTTTACTTATTGTAAAATGTTTCCCTCGACACTGGACACCCCAGTGTGGGAATATTATTATGTATTAAAAAGAATACAAACATTGTAAAAGTATAAATAAATATAGATGTTCAAATGTGGGCAGAATGGTGAATATTACACAGTGTGTAAAGTGACCACTTAAACCAACCAATGACAGTTCATAAGCACTGTAACTGCCTAGACTTCTATATTACCTTCTCTTAATTGTTCTCCATCTGTTTTGTTAATACAATTTTTGTTTGTGTTAGCGGGCATACTAGAATCTTTTAACCTTCGTAGATTTTCACGGCCGTTCAGATGCACAATAAGTTTTTTGGGTTATTATGCCGTGTGTCGTGCTTACTTTTTAGCGACGTTTCAGATCTCATTGTAATAAATGTAAAAGCCCGTAGTATATTATAAAAAAAAAAAATAAAAACTAAAAAAATATGTTCTTGATTATTTTGAAAGTTAAAATTTTAATGAACTAACTTTGAAGCAAAAATAAATAGAAAAATGCACAAAACAAAATGTGTTTTTATGTAAATAGCTATTTTGCAACTAAATAAAAATAAAACAATCAAACATTAATTTAAACCGTTTGTTACAGTATTTTATGTAATATAGAAGAGTTGCCAATAAATGTTTGTTTTCGGGGTGCTTTAACAATAAAGAATTTAATTGTCCTTAGACTGGCACCTGAAGCGTAAAAAGCCGTTTGCACATGGGAAATTCAATATTGTTTTGTCGCAGGACTCGACTATTATCCACGTGTAAACAGTAATTTTTACAACTAAAATTTGTATAAATATGTCTTTAGTTAGTGTTTACATGTAATTGATGAAAAATTAGTACTGTCTATTTTTTTTATTGTTTCTATATTTATGTGTATTATATATAATTTTTTCATTGTTTCTAAACCAAATAAATAAATAAATATATTTTAAACATATAAATGGCCATTGATTAATAAAGATTTTAAGTGATATCTGAAATTTTAAAAAATTAATATTTTGTATGTATCTTTTTATGAACTTTTACTAAACTACATTTGAATGAGTTGTTAAAAACAGATTCAGTATATTAAAATTATATTTTAGGGTGTTTGGAACTCTGTTCTCATCTTATTTTTTATTTCAAAGATTTGTGTGATCTTAGTCAGTGATTGATATTTGTAAAGAAGCAACATTTGACGCACAAAAAGTAAACTTGAACAATTCCCAGTGTTGATGCGGAAGGGACTTATCCCCGTTCTAGCATCATTAGAATAATTAATTACGTCGTTAACTGACGGACGTCAACTAAATCGGGGTTGAATGATCACACAATATTATATAAGCATATACAATACACTCAAATGATACACATATGGGTAAGTTTGTATGTATGTACATATATTTCATACGTGCGGCTTAGAGCACAAGACTGTATGTCCGATAAAAAAAGAAATTGTAAAATCACTGTTGAATATAATACTGTTGTAGTTAGTATGTCAGCTCCATTTAAAACAGAAAGAGGTGTGCGTCAAGGTTGCAAATTGTCGTCAAAATTATTCAACCTTTACTTTTACTTTTTACTTTTAATATATTATGAGAAGAGCGCTGGATTGGTGGAATGGTGGTGTCAAAGTGAGAGGTCAACAAAAATCATATCTGAAATATGCAAACTACACGACACTGATTGCCTAAGATAAATCCGAGCTAGCAGAAGCCTTCAGACAGATTGACTTGGAAAGTGAGGCTCAGGGTCTGAAAATAAATAAAAGTAAGACAAAGCTAATGATTGTAGACAGAGCTGGCGGTTTTATACGGACAAGACAGATGCAAGACCTTGAACTGATATATGACTTTGTGTACCTCGGCTCGCTTATCTCCAACAACGGCAGTTGCAGACCTAAAATTGGTCGCAGGATTCAAATGGCCAAAGAAGCAATGAACCGTTTAAAGAAGATTTGGCGAGATCGAGGTATATCAAACTAAACAAAAAAGCAGTTGATGGAAGCCCTGGGTATTCTCCATTTTACTAAATGGGGCTAAAACGTGGACAATGCTTGTCTACGAGAGGAAGAGGATCGATGCATTCGAGATGTGGTGTTGAAGAAGGTTGCTGCGTATGCCTTGGACAGCCAGAAAAACGAATGCATCGATACTAGAAGAGCTCTATATTACAACTCGTCTATCAGTGGTGTGTTTGAGAAGGATTTTGTCTTTCTTTGGACATATTTGGACTCTTACTAGACGTGAGCCAGACAATCTAGAAAAGGCAATAATGTCTGGCCGAGTTGAAGGTAGAAGAAACCGGGCCAGAATCCCATATAGATGGACTGACCAAATAAAGCTGGCTACGGGGCTAAAATTTGATGAGTCAGTTCGTCGGGCTGAGAACAGACTCAAGTAAAACAGACTAATCAGAAGTGTGCATGGTGATCACGATCCTCAGCATAGAGGGACCGACTTGGAAGAAGATAGTTAGTATTATTTTGAAGTAGCATGTATAATTAAAAAAACTTTGTGCGTATAACACTCCACGTTATTCGTAATACTCTAAGATAGATAATTCTCCTCGTAATGAGCTTGGGTCATGGGCCAGGAAGGAGGGCCTAATGTTCTTGCTAAGAGCACCTGGTCAGCACCACGCGAAGAAACTCGTAAAGGTTTGCTTTCGACCTAATAAATCTTAGCCAAAATCAGGTGAGAATTATAACCAGAGCCTATACAGGGTACTGCAGATTGAACGAACCCCTCACTAGAATGAACCTTTCCAAAATGCTTAGATGTAAGTTCTTCAGTGCAGACGAGGAAACACATATACACATTCTACGTGAATGTAAGGCTGAGATTGATATTATTGAAAAAATCAAGAAAGGAGCTCTGAACTGGTTTGGACATGTAGAACAAATGGACAGCTAAAAAACGGCTAAAAAGATTTACGATGCGATTGTGGATGGATGCAGAAATAGACGAAGACCGGAAAAGACATGACATGACTAAATACAACCAATATTTTAAAAAAATGAATATGTTCTACTTAAATTTCAGCACTTTGGGGAGTATTAAATTGTAACAAATCTTTTTTCCAGATATTCTTAAAACTTTATTATGTTTTATTTTCGTTAACAATATTACTGATTTTAGTTTCAAAAATCAACGGTTCTATTATACGTTAACTTAGCAGTTTACAACGTAATCTTAATTCATGAAACTTCGTGTATGGAATTTGAATAACATGGATAACTGAGTCTGGATTCTATTGAAATGATCGGCGCGCGTGCAAGAGAAGATGTATGAATGTAAAAGAAGCAAGATATGTATGCAAAGACAGAGTGATATGCCATTCTATTCTCTCTGTCTACCCTTACGGTGAAACGGCGTGGTGGTGTTTTTTTGTATAAAGTATTCTATCTCCTTATAAATATATTTCTCGATGTTATTTTTATTTGTATATTTTGACTTGTTGACCATGTGTTTTAAACCTTATATTTGGTTGCGTGTGTGCGTACGGATGCACTAATGAGCACTTTGACTTTTATGAAGAGTAAATTTTACTTTCGTAATCAAACCGTATTTAGAACCATCAGTGTCAATTAATAATCTGTACCTACAAATACGAAATTATCGTGCGCCATCGCTGTATCCTTTTAGGGTCAGTAGAGAATAAAACGCGGCACGCGATTTCCTTTTACATAAAAAATACCCCTCACACCTTTACTAACCCATACATTTTTTAATTCAAGGAACGAAAAATTATTTAAGCACGTTTTTTCTAGTGAATTATGACCTGTTGGACTATATTAAATAAAAAATAATCACTTGTCATTTATAAGGATAAAAATCACATACACAACAGTTATTTTTATAACTGTAATATGGTCAGGCGTTCAATTTAATTCTGTATTATTAGACAGTTTGAAAATATTTTTTGATCGGGTTATACGTTTGTTTGCAGTGAACCTAATATATTTTGATTTGTGTTTAAGTTCAAATACTTTTTTAAACATTTCTGTCCAGCAGGTAATTCTGTTTATTGGATTACATAAATAATTATAAATTTAATACTTCATGCCTTTGTTTAAGTTGTCATAATTATGCATGTTAATTGTTTTGAAATCACAATTACATGTGCTGTATTTTACCAGATTCTGTCTTTGGGCAGATAAATAAAAATGTTAGGTATGTGTGTGTAATAGAACCATAACCCTGGACGAGTGTTTTCGACTCGATAAATGCTCTCAAACAAAAATCCCGCAAAAGGAAATCATGTGGAGATAATGGCTTTGTACTGTAGTGATGCATTTTCACCTACCATGCTATAGATTTGAGGTTCAATTCTTAGCAGAATGGACGTAATATATAAATTTTAAAGGTGGTTTGACAATCCATGTTTTATTTTTTTCTGGACTTGTACATGAAACAAAATACTGCTTACCTAGCCTTCCATGTAACAAAAAACATTTACAAAATTGCAATTGTAACCTTAGTGCAATGCCATATACAATTGGTGCGAAAAGGGTAATTATTATAATGATTTTACTTGTATTTTTTTTATTTTAAAACGTGTTAAAAAATAATGAAATATTTTTTTGATTGGATCAATAAAATAATCAATAAATATTATTCTACAAGAAAACTGCGGCCTCCGTGGTAAAGTGGTTAAGATACTTGATTAACACACATAAGGTTCCGGATTCAATTCCCAGTGCGAACTTAAAAATTGAAATGTGATTTTTCTAAAGCCTGGGTACCTGTGTTGTAATTCATTAATAAAATTGGACCTCCTGACCTGTTAAAAAAAAGTGGATTACATGTATTTTCTTATCAAAATCTGATATTTCGTTGTATTGTACGACTTGTGAAAAATTTATTAATACGTATTTGAACCGGGTTGTGTTTCCGTGGCTAGTGTTGTGGATCCACAAGTCAGAGGTCAGGTCTGAGGTTCGAACTCCGCTCTATCAGAACTTGACTTAATTCCAATATTCTTTTACTGAGTTAGATACAATTCATTGAAAACAGACATCAACATAAAAATATGTGTATATATATATAAGTATTTCATAAAATTACAAATATTTATTAGAAAGAA
The DNA here is from genome assembly GCF_059751315.1 of Micrasema longulum. NCBI lineage: Eukaryota > Metazoa > Arthropoda > Insecta > Trichoptera > Brachycentridae > Micrasema > Micrasema longulum. The sequence goes on from NW_028277628.1 coordinate 132,618, forward strand.
TATGTTTATTGATTCCGAAAAATTAACTATTCTATTATAAAAAAAAAATTGTGACTCTTTGAAACAATTTCGCAGTGGAAAACTATTTTTCCCACTTTTCCGGCTTCACCTGAGACTTTGAGCTTTCGAATAGCAGAGAAAATTCGCGACTCTTTTAATCGCTTCCATTGTGTCTCCCATTGTGAACTGTTGCAAATTATTTCAGCGCCGTGCTTCGAAAGCAAAAGCTCCTCTATGCAATCAGGAGGTCTTCGAAGAAAGCTTCAAACGGTGAAATTCGGTTACGCTCCGTAATCGGAAAAGTGTCTTCGCGGTAATTGCAAATCGCAGCTTAAGTTTTCTTCAGAACTTTTATTTATAGCGAATGCGCTTCGTAATAAGTTTCGGGAATCAAATTGTCAAAGAAAAATAAAACACAATGAAATACTGTGGAAAATTCAAAGCTCGCATTGTCTGATGCAAAAATAAATAAATGTTTATGGATAAATTTGAAAGTTTTTAGCACTTAAACTTCTATTTATTTGTTTCGTAGATTTTTTTTACCAAGTTGTAAACAGTAATTGGAAGTGTTATATACAATGCAATATCGAAGTTATCCTTTTATCAATGGTTTTTGAAACAACCAGTGATTATATGTTGTTTCAATTTAGATTAATTAGGTATGTAATATAAGATTTCAATTATATTATCAATCATATTATTGTTAACAAGAACGATTTGATGCAGGAAATGTACTTTATGTTGGAATGTTTAAAGAAACAAAATTAGTTTTATTTTTTTAATGGATAATTTTTTTAAATATAAAATTACATAGGGTATATAGGAACATAATTAATTATAACGTTTTTACTTCTCTAGCAGAGTAATAAAGCGTGCTTAGAGAAGAAGTTCATTTTACTTTCGCTTTCTCAGTCCAGGGACAGTATAAAATTGCAGTGTTAAACTACTTTATTATCATGTATTTCATATTGACTCTCCCAAAAAAAGAAAGCATGACTTTAAGCATTGTAGGCAACGTCAACCACTTTTGATTTTTCTCCACTCGATTTTGTGAAATTATTATATTTGGATAATGAATAGGTATTGTATATGAATGTATTTTTCATATTATTTGAATAATACACAAAGACATAAATACAATATATTAGGTTTTTTCTTACATTCGAAATATTTTAGCAAATTTTGTAAAATCTGTTACTTGTATTACGTTCTCGTAATACGAAAATATACAAAATTTTGTATTGTTTTCAAAGATGTTCCTTCTGTTCAGCGTCGCTCGTTACAGCAAAGCCCCGGATATTTCAATCCCTCAAAGCTGATAATTCTCTTTGGCTGCCAACTCCAGTCAGAACCGTTTCTATCCATTGAAAGACGTCGATAATCGCATTTTACAAGAACGCAATATTCAATAAGAAGTTAATAAGAAAGCGGGTTCCTTTGTTTTTACTAAATAGCTTTCCAGAGAATAAATATTTAATAAATGTTCAACTTCACTTTGAGCATTCATTTTACTGTATTATTCAACTGTTAATTCATTATTTATTTTAAAAATATTTTGTTTTATTCAACTGAATCTATAGGTTAAGTGAAAATAAATTATTTTCAATAACTTGGAAAATTAATAAAATTATTACGTTATTATTATTAAAAAAGAATAATCACAAATTGAATGCTTCAAATAATATCTAATTTTTTTTATCGTGTTCAATAGTTCAAACATTATAGATGACTATAAATAATACTCTCAAATGCAACATTATTGAACAAATTATATTGTAGATAAAACAAAAAACTTTTATATAAATTTAAGTTACAATATAAAAATACTTGGCGCACTTCCACTTATTTATTTGACCAATTAGCGCTTTCACTTTCTAATGAACATCTTTAGACTGGTAAATACTATACAGTGTAAGGATAATTTACATAAAACTAACTATTATCTTAAGCGTAGGTACATATAAATAATATGTCCAAAGAGATATAAAATACTCTTAATATTTCTCTAATTTTTTTTTGTGTACACCATTTTGTGAAAAGGGCCCAAATAATATTGCTATGGTATTTTTTTACAATCAATATGTGTTAAGTTTCCACACTAAGTTTTGTAAAATAAATTAAAACACATTGAAAATAAACGTAAAAATTATTTTTTTCAATAGAAAATGATAAAAACGCCACCCTTAAGTAATTAGTTTCATATTTTCGTTTTGAACTAACTTAAGTTATTTGGTAGGTTGTCTTTGTTGTGAAATACTATAAGTTATACATTTGTTTTGTCAGTATTAAGTGCATATCACTTTTTCACACACAATGGCGGGTGTTATGCCTTAAAACAATTTCGTCATATCTACCTTAACCGTTTTATTTGAGAAATTGCATAGTAAATGTGAACATATTGAGTAACAGAATTATTTTCAATTTGTTTTTTGAATACATGAACCCTTTTTTTATCAAATAAAAAAGTGATCTAATATGCAAAATAAATTCTGTCCTTATTCTGTGTTTTTTTTGTGATTATAAAGTTTCAAATCGTCAATTTTACATTCGGATATATTCGAACGAATTCAGCGGTAAAAAATAAATCGACTGAAATATAATCAGTACGAAGCCGAGAAAGAACTTTGTGAGAATATGAATGTTACTTTGTAACTGACGGGAATCGAATCGAATCCTACGTGAATTCACATTTCTTAGTATTATAATAACCTTACCTGCATTCGGATAACCAATTCATCTTTCCATCTGCACCTTCCCCTAACTATTTCTCACCCTCACCTGTACCTCACCCCTCCCCATGGCCGTCAATTCAATACGAAATCCAATTTCGTTTACGCGCTAGAACTTTCCCCATTCCTTTTTTATAGAAACGAATAGCACCATCTTTGTTCTTCTCGATCCACGCAGTTCCTATGACTCTGTTTGTATTACCTTCTTTAAGCAAATCAATAACACCTTTGGTTAAATGAGGTTTGTTTTCAGTTAACTTTACCAGAGAGAAATGAAATCACTCACACGATTGATAGATAATAAAAAAACAGATTTTCTTTCTATGAAGTTTTTTTTTCAAATAATATTATTAAGGTAGTCTAAATTTAGATCATGCGCTAGTTTCTGGGTGTGTTTTAATTAAAAACAATAAAATAAAATATTATTGCGGACTTGAATAAATTCGCTGTTTTTGTTCGACGTCTCTCGGCTTTTATTCGTTCGGCACACATTTGGCAAGTGTTGTGTGATCAAATCCTAATTATTCTGCAAGTTTGTTTTACGTCTGATATGAGTCTTTATCAAAAAATGCTTCCATTTTTTTCTTTTCACGCTTTTTCGGTGCGTCAAAGCGCTTTTTATTTTCAAAACAAAAATCTTATTTTTAAACAATAGAAACCAATGTTTGCGTATTGTTTTTAATAGAGCATAGTTGACGTACCTTTTTACAAGAATTTTCTGAGTTGCAGATTTAAAAAAAAGTAATGCATTAAAATTCTCCCCAAGCACTATTTTTCGGCGTGAAATTCAACATGTTTAACTCTATGAAGAAATATATTGCTTATTTTTCGGTATTAACATATACTCATTGTCATTTTCAGCTTAATGGTGGATCTTCACGATAGAATCGGCTGTTGTATTGTCCAATGTAAAAAAGCTAAGATAGTACCAGAAATAAAATTTATTTCACACACGATATATGAAGCGGCTTCACAAGTTTAATAGGGTATTTTCACAAATCAAGAATAACGTTAAAAAATATATATTTAGAGCGTATTTTTATGATTTCAATGGTATTTATCAGAGTATTCAAAACAAGTTTTCATATATGGATTTCGGTTTTTAAAATGAGCTCATACAAAACGGCTCGCATTTGGCATCACGTCATTTTGATGTCACGCGTTATGACCGCCGACTGCGCTTTAATAAACATTGCTCACAAGTTTGGCGCCAAAATGTCATAGGTGCCGTTTGTCCCACAGAGCGCAAAACGTCTTATTTTTTGATAATTCACTATATTTATATTTTGGACCATTGTGGAAAATTTATTCAATGTCGCACGATAAAACTTTGATAGCGCTACCATCGTAAATTTCGGCTCTTTTAAAAAAAAATAGACGCTTTTATTATTCGGGTTGTGGTCCCGTGGTTAGTGTCGCGGACTCACAGATCAGAAGTCCGAGTTTTGAGCCCCACTCTATCCCAACTTGATTATATTTCATAATAGTAAGGTATGATAAGATGAGGGTAAGTTTTGAGATTAGAAATATTTATTTTTAAAAAGTGAAAAATCAAAAAAATTAGTGTCTTGGTAATTAAGTTGATGTCAGTTAGTGACAAACTATTTCATTTATCAATTATTTTATATATTTTCATATATATTTTTACTTATCAATCAAGTATTACCACTAGTTCTACGTTGTAATTTTACCTTACGTTATTTAAATATTGTGTATTTTTGCGGGAATCTCAAGAAAATATGAGAAATAAAGGTCTTTTAAAAAGAAAATAAATACACTTATTATGATTTGTAGTGCACTCCCACTTGTTTATTTGAATAGTCTTATTTTTCGTCAGAATTAATGAGCATCTTTTGACTGGTCCAAAAATGTTTATTGTAAAATTATTGACTAACTTAATGTACGTGCTTTTTTATGTAATGACCATATTACACAAATTTCATATTTCAATTTTGAAATATGATTATTATAATTAATTTACAGTTTATATTAATCGTCAGCTGGTCAGAAAATTAATCAAGTGTAAAAATTGGTTTAAATGCACTTTTTGTTTAATTTCTTTTTTTTAATATTTATTATTTATTTTATTTAGTTCTATGATTAACATAGTCTAATATATATTTACAACACAATATTTACATCTATACTTATTCTAACATTATTTATTACTATTATACACTATTGTACACTTAATATCCTAATTTATAATATTCACTGTTTCATGTTTACATTTTCATTAATTATATTCACTATTTACACTATACGTTACCTAATATTTTTCAAATATATACTTTTTACATTTAATTTTAAATATATTTACATTTAATTCATTTTTTATGCTTTCCGGCATTTCCTCAAATAATTGTATTCCCTTGTACAAAAGGCAGTTTAATTTATTTTAATTTAATTTCCTTGGAATAGATTTTTGTAATAAAAAAATCTTTACGTTAAGTCGTTCATTACTTTGCGATTCCGAACCCATCTTTCGTTAGTCGTTGAGTTTACTGTAAACATGAAAGAAAAGTTGATCTCTTCCCCCTAACCACCCCCTAGTGCTCATTTAACAGTTAGTTAAACCCCAATAATGTTGCCATGCATAATGTTAAGAATAACCACTGCTTAATATGCAAATTGAGCTACCGCAAAGAAAAAAGAGAAAAAATATTATAAATTATTCATCAATCCTATGTATCTTGTGGAGTATTATGCATTATGAAACTTGTATTTTTTAGCAAGAAGAAGATGATTGGTTTATTTTGAATACTTTTTTATTGGCAATTTAATTTCATTACAAATATGGGTATCATCAAATAATAAAACATCCATTTGTTTAAGAAAAAAATCATGCACTGTTTTCAATTATTACTATTTGTGCTAGATTCAACTTTACTTCAATATTTGTAAATATTTTACCTTCTTATCGTAAGTAAACTAAGGGCTGATTATTAATATTTTTTGTCATAATTTTTCAATTTCATAAACGTTATTAAACAATATGCTAGTTTTTTACCATGTTAATTTATAATTAAAATTATCCTATATTCTTTGCCTTTATTTTACTATAAAAATGCGTAATCACTTTTTTTTTTAGTTTCTTCGATTTTAAGTCAATTTGAAATCAACAAATAATTTTAAATCTAATTAAAAAAACACTCATGTACCCCAAATTTGAACATACATACACTTAACCACTAATATACTCGTTATATTGTTTTAACAACAAAAAAACATTATTCATTAATTTATGTTATTTTAATTCCTTTTTATTTAAGTCTTTTGCCAATTCAATAAATAAGTAAAAATATTTTATCTGTGGTTGTGTGCAAAACCCGATACCTTTACCTGCCCTTTGGTGAAAACGTTAAGCTTAATTTATCTGAATTAATCATTTCTGCAACCCCTAATAATTTCCATCTTAATTAATATTTTAAATACATTTTTGTATCCTCACAATCCTTTAAAATTAGGGGGAATGCTAGAGATCTTGAGTTACCTACAAGTAAAAATTCATTAGTATTTAATATTAAACCTAATATTTCGTCTTCGGAATACTTTCGGAGTGGCCGTCCCGTCAGCGGGGGTTGCTAAGGAAGTCGCTATGGTAAGGGATGAAAAGGGAGAATTCAGCAATTATTAACGATCTAAAGGTTTTTAATTTGAGAATAATTATGCTGCATTGTTCAAGTTCTATGGATTACTTTCTACGGACGACGCGCTATCTTTGTAAAGATCAATTCAGGTTGTGGAAAATTCCGATGCGTATTGTTAGCTTTTGTTTGATTTTTTCATATCAAATAAAAGCTCAGATAATGATCTGAGAAATCTCTTTTTCAAACTCACCGATATTTTTGTCCTTTAAAATAAACGAAATACTGAGGTTTTATTTACTGACTGTATTTGAGCATTCAAATAAACAAAACGTATTTTTATACGAAATATTTGCGTAAGTATCCAAAACTCACTCTTCAAAATAACGATAAGACTACATTAAGATGTATTTTTAGTATTTATGTTTCCAATTTATGTATAACATTCCCCTACCCAAACATATTTACCATACATATTTTTCAATACTTTTTTCTTTACTCGATATTTTTTCCAGTGTCCTTACTTAATCTCATTGAATCCTTTCATCCGAGAATGTTTTGACAAAGCTTTTTGCTGAAACTATCTCTGCGAGCTTAAAGCTCCGTACATATTATGAGGCAGGAAGTCGGGATATGTTTTGCTATTTTGTCTCTTTACGTTTCAAGCTCTTATCATGTCCCAAGATCCAATGGACCATTGGAGAATGAATATGGTATACTCGGGACCTTTTCAATTATTGAAATCGTAGACGGAGGCTTCTAGCTTGATTAAGATTGTCACCGAAACGGTGTAGCTATCAAACCGTTATGTGATTTTTGATCACGTCTTGAGGATTTTATAGGCGTGGGAATACTAAAACTGTATTTTTTTATAACAAAGCCGATTGAAGTACGTTGGCAAAATCAAACCTTAAGTAAATAAAAAGTCTCGTAAAAACTATTCACAAGATGTTCATTGAAATATTATTTATAGATTGATTTATTTCTTAAAATGTTTAAAGTTTATTTTTTAACAACAAGGCTTGAGAGTGTCAAATTGTTTCACTCCTATGAGTTTAAGAAAAATAAAAATGATATAAATTTGAATTTTTATTTATTTACTTTTATTATTTACTGAAAATTCGAACATTTTTTGCATTAAATGCATACAACAAAAGAATAATAGCAACTCAATTTAAAAAAAATAAAATTGAAACAGTTTTCCAAGGTGTATGATATAAATTATTAAGTACCCTACAATATGTACCCAGTAATGAAATAAAAATGATCAATTATTATGAAAATAAAACTTTGATATTAGTGTTACACAATTTTTATTCTTTCACAAGAACTCTACTTCAGTTTCGGGAAAGCACTCCTCTCATCGACGGGTGATATAAAACTCACAAACAACAAGGGTTTTATTTCACCCGTCGATGGGAGGAGTGCTCTCCCGAAACCGTAGTAGTGTTCTTTTAAAAGAATAATTATTTTGTAACACTAAGAACAATTCAATTAACAAAAATGATGATTATTGCATTTTCTTGACGCCAAAAAAAAACAATTATTTATTTGATCTAAACATAATAATTAATACAGTTCCCATATTTAGTAATCGATTTCATCTTGGATAAAATTATGAAATATCATTAATAAAATTTTCGGTTCGTGAATAAAGAAAGAGAAAATTTCATAATAAATAAATGTAGAACGAAAGACTATAAATAAAATATTGAAAAAATTAAGAAATATTTATAATTTAGAAATTACGAATTATAAAAAAAAAGTTTTTTTTTCAAATTAAATAAATATATTGTAAAAAGAACAATAAATAAATATATCTATGTTAATAACAAAATCATTTGAATAATTTAGTTTTTTTATTTATAACGAACTAGAAGACGAAATGCAAAAAGTGCAACGAATCCTGTCCTGACCCTAATCAGCCTCAGTACAATAATGGACCGGGGATCGAGAAAGTTGACAGCTTTAAATACTTAGAAGTATGGCCAAAGAACACTTTTTTATACAATTACTAAAATTTTTAATAAGATTCCAAAGCAGATCTTAAAAGAAAACGTTGAAAAAACTTTTAAGGAAAAAATAATTAAATGGCTCATATGTAACGAGGCTTTATATCAATTATTATTTTATGTTAACAATCATCTATTAATTTTTTTGTAAATAAATTCTGTGTAAAAATACGTTTGCTTTAAGTTTTCAATAATGTTTATATTACTTTTTAAAATTACATAATTTCACAAACGTTTTTCTTAGTAAAAGAAAAATAAGAAGCCTGCTGACAAGCTGGTTTCGCGGTTTAGTTGGTTTCATTATTTTTCCTTTTATATATTTTCTGTTCATGTTTACCTTCTGAAATAAAAATAAATACAAAAAAAAACTATGGGGCGCTGGATTGACGTGGGAGGAGGCGAAAGTACCGGCTGCCAAAAGGGTCTCCTGGAGGCAACTGGTGACGTCCACATGCTCCCCTTAGGAGCGGATGTGTAAAAAAAAAAGAAGAAAATACGACGAAAATATAGATATTTTTTTAACGATCCATTTACGTTACAAAATGAATGCGTATGTTCATTATTTTCGTGTTGACATGGATTAAATTCTTGTGAACGCACCCACTCACATTTATAGATTTTATTCTTTGATTTGAATAACAAGATTAATCGGTCTTATAATCCAAAAAAATACAGGAAAGTCTAAATAAATCGACGTGATCAGAACACTAACTTACAGTTTAATTATCCCCTACGTCCCTTATAAGGTTCGAGATCAAAAGAAGTAAAACAAAATAAACCTTTCTTAATTAATTCATGTTGTTCGTAAGTCGCTCCCACCGCCATATTCCAATCAGTGTTAGTGGAGGCACGCGTGGGCGGAATCGGGTGAGGGCCGGAATCAGTAATTAACTTAAAAACATTTTTTATTTACGTCGTTTTTCTATGTAAGCGTTGTGAACATTGAAATGCAAAACATTACAGACATGACCTATTAATGTTTTTATTTTTAACCACCAATGATTTTGTTTATTTTTTTTATTTTTGTAATCGTTCTTTTGTGTTTAAAATATAATAAAATAAAGCAATTTTAGCCATAAATTTTTCATTTATTTAAAAACATTTATGTAAGTCATTTCCATAGTTATTTTTTTTATTATTTCATGTTTAAATTAACACAATTTTTATCCCGCCAATTTGTTGTCTTTGCAGATACATACACTTAGTTTATTTTATTTAAAAAATAATTTGTATCAGCTAAGGCTTGTAATGGGGTGGTTTTCTTATTGACCACAATATTTGAGTTTGTAGAAATGTTCGTAGACAAAAGACTGGATTTCACCCCCTCGGGAGTCATTAAGATTAACAAATAAAACAGTGTGTTAAGTAGCCACGTAAACCAGCCAATGACAGGGTCATAAGCCCTGTAAAGCCTAGACTTCCATATTCCCTTATTTAAGGTATTCTCCATCCCTGTTGGTATTTGTTATTCTTATTGATTGGTTGGTTTACTTGAAGCCATTTTTACACGCCTTGACATATAAAGATTTTTGTTTTAAAATCAATCGGCAGGTTAGTCAAATTTTAGTTTTATTTATTTTACCCAAAATAATAACGTAGATATTTTGTTTTCCCTAAAGAAAAATGACTCAGTGTTATACAAAGCCATGTAGAAAGTCATTTAAAAGTTATTTTCATTTTATTTGTGTTAACTATAATAAATGTCTTGTAAAACTTTATAATCCCTTTCTGAATAAAATAGTTACGCACTCCAAAATGATAAAACCTCCTTATAAACAAATATTTTGTGTCGACCTTTATTAGGGTCAAACCTCAAGCATATTGAGCGAGACCTATATTTAAAAAATACTTTTAAAACTGTCGTAACCGGCAATTTAGCGCCCCCCTGGTGTAATGGCTGAGGTGCTTGACACACACATGAAAGGTTCCGGGTTCAATTCCTAGTGAGAACACAGAAATTGAAATACGAATTTTCTCAATCTTGAGTGTTTTGTGTTGTAACTCAATACTGTAAGTCCCGTAGCTCCTGGCATGTTACGGTACAAAAAAAAATACAAAATACAAGACTTACTTTAAATTTCCAATAGGCCGATTAATACACCCCTGGATAAGTATGTAGAGCGTACCAGTGCCCTATCCACTAGCCACTAGCCCTTAGCACCCTTGCTTTAGCCTACATTCTACGTCGTACATCCAGTCCGTCCCCACCCGATGGAATCAATGGTCCCATGAAGCATGGACAGTCCACTCCTTAGAATTTACAGGCAATAAATAAGTCAGGACCACCCAACTGTCGCCACAAGACATTTCGACTCCGTCCCTATTTCTCTTCCCTAACACCGGCCCTGAATTAAATGGAATAAAATTTGAGTTATTTAATACACGGCAACCAATGAGCGCGTTTGAATTTTAAACTTAAGAACCTGACACGTGACAATCGATTTTCATCTTGAAACATAACCTCAAAATTTAATCTTAAATCGGAGTTCTTCGGTTTGCTCAAATAGCGTTTGATGTATGTACGAATATTAACGTATTGTTCTAAATAAAAAACAATATGCACCAAATTATTCCAAAATATCAGCCAAGGGAAGAAAATATTTGTGATGAACGATATAAATCGTATTTATTTCGTATATTAATTAAAAACCACATTCAAAAAAGCTTTCCTTTTTTCAAAACATCCAATTTTTATGGTGTTTATTAATTTATTTTTAATCAATGTTATGTCATTAGTCGACTTTTTTGATTAATATTAGTACCAATGTTTTAGCATCCGATGACAAAATATTAGTTTTGCGACAAAATTAAAATACTATTTTGTAGTTAAGTGAAAACAATGCAAATCTATTTTCTTAAATACATTGCATACAAAATAGACTTAGAAAATGCGATTATGGATTTGGACGCATCATTGTTGGAATTAAAATTTATAGAATCAAACATTTCATACGATAATTTTTTTCTCGCGCGCGGTAAAAATTAGAGCATTTAATTTTACTTCAAAGCTTCCTGAAAATGTACAAAAAAAAAACATTTTGATAAAAACGAACTACTTTGGGCGACGTCACTGGTATAAACCATATGTATATGAATCAACCAACGATGAAAGATTTATCGAAGATTTCCGGTTTGTTTGCCGTAAATGGACCGATGGGCAGAACTGATCTAGAACAATCGGAAGAGAATCTCTGACGTCATACATGGAGTTATTTCAGAAATACGAACATTGAAAAATCTTAGCGCTGATAATGCAATATATAAAAATTGAAAAAAAAAATTTTTGACTTAGTTTAATAGTCTATTAACAAATATAAAAAAAAAAACCACTGAACTATCTTTCGGACTGTCAATTGTTTTTAAATGGAATCAACATTCGTATACCAAATCGCATCACGAGAAACTGCCAATTTTTTAGTCCTCATTTTAAAATTACCCACTAAACATTTCACAATAGTAGTTTGAACCTAATCAAAAGAAATCGTTATTTAGTATGCAATGATGTTGATTTATATTTTTATAATTGTATGTTCGGTTAAGTATTTTTTCTGTTCTAAGTTGTAACTATTTTTTTTTCTTCTTTTTATGAATTATATTTTCTTTGGCTAGTTTACTATGTTACCTGCGCTTAAACATTCATGTTTTTTTTATTCTTCCATCTATTATTTTTTCGCGGAGTAGCAGAAACGTATATTAGGCATAAGCCCTGTAAATGCCTAGTGCTTACACATCTTTATTTAAATAATTTCCGTCTCTGATATTGCATAAATATTTCTTGAAACCTCTTCAGAATACAATCTACTACTTATACAAAAGATTTGAAAATTATACTTTTTTGCTTTACTGAAGGTAGTATTTCCAATATTTCCAAATACATTTGATTTCCATAAACGCCTATTAAATCATTTTCGAAAACCCATTTAAGCAGACATTTGTCGTAAATATCTTTAGATTACGCCAACGATAAACTGAAAAATAATTCATATTATACTGCCACCATTAAACTGATGTAAGCTTTTACGAGCACTATTATTTTTTGGGCAAATCAATGCGCCCCAGTGCTTGAACCACCCATTATCAAATCGTCGACTCCCAAATGAAGTCCGTTTTCAAATCTAGAACGAAGATAAGAGAACGGCGTCCATTAATGCTTAGTAATTATCACACCCCGGCCTTTATGGTTGAATATTGAATTTGGAACCATCTACTCCAGCGGTCCCCAAACTAATCAACAATAAACTAGCCAATCTGTGCAATAAAAGAAAGGGAAACAACAAAAACCATCGTGTCATGCCGCATCAACGTTGCCGTGCAAAACGCGTAGTTAAGTAAAAAAGACTAAATGTCGATGCCAGTTTACTGTAAATTCAAAGATATATGTTGCATCCTTTTACGCTGCTTCACATTTACTGACCGCTGCGTGTAAAACGCTATTTCCTATCAAACAAAAGGTAAGTTCCGAAGCCTCAGTTGAATTGAACACAAGACAAGTGTTTATTGTCGCATTTAGTGTATACATATATATCAATGCCCATATAAGATTTATTAATTAGTAGCTTGCGACCAGGAGTTATTACGTGAAAGACTTTTCTAATCTAGTAGCTAATTAACTGTTTGCCCTAGCAGTTGTGATATTTATTTTATATATTTTATTTTATAAATTTATTGCATAAAATAAATAAGCATATTGAGTAACAGGGAATCTATATAAAACTAGTGAATAGAAAATGAAAACAGAGAGTTTTCTGTTTCGGATAGTCTCCATCAAACATTGCTCAGCCTGTTCTAAGATGGAGATTTTTTATCTTTTAAAGTATAAATAGTTCTATACTAATATAACAATTACAAAAAAAACTAAAACTACTTAATTATAAATGCCCAGCTAATCAAATGTAAGAAATTAAAAATCCATATTATACAAATATAAAGTATATATTTGTGCCAAGAATACGTGTTACTTAAACATAAATAATATAGTATAGGATATAATAAAAAACAAATATAAAGTAATGGAATACATGAAAATATAAATAATAAACATATTTTTCAAAAAAAAATCTCGCTGTACTGTTTATATGTGCAATTATTTTTATTTTTTTATTTGTTTTACGTTTTGAGTCTTTTATATTTGGCAAAAAATCATTAAATATTTTTGGAGCAATTACATTATTATTGCTTTTTACCAAAGGCGGTTGATACAAATGGGACAATACCAATAATACTTTCATATCCTTTGTAATGAATACACTTAAGTCTTTTTGTTCATCAACTGAAGTTAACAGAGACACGTTTGAGGAATGTAATGTATTTGTTTATTTAAAACGTTATCTACAAAACATTTCTGTCAACCAACTATAATGATTACGCCTGGCTACAGAATAAGCTTGCCTGTGCACAGTTTTTGCAATATCTTATACAGTCTAGCTCCAACGGGCGACAGTTTGGCAAGCACTGATCTATACTAGTTATAGTGTGCGTGTGAAGTTCCTGATTACAAATTCCCTTTATCACGCCCATAAATTAACAGATTTCCTGAGAATGAGTTTGTTATATGGCCTAATCATGTAACTTTTTATGACCGATAAAATTTTAACAGGAACTCATTTGAATTTTACAGGTGACATGGCTATTAATCATTTGGATGTCAATTTCTGATGTTATTTAGTCTCTTAATCAGATTATATTTTATCCTTCATATTAATCACATAACTTCGAAACTAGAGCTTGTCTATTGAACATGTCAAATTTATGATATCCTTACATGGTAAGATCTACACAAAAACGTAATTATTTTATTTGGAATGCTTTTATCAATCGTATTTTGAAATAATGCTGTAGAGGTAAAGGTAAATGTTATAATACAATTTCTGATATCGAAATAAATGAGTGAAGTGGTTCACGACAGTTAGTTCTAGATTTCTAACACTGAATTTACTTTTCATAAAATGGAGATAGACCTTATTTGCAATTTAAAAACCTTTCATGCTTTAAATGATGTCTTATCTCTGTAACAATCAATCTGTTTTTACATTCCCAACTCTGTGAGTAGAAGTCAACATTTACTTTTTATCAAATCTTCTAAGAACAACTCTGGTTTTAATGCTCCAACGTCGAGGATGTGAAGATTAGTCAATTCGTGGCACAACTTGAAGTTATTTGGAATAGATCTTCCCGCTTTTTGTAGATTTTTTCGTCATTAAACATAATGTGGGATTAAAAGACATCGGCAAAGCTTTGCTCGAAGTTTTATATATAGATCGTGTTTTTTTTAATATGCCGTATACCATTATTTTAATGAACCTGTTTGTTTTTGCTTTTTGTATTTATATTCTGTTTGTTCAGTTTCTTGTATATATTTTTATTTATGTAAGTGCTATAAATGGCTTAGGCCTTAAATGCAATAAATAAATAAACGCATATATTTATATATATATATAATTCCTCTGTACGTGTGATGTCACTGAACTTCTTTTAAACGGCTTAACCGATTTACGTGCGATTTTCAGAGAAACATAGATCTTTGCCCTATGCGTGTTTGTAGAAAATCTTCAATCTAATGTGTAAACAGTAAATAAGAAGCATAAATGTTTTATTCATTGATCTACCATGGTTACATTCGAGGAGAATGCATTTACAAAAAAATGGAAAGATGTTGTTTTTTGTCTATAATAAAAGTATGTTTTTGAATATTTACAAACAACATTTGCTTTTTGTGGATCTCAATCAGATTCATTCCTTAAATTACTTAAAAATTCTACCCATTTCGTTCTTTTTACTGGATTTTTGGTAATACTAAAATAATATTAAATTTTATACATTTTAAAAAATTGAATTCCTACATAAGTACACCCCTCTGTTGGTAAGAAGACCGGAGTTTGACGTTTGCAAAAAGAATACCCTATTTGAAAAAATATTTATTTTGTGTTTAGGAATTCAACCAAAGACCTAGGTATCAGGTGCCTACCTACCTACCTACCAAAAACCTAGGTACCTACTTAAATTTAATATTTGAATATTAATATTTTTTTGTTTTGGAACTCAATCATAGACTCACAATTGGAACCAGTAGGTGGAAAGTTCAAATATCGAAAACACTATAGGGGAACCAGCCAGGCAACCTGGCAGGCAAGCCAACGTTCGGGCAGGCAACGTCTGTCGGGTCCACTAGTATATTTATGTGTTTTTAACGTTTCTTGGAAAAACTGTTGTTTGTAAGTGGTTTTACTCTATAAAAATAGAAGACTAGTATTGAAGATTACTTATAAAAGTGTTAACTTAGAAATACTTAACCAATAAGTTTTATTGATACTTCAATTAACACTTTTGAATTAATAATAATCTACTTATATTTTGAAAGAAATATGTGTATTGCAGTTATGGAAAGCAAAAGTGGATTCTTTTTTTTTCACATTTTTTTTTTTCAAATTTAATTTTAAGGAAACCGAAAACTTTCATTTCGGTTTATTATTCAACTCTCATTGTATTATTTTATTGGTTAAATAATATCCTTTCTTTATGACATCCTTGAAAAATTTAAGCTCTTATTATTCCGCGTTCGCGTTGTTGATAACGTCTCGATAAAATGCGTATCTACGCAAAACAAAGCATTTTGTTTAATTAGTCACGACAAATATACCAAAACGTACGCAGATATTTTAACTAATAGCACTCTGTGTTAAAACTTACACCGTTGGTGTTCAGCTGTGACGCAGAATAAGTAGGCCAAACGTAAATCAAAGCAGTTAGAGGAATTTAATGGTCTCCTTTTTGTGATAGTTCCTTTGTCCTCCACACCCACGTGAGATCCTGCTACCCTGGTACCACCAAAGGACATGCAAAGGAATGGTATAACTAACGCAATTAAAATATTCTTTCCCTAACCACCTAAAACCTGAATTAAATCTGGCAGTCGTGAAAATATATTTGATGTAGGAGAATTATTTTTAATTTACATTCCTTCTCTTTTTCTTATTGTTAAGAAGTTGATGCTTGGTTAGTTTGACCATACATAAGGTTGCAGGGTTTACTATTGATGTTACCCTGCAAAAATTCATTATTTCTGGATTGATACCTAAAGCGTTAGACTGATCACCTTAATTACGTAGCAAAAATGATAAAATAATGACGTAGATAGATACGCTGCAGCCGGAGTGTCAATGCAGTGCCAATGCACTACTGGGCGTGAATAGGGAAATAATTATGGCGATGATGGTCAAAAAGAAAATTTTTCAGGATATTTATTTTTATTTCACAATAAGAATAATAAACGTTCAAACCATTACAGTTAAACATGCGATTTGATTTTGTATGAGAGTAAGTGTTTAGGTGTGCTTCATTAAAAAGCATGGGGTAGTGTACCGCAGCCAGATAGAATAGGTGGTCCTTTATTTTGAAAAAAACTTAGGATTACGTTAAATAATTATAATTAAAACAAGAACGATAAAGGAAAGAGAGGGAGGTGCAATGAATATTTATTTCGTGTACGTTGAATAGTTGATAAGTTATAATTTCAATATTTTTTCTTATGTTTTCAAATAAATCCCTTCCCTTTCAGGGATATTTATAGGGTTTTAACTAGATTTCAAATTTAATGTTGAAATCTCAAGTTTTCCTTTTGCGGTAATTACACTCTTTTGGGGATTCGAAATTAATTAATAGCTTTCAGATTTTAGATTTACCCTTTCATCTAAACTGTCCTCCTTTTAAATAATCATCAATTAATTTTAATTTTGATTGAACTGTCATAAGTCATTATACAACTACGTCATAAAGTGAAATATCTTGTACTTTATTAATAGCATAATTTTGAAAATATTTTTTCTCCTTAGTCGTCATTAAGACCCATTTAAATAAGCTATATGGTATACACAATCATAATATAAAATATTACATTTAATTCCCTTCTAGGCTGTGTTATTAAAAATAAACATTAAAAAAAACACGGTATTTATTATCCATAGGGGGTAGTAAGTACCTAAAAGTTCAGGTATTTTTAAATAAATGTACAATGAAGAATGCTCATAAAATTATAAAAAAGCACACGTAAACATTATTTTTAGATAATTAATTATTTTTGATATTTTTTTGTACTACCTATCTCAAAAAATTAGTCAAAATATTATTTTTGTTCAAAACATTCACTTTCATCAATGCTTTTAACATAAATTATATTTTTTGCATGTTGGTGTAGTAAGTGTCCTGACAAAGAGACCGATACGTCTTAATAACATATGTACATAAAAAGTCGATACATGGTAATATACGATTATTTACTAACATTTTCTAACTAAATACTTGTAAAAATTTGAGTTACTACGTATGAAATGATTTTTGAAATGATCACTAATTCGAAAATATTAAATGAAATTCATTCCTATCTCGTATTGAGAAATGTTAACGAACAAAAAAGACAACCAACTAATTGTTTTTTTAATTTAACTTTATAAAACATCGAAAACCATACTTTCAAATTCTCTAATGACGGAACAAATAGGGATAATATCTTTTCAAATATTCTCAAAAGAAAACCATTAATAATTTATTTATTCAATATTTTTTACTTAAAAAGGGTTAAAGAAGAATAGGAGAGGGGTCAGGTAAAATAAGGTAACCAATACGAAGCAGTACCTGTTTATTGTTTTACGAAGGTGGTCGTCATTACTGAACAAAGGTATCTCTCGAAATAATCCATCTGTGTGGTATTTTAAATGATGTAAACGTTTCAAAATGCAAATGATTATATTGGAATAGTGTCGTGATTACTTGTTTAAGAAATATATAAATTACAGTGCAGTATAAGTGTGAACAACTGATATGTGGATTTTTTTTAAATCATGATTGGTGAGTTTTTTTAATGCATAAATAAATAATTAAAACTATTTTTTTTTCTCAGTATTTTACCTTTGTGTTTAGTACACATGTTGAATATTTAACCATCTGATTTTTTGGCTCTATTTTTGCCACGTTCTCCTTGTAGTGTAATGTTCAGCGCGTTGGGCTACCATGCAAGTTTGATTCCTAACACGGTAGATACGAAATTTTGATTGAAAAATATGTTTTTTCACTATAATATGGCACCTGAAGCGGGAGACTAATCATATTACCTTCATGCAGCAATAATGATCAAGATACGCTGTGATTGGTGTACTAATGCAATGCCTTATGCACTATTAGGTGCGGAAAGGGAATGACGATGACGACGATGTTTGTTATGTTTAGGCTCTCTTTCATCTGCAGTCTTTTTGAAAAATTTAAATCTTAGCTTCTAAAAAAATCGTTTAGTGTATTAAATTATTTAATACATATGGTGTAATGGCTTAAACGCCTGACTCGCGCACGGAAGGCTCCAGGTTCGATTTCCAACTGTAATTTGCTTTAATAGGTAAAAACCACATACTACGAATACCGATAAAAATATTTGAAATATATGTTTTTTAAATAATATTTTTTTCAAAATCAATATGATTATTGTGGATAAATGTTTTCATACATAACTTTAAAAATAAATCGTAAAAAATATGTCTGGCTTTAGTAATTGTGATGTCAAGATTTGTGACGATGTTCTAAAAAAAATTTAACAGTTGCAAACAAAGTTCAAACACAACATGAATCGTAACGTATTTGATGCGTGGCCAATGCAATGACCGTTTTTGCTAGAATTCATAATAATAAATTTAAAAATATTTTTTCTGCTCCTAATAAGTAGTAATTATTTTATATAGACCCTTATAACTTAAGAATTTTACAAAAAACGTGACTTTCCCCATTCAGCCACCTCTATTGTGGTGTAAAAAATGGATTTGTTTTCATTTGATGTTATTAAATTTATGGTCGTCTTAAATTTTTCGTTTCTTTTCGATAATTCAAAAAGCTTCTTATTTTCAGTTCAACATTTAAAAAACATATTTAATGCTTGAGTACTGCTTACCTCGCCCTGTTATTTGTACTATATACTAAAAATCCACAAATTGGTAATATCGGTTTGTCTGTTAATGTGTTTGAATTTAATTTGATCAATATTCTACTAAATATTTTTGCTTTTTCAATGGCGATACATCCCTCGATTAAAGCATTTATTTTATTTAATTTGGCATCCAGAATCCAATCATCCCGATTAAAAATATATTCATATTTTAATTTTTAAGCAAAAATCTGCCCACTAAATTTTTTTTTTATAATTTTATGAAATACGCATTTCAATATATTATGTAAAATGAACGTTTTTCCATTTATTATACGAGCTCATATATCACAGATCTGTTTTGACTTATTGTAATTTAAAATTACATTAACATTTAAATGGCCCGGTATGGTAACCACTCACTGCCAACGTTACCCCGGGCTAAATCTGCACCTTGTTAGGAACCATAACTTTTACCGGAAAAAAATTTACATAATTTTGAAGTTAACACAAATCCATAAGTATATTTTTGAATGCATGAATTTGGACGGGACGAAGCGGGCGTATGACCTGCAGGGGATTCCTTAGGTTCCCGTTTACCAACAGGTGTTGAAGTGATGAATCGGTCGCGAGTAGCTTTTTATGAAAGTCCCTTTTCTACCTTTTTTGTTTAATGGTCACCCCAGGCACTCTTCGTATTTTGGGATCTAGACCAAGTAAAAAAAACTCTCCGCACTTCCGTTAAAAAATACTCGCTATAAATGTTCCTTCGAAACGGTTACATTTCACACTTTTCTTTTTTTACTAAATACCTTCTTTTTTTATTAGCTTTTTTGTTTTCTGCGGATCGAACATAAGGCGTCAAATGAAAAATATCCTTAGGGGGTTTATAGCTTGATACTTTTTACTCTACTCAAATCAAAATTCTACGTCTTTCTCTTTTCTACTCGAGCAAATTAAATAGCGAAGATGGAGAGAGATTGTAGTAGAAATGTTTGACGGTGAAAAAATTTTTTTTATGTTTGTATCGAATTTTGTTTTATGAAGTTATTGTATTTATTCGAAATGTTTAATATGGCTATATTCGCTAATAATTGTTGCAGAATATTATTTTTAATTTTATTATCTATTTTGCGAAAAAACTCAAATATTTATATGATTGTTTGTACATTATTACATTTTATTTGAGAATGGTTTATTTTATACTTGAATGGGTATGATTTAAAAATCATATGCTTACTTTTTTTATGATTAGGAAATAATTAATTTTTTTTGCCATAATAAATAATACCTTCATCATCACGATTTCCGTAATATACCCCTTAAAGGGCGCTCAACAATAATGGTTCTATGCCCCATTGAATTGAACTTTGATCAAAACCATCCAAATTCTTTAGTGCTCACTAGTTCGACTCCATCTAGAATATACTTCTGCAATTTGGTCACTATTCTATAGAACCTATATTGATAATATCAAGTCAGTCCAGCACCATTTTTGAAGAAATGTGGCATAGTTGCTCAAACTGCAAAGGGTTAATCATTCCTATTTTTAAATAGAGCAATCTCTTAATCTGTCTTCATTGAAGAAACGCAGAAAGGAGATGTACCTTATTTGTATTTTCAAAATACTTAATGCTCACTTAAGCGATGTCCCATCTATTGCGTTATCATCAATCAATTTTATCAATTTTATATTATCGTATCAATTTTATTTTCATGCTCCCAACCGTATCACCAGATGTCAAAATCTGCGATTTATCAAGTTATCTAAGAGCAATTTTTGTTTTTATGCCCCGATATCAGGTATATGTACATTAGTCAAAACGTCACCAAACTTGAAATTTTTCGAGATAGATCTTCCGGCTTTTTGTAGATCTCTTCACCATCAACACAGTGTGGAATGAAGATAGATTGGCATGGGTTAGCTCGAAGTCTTATATGTTGATCGTGTTTATGAATATATTGTATACCACTATTTTATTGCCCTTACGACCCTTTGCTATATGGTTTTATGTTCTTTTTGTTCAGTGTCTTGTGATTATATTTTTTTTATACATATGAAAAAAATATATATAAAAAAATAACTACTGTCATTTTTCAGACAATTCTTAAGTACACTAAAGAGTGGAGATCCACAAGCATTGATTGCTATAATTCATCTTTGCCTGTTCAGAAACAGGGTCACCTGACCAAATTAGAAGCGGTGGAATCAGGAGTCCGTACTTTCGCAGGACCAAAATCCCAACAATCAAAAGTTTACCAGTTTCCGATTTAAATAAATCAATTTTGCACGTGAATCTCAAACAATGACGATTGTGATTGCTATGTAAATACGAAACGGAAATAGTGAACGAGATGGAACGAGTTTCCCGCCTAATTATTCAAAAATCGCGCGCGACGATGTTTTATTCAACGCCATCCCGGATGTGCGGCGGAATCTGTTACTAACTTACAAAAAGGGTGCTTTCCCGCCAGATGGTTTGATGACAACAGCGAAGGAACGTACGTACGTACTAAGCTAAGGGTTACTTTATCAAAGTTTATCTATAACCGGGTTGTGGTCCCGTGGTAGTATTGTGGACTCACGGGCCAAAGGTCCGAGATTCAAATCCCATTCTGCCACAACTCGATTATCATTTTTTCAACGTAAGTTATTTACGACTTTTAGAAAATGGTCCAAAAATTTAAATATTTGAATAAATAATAATAAATAAGAAATAGAGTTTTTCTCTTTAAAGAAAACATGAAAAGTGAAAATTAAACACACATTCATTTTATTTATAATTAGTAAAAGATCAGCCTTTTTTCATTTTCTAAAACAATACCACATTAAGTCCACGTGCAGGCGGAAGAACAATAAATTTTGTGTGTGAAATGGAACCAGAACCGTGGAAGAAGTATTTTAGTGATGGTGATAAGTCGACCTTATGAAATGGTTGGCACTTTTGCCTACAATGCTAATGGTCCTGTGTGTGATTCCTGGCTGGGAGAACGCGAAATATTGGTTTAAAAGTTGGAACGACACTGCTCATAGAACTCATTGTTCATAGACTGGCAACTGAAGTCTAAAACTGATCATCTTACTTGGTAACAAAAATATCAAAATACACTAATTGAATACAAATGCAGTGCCCCATGTAACAAAGTGTCCGGGTAGGAAAATAATGATAACAATTTAATGTTGCGTTCTTGAAAATTCATTTTATATTTTTTCATTCCTTAATTATTTTATTTTAGTTAATTTTAATTGTGATTATTTAGGAACATTTTTAGTTTATTTTACAAATATGTTAATTACGTCTAATAATTTATTTTTGTATTTAGTATATGTTAAAATTGTCTGTACACTATTTAGCCTTTTTACTTAATTAAAAATTATGAATAATATAAGTCAACTGTATTGGTTAATATAAAGGTGCATATTTGATTATTTAAAACACCTTTCACTAGGCTTTTTTTCGTCTATCTTAAGACCCCTCTACATTTTTGGTTACGTATCCAAACTAAACATACTCGCGCTCTCTGCGCTCATCTAGAAACAATATTTTTTTCCGTCTCGTCCTGGCGAAGCGAAGGTATTCGCCGCCACGCCGCGTCAGCTCTTCGTCATAAGGCATTTTTCTACTCAAGGGCGGGCCTCCGCCCCCGCCAGCAGTGATCCGATTAGGGCCCGAGAGGCAGCCGCCTTGATAAAATGCTCGGATGAAGACGCCAGATAACTTCTTACGTAATAAAACGAAAAGCCCAACGGCACACTTATAAATTTAACGTGAAATATATTCATAAGGATATAATTTAATTCTGTGAGGTGCCGCTGTAGGAGAAAATTTTACAAGGCTCGTGTCTTACAGTCAAGTTCATCACATGGACCTAGTATTTATGAGATGACAGTAAAAATTTAAATTATTGAATTTGACAATCATTTTTATTTTGTACCTTTATGCATGTTTCTTTAAATGTACCGCATTAAGAATAAATTGATGATTTATTGTTATTTATTTATTTATAAATTTATTGTTTACCAAAAAACTAATAAAAAATCAGTGCATTTAAAAATGAATATTGAGTGTCCTCTGTTCAGGTTAGTCTTCATCTTACATGGCTCAGCCTGTTCTAGGATGAAGATTTTTTGTGTTATGAAGCATATTTTTCTCTTAGTGGCGTAAATCTAAACGTAGGCGGAGAGAATAGATCGCCACTCGCGTCTGTCCTAGCATACATTCCTAGCTTCTTCCACATTCTCATTTTTTGTCATACATGCCCTTCGGTTCTGTCTGCATTTAACATAACCAAACTTAAGATTTTGGTTTATCTGATCATGCCACGTCTTCCTTGGTCGTTCTCGTCCTACGTTACCGTTCATTTTCACTTTATATACTTACTTTACCATTCTTTCTTCGTGCATTCGCTCCACATGACCAAATCATCTCGGAGACCCTTTCTTAATCTTATTAATTATACTTGACTCAGATTTCGACTCTCGCCTGATTTCATCATTTGTGTATTCACATTCGCATGTTAAAATAATTTGAAGTAATAAATACGGAAGTCAGGCATTTACAAAGCTTATAAGTTATCATTGTCCACCTCATGGTATATTGGTCAGCGCGTTTACTTACCATGCAAGATGTCTTAGGTTCGATTCCCGACATGGTTGATAAAAATATTGATTTAAATATAATAACAGAACCAGCCTGCCAATGGTGACGCCAGTAAGAAGAGCAATATTTGAACGCAACCGTATCTCTTTTGATATCGACATTTTTTATGTAAAAGTTTTTTTATAGAAAGTTCAGAGAGGATAGCTTCATCTTACTCTAATTACAGAGATTTAATTAAAACAAATTTCACAATGTAATTGTTTTGTTATATTTTTTTTCGTTTTATGTATATTTTAAAAATACATTTTTTTTTTAACGCTGCGTGTCGTTCAAAAAACATTTATTTATGTGTAGTTAGACAAAATCAAAATTAATTTATCTTGTGCTTTCTTTTTAGTTTATTTTTAGTATGGTGCGTGTTTTTTATTTTTCCACTTTCATCATTATCGTAAAAAGAATGAAGTAAGCGCAGAGTGCAATATTAAACTTTTCGTATTTTATACTTTCTACTTAAAATTTACTTCAAAATATTTTGCGCTCAGCGTATGTAAAAAGGTTAAAGTTAATTTTCTATTCCTTTTTTACGAAACTGCTCGTACATTTTGAACCCTGGGAATAAAATTTATCAAAAAATATAAGGAAGCGTGTTTCTTTACATGCTTGTTAAAATTCACGCCCATCCAAAATATAAAAATTGTCACATTTAATATTTGGACAAGATGCAATTCCCAACGTTATTATCATTGTTCATTTTTTATTATATTAGGTGTTAATATAAATTGTATTTAATTTTAAAATGAGCACCAAAAGTAAAACAAAATGGCGAAGATTATACATCATTCTGAAGAAAATTTTCTGTTCCACAAGATATTGCGTTTATTTTTAATTACGTATTAACGTATTTTATTTTATTTGATTACGAGCCTTCAAAATGGAATGTCAAGTAGACGAATGTAAGCATTTTCGACACCACCTACTGTTCGCATTCAATCAAGGGGATTAAAGCTGCCAAAGATGGTTGCGATATATGAGCAACGTATGGTGAAGATGCTTTAAATTATTGACTTATTTGTTCTTGAATAATGAGGAGAATACGAAATTGACTTACTTTGTTGAATTTTTTTTTTGTATGACATAACCTATTTTAACAGCCAATAGTGAAAGGACACATGACTAAAGATTTATTAGTTTGAAAGCTAAATATTTTAAGTACAACACAATTTTGTTATATATTCGGTCAAATAATCAACCCACCACTCAAGTCCAAGAGGTTCATACGGTTTATACAATGTATGCTGACCAGCAAACATCTCTGACCCTTTTAAGATCCAGTTGTTAAATCTGTACTTGGTATTATTATTTATTCCGTGTCTGAGCGGATGAAAAATACAGTAATGTCTGTGAAATTACCATAAACCTGGACGAGTATTTTCGACTCGATGACTACTCTCAGACAAAAATCTTCGAAACATTCGAGCATGGACCAGGATTAAAACTGTGGAGGAGCTGTTTCGCGCTGCTCAGGATAGGCAAGCTTTCTTCCGAGTTGTCGTCAACGTCGGGAGGACCGGCATGACACGTGAAGAAGCTGTGCTTTACATTTATTTATATCAAATTTCGTAGTGATTTTAAACGATATTAGTAAGACTGCAGTCCACGAGCTAATTTAAATATTATTTTATGCATATTTTGCTTAGTTTTGAAACAATATTTGTTCTATACTTAAATAATAAAAACTAACTATGCCATTTTCAGGGCGTCGGCAAACGAGATCCTAGTTGTGTTGTAGTAAACCTTTATAAAATTAACAATAGTATCTTTATGCTTTTCAACAAGAAACATATTACGTACATATATTTATTTTGTTTTTTTTGCCGTAGTATCCATCTTCATATTTTTACATTCTGAGTTTCATTTCTCCTGTCCACTTACATACGACTGTTCCTTCCTCCGTTTCTATCTCTGTTCAATCGCGACCCTTCTCATTTGCTTATTTTCTTCACTCGTCTATTTTACGGCTTCTCGCCGCCTTCGGTGCATTATCCACCCTTCATAATCCGGGCGATAGTCTAGGTGGAGTATTTGCATATCACATAGTCGGGTAATATTTCTTGTACAGTTCCTCCCCGCCTCTCTCCCTCAGGTAGCTCCCTTCTCGCCATTGTGGAGTAATGAGATATGGAAAATTTTAGCGAGTTTTTTCCCACTCTTGGTTGATGAAGTTTCAAATGGAATCGTTTTATGGCGAGTTTAAAAAAATGAATGTTTTCTACTTGAATTTCAGCACTTGGGGAGTATTTAGTAATAAAAAATATTTTTCTTAGATTTTCGGAAAACTTCATTATATTTTATTTTTGTTAACAATATTACTGATTATAGATTTAAAAACCAACAATTTATACGAAAAATTACCAGTTTACAATGCAATCCTAATGCATGGAGCCTCATGTATGGAATTTGGAAAATATGGATAACTGAGCCTGGATTCTATTGAAATACAATATCTCGGGTGAATGTGTGACAAAACTGTGCATGATAAGTACACACATGTCGAGATTTTTGCATTATGTAAGGCAGAGATAAGCATTATCGATCAAATCAAGAATGGAGATCTGCATTGGTTTGGACCATAAGAGCCATAGAATGGAGAAAGAACGGCTTAATAAATTAACAAATGTTGATGAACGTAAAAAACAAGGAAGACCAAAAAAGACATGGCATGACCAAATATAACAAATACTTAAAGACAGATATGTCAAAAGCCGAAATAATTGGCTTGCGTGCACCAAAAAATGTATTAATGTAGAAGAAACAATCTTGTATGCAAAGACAAAGTGATATTTCGTTTTATCATCTCTAGCTACTATTTTTCTGCAATACAAGCTTCTTTACTATAAACATGTTTCCTCGTTTCCATTAACTGACAATAAGGATTAAGAATAACTCTTTTTCGGGATTACCGGCTTTCGTGCCCCTTGCATTTCCTTCCGTTTTAGTCGCATCTTCCAGCCGGCTTCAAATTATTCTACCAGACTGTCAAAGCGAGGCTTTTGACAAACCAAGCATACTGCCTTACCTCTCCCCTCCAACTGCTACCCTTCCACATCCCTACCCTCACCCGTGCCTAGCCCTTCGGTCTCCCAGGGGAACGTTTTACGTTTCGGCATCCATGGCAGATATTACCTTAAATGGTTAGTTTTGGGAGAATTATTAATAACGTTGTACAAATTCTTAATATGTTCTTCAATGTGGTTGAGGTACCATTTCAAAATTGTTGTCAATAATTAATTGTATATCTCCATTGACGTCTTTAATTAATTGTAAATTTTATTTCGCAGTCAACGGAGCCATTTTTTGAATAAACCTACATATGTTTAAATTTGCCCGACGCCAAAGTGTAAAATATAAAAAAATAAAAATAATATTAATATTCAAAAATGAGTTAAATATCAAGAGGCATGGTATTTTCTAGTATTTTTGGTTTAAAACTTTTTACCCAATGTAATTTTGTTTTGACATATTAAATTTTCTCACTCCGGGCGAATGTGGAATGAAGTTCTGTGTTTGAAATAGAATCAAAATCCTGGACCTGCGTCTTTTAATCGATGGCTGCTCTCCGGTATAAACACCGAATAAGAAAGAGAGAAGATTAGTCCGCCTTCTTGTTCAGTAGTTGACGCGTTCGCTTACCTTTCTTAAAATCCTGGGCTCGATCCCTGGCAGATTCGACGTTAAATATTGATGTTGCAGATTTTTATGAATTGCAATATTTCGTTGTTCCTGGACATTATTGCAAACCAGTCTTTGAAAATCAGGAGTATAAATAATTGCATTTATTTACATATTTATGAATGCAACATTTGATAATATGTCATTTTTATGTATGCAATAATAAGAACAAAATAAAGAGATAATTAAATGTTAACTACCAATGTTTCTTATTATTTTTTTTTCGATTAGTGACTGAAATAAAATGCTTTTGCTCCTATATTATTTAAGCATCCCATTTTCTGCTTCTAATTCCGTACTTTAGCCAAATTACGGTCAAAAAATTAATTAATTCTCCCTTCAAATTGCGATAAAATACTCAGCGAATTTAAATTGCGCCGTATTCCCTTGCACAATGGTGCACATACTGCATAAGGCTGCAATTTTTAATTGGAGGAAGAGTCGAGTGAAACAGGAACATTCATTCATTTTCGTCGTTCTGCACTACATTCGCATTTAAAATAGGTTCACAAAATAGTTAGTATGTTTTGCCGCTGACTCGTTTCGTTTTGTGGTAAGGTTTTAATTATACATTTACGTGTTTAATTAATATTCACGAATGTTTTGAATGCAAACACATTTCGCGATATGATTTTAGTGCCGATGTTTAAACCTTACGTTACTTGCAATCCCGTGGTTACGTATCATATATTTAACATAACAAAAAACATCAATATTACACAAGAATTGTTTTTTTCTTTTACGTAATGGGAAACGTCTATGTAAATATATGTATTTAATAAGAACAGAAATTGTATTTAGTTGTTTTATTGTAAATATATATATCTGTATGTGAATGTTTTATATTTTGATAACAAATATAAGTTTACAATAAAACTACTTACTATAATTTCTGAACCAATTAAATAAATATATTTACATTAAATTTTCCTATTGCGTAAAAGGAAAAAACGATTCTTGTGTTTTATTGGTGTTTTTTGTTGATATTTCTTGATAAAACTCCATAGTTCATGATTTTGACAAAATAATAAATAAAGTTATCAATGAAACTTCTTAGTTTTGTTTTACTTTTTTATTATTATTTTGACCAACGAGCGCTTTCGCCTAAGTAGGCATCTTCAAGACTGGTGTGTATATAATAGGAGTGTTACTCCACATAATGTACTTTTGTGTACATAATGGAGAGTGACGTCTTACAAAAGTTTGTTCATTTTATTTTTTATTATTATTATTTTAAGGATAATATATAAATTACAAATTTAAAAAAAATATAAACGGTGTTTTCAAACAATGCTACACAAAAAAGAATTATACATGTAGTTTTTCACTTCTTTCTAAAATAGATTGTGTTTCTGACTGCACTTTTAATTTTCTTTGTTCATTTCGTTAAAGAAAAGTATTCCTCTGTAAGTATAATGATGTTGTGCTGTAGTTGTTTTAAATTTGGGAATTAAAATAAACCCACCTGTTGTGGGTCGAATATAAACAAAGAATTAATCTTTAATACGTGTAAATAACTTTCCTGTTCTAAAAATTTTTTTTGAAGTACGAGAATAATTAAAAACTTCCTTTCGAAAAATGGAATCCCAGGAAGCAACCGGTTCACAATTTTGAAAAAAATAGATATTCGTGTTATCGGGTGCAGTAAGGTTAATTTTATGTTCTACTAAAAACCGCCAGATCGCTTTCATACAAAATACTGTATCACTTTCTGAAAATAGTGTCGATCGCAAAAACGGCATTTCTGAATTTGCAGAAAACGCTCACAGCACTAAAAAAATCTTACATTACTATAAAAATCATTACAACTGGTCAAATACATAATAATATTATTTTTATTTTCTATAAAAAAAAACTAAAGTATTTATTGTTTATTATTTTTCAAAGTCAAAAATATTTCTACTGTTGTGTAGATTTGATTATTCACTCTTTTCATAAAAGTGCTATTATCTCAGTTTCACGTTTCTTTGGCTGGCTGCTTTCTAAGAAATCTGAAAAATAATTGGTGTTATAAATATTTGATGAGAGATGCACTCAGAATATTTGGTTTGTAATTTTATTTTTTATAGTTTTTATTCCTAATATATTATAATTCCTGCAAATAATACATATGAGTATATAATAATAGTCCAAACGCGCATAATGTTTGGGAGTTTCTTTAAAATCTTCAGCCGATATTTGTAACAATATACCAACATCCGAATATGTTTTTATTTATGTACCAATAGTGCATTTTTGAAGCGGGTTATTATGAACCGTTTTTTTTCTACCGGCTTTTTCTTTCGTGTACCGTGGCATGTTCAAAATATTTTTCCTAAAATATATTCCTATGGAACCATTAGGGAAGTTTTATCATAAACTGCACTTTGCCGTCACGCAAACATGATTTATTTTACAGTTCTCATTAATAGGTGGATTCCCCTTCAGCTTTCGTTCAAACGCAACGAACATTCATGAAATACTTTGCCTGAAATTTTAATGAGATGTTCTTTCACACATTGCCACAAAAGCCTTCGTCCCCTTACGTCCTTTTGCACCATCCTCTCTACCCTATCGCCACCTAAAACTACCCTTTGCATTGGAAGCTTCAAAGGCAAAACAGAATAGAACGTAGTACGTTTTTACTCTTAACGGTTTTTTGTTCAATTAAGATTACACTAAAATACGATGTTTTGTTCAATTCTGACTCTTTGTATTTCGCCATTTTTATGTGTGCAGGCAAATTCTTTTTGTTTTAATCCTATGACGTTTCAAAGGTTTGATCTGCATATAATATGCTTAGCCTAAGACATATCTTTAACAAGGAATTAGTGCTATTAGGAAATTATACAGTTTGCTCTTTGATAATATGAACTATGAAAACTGTAAAGCGCGTATCTAATCTAAAACTGAAGAAAATAATTGCAACGCTGTTTTTACAGTTTTTATTTTCGGACTAGTATTGTATTGCTACTTATCATATAAAACTTTATACGTTTTTGACCTCACAAGTGCTTTTAGTTCTTATAATAGTCTAAATATAATCTATTTTCATGAAAAAATTCAAATTACTTTAGGCAGAGTAAACAACCATAACAATACCGATTTAAGTAACGAAACAGTTAACATTTAATCGATTTTTGTTTCTAGATATGTCACAAAAGATAAGTCTCTGTACGTCATAAATATAAATGTAATGTTAACTTCGATTTACTTGTAATAAAACATTTGAAAGTGGCATGGTTTATTATTATTTTGCACTTCATAAAAAATATTTTGCCTTAAAAACAATTTGAGACACCTAGTTAGGCAGACTACACACAATCCAGAGAAAACAATTACTACGAATTATTATGTTTATAAACCAT
This sequence comes from Micrasema longulum, assembly GCF_059751315.1. NCBI lineage: Eukaryota > Metazoa > Arthropoda > Insecta > Trichoptera > Brachycentridae > Micrasema > Micrasema longulum. Next base: position 163,523 of record NW_028277628.1, read on the forward strand.
TTTTTTTTTAAATATTTATAAATATACTTTCATACTCGTATATATTACAGAATAATTATTTTTTTTGTATTTTTAAAACTTCCCGAATTCCTAAAAATTCATGTTTATTTTAAAACCTTTGCTGAATATGTTTCAATGAATCAGTATTTAAATATTAACCATTGTTAGAAATGATTATCTCTTTTTTTTATTATAGAAATAAAAAACCGGTTATGCTTTAATTCACAAATTCGGGAAAACCAGTGACTGGTTTCATTGCTTTCGCGACATTTTTAAAACAAGTATCTTTATTACAAAATTCCATGTATTTATTTATAAAAAACAGTGGGTATAGAGAATTCAAAATTAAATTTTAGTCATTTTAATTGGATTATTTTTGTGTTAAAGGCCTATTGACAAAGTGTTTAGAAGTAACTGATAAGTTGATATAATGATTTTGTAATGAGCTTAGATATTTTTCACATATATTATTGTTGTGGATAAGGATCTTTAATGGATTAACATAATAAATTTGAAGATTGAAATCTCATTCGTATTTTTTTAATAAATTAAAATAAACTTCTATTAAAAATGTTCATTTACAAACGTTAAATTTTTTAATCATTTTTATTCATCAAAGTTTTGCATCAATTTTTGTTTTTAAAAACCTAACTACACATTTTTCTGACAATTAATTATGGTTTTTCTAAAATTAACGATGTCTAAAATTGACATTTGTTTTGTAAAAAGTCCTGTTTAACAAATAGTGTGATTAAAACAATATTTTCAAAGTTCCAGTCCATAAATGGATTGCTAAAAAGACTAGACAGGAAGCTGAGGAATATGTTTCATAAATAAGCATATAATTTTAGTTTCTTAAAGATCCTTTCTCGTTTTATTGATTTAGGTATGTTCTTTAAATGTTTTATTTCTTTTGAATTTTTACACAATAATTGATGTAAAAGTATGTACGATTATGTATAACATAAATAATACACTGACACTCCGGAACGTGTCTGTGGGCCAGTGGAGTGGCTACATTCATAAATAAAAATACAATTATATTGAATGTACCTATTGTAAAAACATTTTTGAAAGTGAACTATGTATTTGTGTTTTATATTGGATTTAATAAATAAATAAATAAATAAAATTAAATAAATATATAAGTCCGTGTACACAAAAACTCCGTCATTACTCGGTCCATAAAATACAAACGCTTCCCAAAAGAGGTGTATTTAATATTATAATTCCTCTCTAAATCCTCACATTCAATCCAAATTGCCACGGAAAGAGAGGAAGGATGAAGGATTTTTTAATTAAACTTTCACATTTCCCTAGTGACCTCGTTACGGGGAAAGGCCGACCGGGATGAACCGCGATCGACGCCGACTGACGCTAGCGTCGCGACGGTAGCCCGTCTATTTTTCTACCTTTGACCGCTGAAGCCTCGCCGATAATTGAATATAATTCAGCCTCTCCCCGGGCGTGGAATTCAAATATCCGTCGCACACCGGCCGAATGACGTTCCAGACGGAAAATGTAAATATATGTTATTGGTTTAAAGCCGCTATATTGGCTGCTTATTTTCCTATCCAATGACAGATTTAAAATGCTATGCTATCAGTTTTTGTGCTGTTTTTTTCTTAACACAAAAATACCAAATAATTTCCTTCAACTCGATTTTATAAAATAAATTTTCTACAAAAATGTCGAGATCCGTGCAGCATACGAAACTAAGACAAGCATAATCGACAAAACTACAAAAGAGTGATTCATTAACTTTGACATATGGAGAAAATAGACAATATATTTATTTTTTTTAAATATGATAGACAGAGAAAAAGACTTGGTATGACCAAATCCAACATATACGTATTTCAAATGTTGGAATAATCGGCATGTATGCAAGAGTAGGTGTATTAATGTAAAGGAAGCGACTGTATGCAAAAATATAGTGACGTAGCCTTCCATCCATTCTGCGTACCTCTACGGGGAAACGGTGAGGTGTGATGGTTTGTTTATTTGTTTGTTCACAAAAAATATCGTGAAATTGGAGTTTCGGGCTTAATTCCCCTTGAGATCACGGTAATCAAATTTGAATTCTTTTAACCTGAGTTTTTAGTTCAGAGTTATCCACGATAGTATTTTTGTTGCATTGTAGTGAAAATGAAAAACCATACCTTAATAATAATATTTAGAATTAGCATAATGATGATAAATTTTAGTTTTTTTGAGAGAAAGTACATTTTCCAGACGGATGAAGAATTCAGTCACGTGTGTATAATGGAGCCTGAACTGACTCGATGGCAACTCTTAAGTCAAAATCCCGTAGTACGCTGCATTTGGTTTCCCAATTCATTGCTCAATGCAACTCCAGGTGTGGAAAGAGGAATGATGAATATGAATTACAAAAATATTTTTAACGGTATCACGTGTTTGTTAGCGTACAACACAGCATTAAATTGTTTTTTTTTTTTTAGTTTTTTTTTTCATATTCATATAAGTTTTTGTATTTTAGATTTATTTGATCCCTTTTTATCCTAACCTTATACCAAAATATTCTGGTACATTCCATTATTATTATTATTATTGTTATAGTTGGATAATTTAGATAACGCCATCTTTGTGAAAATCACCTCAAGGGCGCTGTACAACAAATAAATAGCCCAACACGTCTTGCAGCTACTGAGCGCAAGGACGGTTCGTATTCTAGTTCTTCGTTTCCAATCAAGATCTTTTCAATAATAACAGACAGGAGCTTGATTACTGCACGTTTTACAGCTATAAAGCGCATGGACGGTAAGAAATCTAGCTCCCATTTACAAATTAAAATATATATAAATATATAAAATAATTCAAACAAGGAGTAAGATTACAACGCGCCTTGCAGTTACTAAGCGCATGGACTAAGTAGCTATTGGTTATAGTTCCATACCCCATTACAAAATGTAGGTATTTTACAATTGATAACATTTACAGATAGAGGCTAGATTATTAATCGTCGTGCAGATATAAAGCGCATGGACTAGTGGAATTCTAGCAACTCAAAATTATATGTGTAAATTTAAAAAAAGTAAACATAAACGTAGATTATACTTATCAGGGTAAATGTATCTACATCAATTCTGATGATGGACGCTGTAATGCAATCTGAAACGTCGGTACGTCGTGTGGACGACACACGGCAAGCAACCCAGAAAAAATATATTGTGCATGTAAAAATACTCATATAAGAGTAATTAATTTACAATGTACACTTTTTTGTCAGAATTAAACAAATTGAAAATGTACCATCTTCATGTGAGAATTTTCCGATTCGTTTTGTTAAACCAAAAAGATTTTTTTTTATGCTTTATAATGTGATGTTTATCTTCTTTCTCTTTAGATTAGCATCGTACAAGGAGAGCTCATAAATATTTTTCATAAGCTTTATTTTTCAGACATTTGTCAAGGCAATAAAAACGTCGCGATTCGCAATAGCTGAACCTCAACTAGGGGAAATACCAACAGCTGCAAGATATCGATCCCCAAACCCACGTCTTACAATGCACCACATTAACCACTGCACTTCTTGCCAATGTCATTTTATTGCTTTTTGCCTCCCAACCATCAGTCATACTTTGTATTTTGAATTGCCTCTTTCTTGTCAATAACAAGATAAAGTATACCTTTTAGTCACCCTTTTTAAATACGTTATTTGATGTATTATATTATTTAATATTTAGCAGCGTTGCGTTATAAAGTAGTTAACTAAGTATAAAAATAATAAAATAAAAAAAGTTCATTTATTTCTGTGAGGAAATATGACTGTTTTAAAAAAATGCGGTTATTTTTTACCAAATTTGTATTTTTTTATATATTTCTCTTTAAAATAATATCGCAAAAATATGGCATCTTTTTAAGTTGACTGTCAACTTCTAGGCATTTTTGCACATCAGATAAACATCCCATAATGCAGGCACAAATTGTTAGCAGTACGTCCAGGATTAATGAACTCAATGTTTTGTAAAGAAAATGGGCACAACTCGAAATTACATGTGTTAGTTTTTGAAGGAAAATATAATAGATCACACATTTCCAATTTTTTATTTGATTAAAATAATTCATAACAAAAAATGCGTAACGTGCAGTACTAACTCTTTGTATTTTAGTGTATGGTGAATATAAATTAATCGTAATACGTTTTCTTAATAAACTGTTTGCGAATCTACTAAGAATCATTATCTCGCATCTGTGTTATATAAATTAGGAAATAGAACCCTTCTAGCTAAGCTCAGTTCTAGCAACAACCTCTGCCTACCCTCTTAGCAAACTTTAAGTTTAACCCCTAAGGATATAATCTAGACAATGTTTAAGACCCCGTATTATTTGGTTCACACCCCAGCGATTGACTTTCACTCCCTAATATAAAATACAATATATCAACTCGGGTTGAAGATGAAAAAATATTTCGTACATATTTCAAACGCACTTTTAAAGGCGCCGGGAATTTCTTATTCGAAAAAAGACCAATTTCGAGGCCGCCCTTTTATTTTCTATTTGTCGTGCGCTATCGCCAAAAATAAATATTTGCATTTTGAGAAGTTCCAATGTGTTTTTTTTTTGTTTTTTCATGCAAATTGTATTTTTTTAGAAGTCTAGCTTTTGAAAGATAACTAACGCAATTTAATCATTCACCAAAATATTTATATTTTAAGGCACTTTGTCGTTGTTAATAACTGTTCTAATAATTGAAATCAAGTTACGTCGGGTATAGTTGGGTTCAACCCATGAACCGTTTAATAAAATTAAACTGAAATATTCGAATCATTCAATTAATTTGTATTGTCATTTTCACTGCGTTTTTTTTCAGTTTTCCGGGTAGATCCAAATTTAATTTTATTATTTTTCATTGACATTTTGTAGTACAACAGTTCACGAGTCTATTCATTTTCTCTTTGTTATTATTTACTTCCAATAAAGTAGCGGGGATAAAAGAAAATTAAACAAAAAAAATGCAAACGACACCCTCTGTGCTGGCGTATGTTTGTTGCTTTACGTAGAATAGATGTTTTTATTGACGCAAATGTCGATGTTGTACAAGATCAGAGGAAATCGCATCCCTTTGAAAAATCGATCTTTATGACACGGGTTACACTTTGTGTTTTAAATTTAATTATTTTATTTAAAAACTTACGTGTTATAGAAAAATATACTTCGTCAAATTAAATTTAGTTAACACAACTTCAAATATATGAAAACATGATAATGTTTTTTTCTTGTTAGTTACATGATACTACTTTTTTGTTAAATGCACAATATTTCTCTACTTACAAATATAAAATATTGTTTGATTCCCTCGATTTGTACAATTTCGAAATGCAAAGTTTTCTTAGAACTGATTGAATAAAATATACACGATACAAAATATTTGTCATATTATTATAAAAAAATATTGCACAAATTAACTTTTAATTAAAATGTAAGATTGACCCGTTTATCCCCTTCGACACAACAAATACTTCAATGCATAGTACCTATGCTGTGTGTAGTAATATTTTGTAGCTATAAAGGTTAGACAAACTATTTAGTTTACGTTATTTGAACCGATATTTATCTATTTAATCAGATGTAAAAATTAACATTTACTTGATTTGATGTTGTTTAATTTCCCAGTCCTTTTCATGAAACGTAAAATAAGAAAATAATCCAAACGCGCCACACAAATCACGCTTTAAAGCTGTTAATAAGAAAAGCTTTAGGCGTTGAGTATTAACTTTATTAACGATCTAAAGTATATACACCGTCTGTCTTCGAAGACCAGCCCCCGGAACGTAATTTGCTTGAAATACGTATCATCCCTAATCCTTTGTCCTCCGTAAGAATTGCTTGTTGTAATATCGGTGGCACATTGTTGGGTAAAGTTTGCCATCTTTTATTCCGCAAAGAATGGCATGGCTCTGAATTTCGGAAGAGAAAGTAAAACATCTTCAAGTTATTGTGTCTCTCTTAAGCTTAGTTTCGAAGTCACCGCTTCGCTATATAATGATCTTTTAGCCCTTTGCTTTTGTCATTTTGAATGAATTAAAACACAAATTAGATAAAACCAAAAACTCATTGCACATTTCTAACAAGTTCATTCAAAGCGGTCATTGAAATTTAATGGAAAATCAATTTTATAAAATTATTTTATTAAAGTTTCAGCATATTTGCCTATTATTCCAAAGTTTTATGAAAAAAACACTTTATACTGATTTATGAGTTAAATGTTTAGTTTCGAAAAAGTTGTCTTCGCCGCCACCATATTGTTTTTGTTCTGTTATATTGTGTTGATATATGCTTTAAATTTTCTAAGTTCTTCCACAAAAAAAATAAAATATTTTAACTTTTCCTGACATTTATTTTGAATTTCACAGACGGAAAAACTATCTTCACGGGGGAAAAATGTAGTTATTTTAGTTTTCAAGGAGTATTTTTGGATACAAGATAAAGCAGTATCAAAATAGGTTGTGTATATTTTATTTGATAAGGAACGTAAATTCCGACAAAAGGGAGATATTTATATTTGCATGAACCCAAATTCTGCCCGGAAACCGTATTGTTTATGTAAGATAAAATAATTCAATAAACAAGATACTCACCTAAAAAACACGATGTACCTAAAACAAACGTGATTTATTAACAGTCAATTGGCTTTCTCAAGGCAAAGATAAATAAAATATATTTTTTAAATTACATATAAATTCTTATTAATGTTTAAAGCATTAACTTTGAGTTCGAACATTTTGATTAATGTTAGTAAATATGAGTATTTAATCACTTACCGACTTTTTATGATTACCGGTTTCGAGACGTACCCGTCTCTTCGTCAGGACACCTACTACACCAACATGCAAATAATAAAATACACACCTTTACAATCTCCGTAATATACATAGTGTTTACGAAAAAATACACATATAGAGTTAAATGGGATGCAAACACTATCACCGTAGTTGATAGTAAAGGTAAAAGTTTATTTTAGTATTTGCATGTTGGTGTACTGAGTGCTCTGATGAAGAGGCGTGTACATTTCAAAGCCGGTAGACATTAAAAGTCCACAAGTGATATTATATTTATATGTACGAACATCAATTAAATAATAAATTCATTCATATGAATCTTATCCACACCAATAAAGTTCTTAATATAATGTTATTAATGGTTTATACGATTTCTTTATATTAAATATTAAATTAATAAATAATTTATGTTTGGAATTAGCCTTAGTCTAAGTAAACTTATATGAAGTTTAATCATTTATTTATTTGAAATCACATTCAGTTTTCAATAATTTTAAATGAAAAAGTTGATTTTTCAATGCTTAAACTTTTATTTATCTCTAAAAATCATCTTTGTCTCTTAAAATATCAGTCTATCTTTAAAAAAAAGTAAAACTATCTCAATATATATTTACAGTGACATGACGTCTAAAATTCATTTCGCAATGACCCCATTATTATTTATTTTATTTAATTATTGTTATAATTTTTTGAATCGGGTTGTGGTCCTGTGGCTAGTGTCTCGAGCTCACGGATCAAAGGTCCTTGGTTCGAATCCTACTCTACTCCAACTTGATTCCCATTTTACAATACTGAGTTATTTACAACTCGTTGAAAATGGCCCTCAAAAATGTAATATTTAGGTAAATCATAAGAACGCAAATATATCTTTAAAAAAATAAATATTTATAATAAATTATGCAGCAATGCAAAATTTATACTAATTGATTATTTATGTAGCGCCATTTTTGTGAAAATCACCTTAAGGGCGCTGCACAGTAAATAAAAAACCTAGCACGTCTCGCAGCTACAGAGTGCATGAAAGGTTTGGATCCTAGTTCCTCGTCTCCAATTATATTATACAATTATTACTGATAGGAGCTAGATTACAGCACATCTTACAGCTACAGAGCGCATGGACAGTAAGAAATCTAGCCCTATTTTTTTATTTATTTGAAAACGAAGTTTAAACTTTACTGATTTCAAAAAAAAAACAAATAAATAGAAATTTGTGTTAGATTACAACGCAAAAGTGTTGCTGCTACTGAACGCAGATTGGTTGGAATTCTAGACCCCATTTACAAAATTTAGGTATTTGAGAGTTCTATTGAAGATAAATTACCATTCGTCTTGCAGCTACGAAGCGCATGGACGAGTGGAATTCTGGCAACATAAAATTATTACAAAAATTAACATTCAGCAGAATAGTAAACTCATGCTAAAAAGTTAACAATAATCAACAAAACAGATAAAACACCGTTTCAGCACTATACATTACAAAACAAATAAAAATATGTAATTAAAACACAGATACATTTATTATACGACATTCGCAGTTTTTTAAGAAATAATATTAATGTTACCATGGTTAATATTTTTGGTAATATTTCATTGTAAATTTTTTTTTATCCAAAGTTACAAAAAACATAAAAAGATATTAGAAAAAGAAAGGTTTATAATGGAACTTTTTTTCAATTTTTTATTCTTCCTCAAACTTTATGATGGGTTTTAATGTTTATGTTTTTTAAGATATTTTTTCGTTTGCAGGTTTCAGAAATGTTTATTTTCATTATTTTTTTGGTGTTTTTAAATGATCTGTTTTAACGATTGTTTTTTTTTGTTACAGGTAAGTTCTTCACAAACAAAACAGCTTATCCGAAATAATTCGTAAGTTTTTTCTTTAATTCCAATTACTCGTAAGCGTATTTATATATGTTATGCTATTCAAGAAGAATTTTATATTTGACAGGCGTTCAAAATATATGAAATATACTTCAAATAATTTATTATCTACTTTACGAGACAAAAAGTTTGCCTTTATTAAAAACTAATGCCATTTTTTAAGAAAATTCTAAAAGAATAAACGTTTTTAACATTTTATTTCGTATCTACCCAAAATAAAATCTTTTCTTTTTCACTATTTGTCGATTTTTAAGCATATCAATATTTTTTTTCGTTATTATTCCTTTATTTATAACTAATGATGCATGCTCTGTATGTGTAAAATTGTTGTATCAATACGATTTGCAGCGTAACTAGATATTTTTTTTTATATAAAGGCATCACAGTGATTTAATTGCATTTTCGTTTTTTAAATTAGTTAATAAAGTTTATTTAGTAATTTCGAATTTTTTATTGATACATAACCATGTTTTGCAAAATGAAATTGTCAACCGAGCGTCCAACGATAATTTTAATTATTTAATATCAAAAGGTTTTTTTTTTATGACGAACTTAAAATGTGTTTATAAGAAATACAGAAAATGAAACGAATCTTTGTTTTCTGATTAAAATTCTCCATTTTAAATTCTAAAAAATAAAATTTCAAATAAATCGTTTTTGAGAAGTGTAATGCACAACCAAACGTTATTTATTTATACTTGAGTTGTAAATTTATTCATTTATTTACGTTAAAAGTTTACTTGTAAAAAGTTAAGTATTTTTCGATCGTACCACAAAAATATGTATTTTAAAAAGTCTGTCTGTATCTTTTTTCAGAATTTTATTTTTGGCAACATTTTCTGAATTTTCTTTCAGCAGCCGGCCTCAAATTCCTCTTTTTTCTTGAATTATCAAGTCCGTCTCATCAATGCAGTAGATTTACTTTTTCTATGCATGAGAATTGGGGGTGGCTGTCTAAAACAACCCCTAAAGAACACTTTGAAGGGATTGATGGATGGCGCCCGCAGAACCCTTCCTTTAAGTCTCTACCCTTTCCTGCTCTTTCCTAAACCTGATACATGGCCGTGAATAATCTATCATTTTATCAAACTGTTAGCAAAAAACGAATATTTATTTTTGCAAACATTTTGTTTGTGTATTATTTAACCCTTATACTTCAGAAATAACCATTCTGGAAAGCGGTTTTATTACTTAATTTACATAGCATTTAACGTCGTGAAAATATAACTTTTTAATGTTATGGTTGAATGAACTTTATAATTTACTGGTATTTCTTATAGCACATAGGTTTATTAAACATTACTTTTTTATTATTAATATTTGTATTTTTTTTTTAAAGTTTTATTAATTTTAACAAATAAGTAACATACAAACGTGGGAATAAAAATTGTATTTTTGTTCCTACAAAGCCGAAGCTTGTCTGCGGGTTACATTATTTTTTTTTATTTTTATTATTTATAGGAGTAAAGTACATAGTTTAATAATAAATAATTATAATTGAATGATGTCTTGTTAACCTTAATCACGAGTAGACTTTTTTTAAAGCTTTAGGAGCAATTCTCGCTCACTTGTCTCCTTAGAAAATCAATTATTTCCAAATTTCCGCAAAATACGCTGGACACCGTCTTCTCTCGCACAGTTAGTTATGTTTAATAGAGATGCTCAAATTTGTGAACGTCAAATGCGTCATTGGGGAAATAAACAAAATTGATAAGTTAATTAATATTATAAAAAGAAAACAAAAAAAAACTCATTGTTTTCAGTTTTTACAATTTTTGCATACAAAAGAGTGAATTTCTCCCCCTAGGGAGTTATTAAGATTAACAACAGAGAGGGAGAAAGTTTTAGAGAAGGAAATAAAGAAATCTAGGCATTTTTTACATGGCAATTTATTAGACATCCATATCTCTTTCTTTTAAGTGTTCTCTATCTTCGTTGATAACAAATTATGTAAAAAAAAAAATTTTTTTTATTTTATTTTATTTTTATTTTATTCAAAAAACATCCAGTCATACATTATAAGTATTAAAAACAACAATTTATAACAGGATTAGAGCTATTAAGTTTTCAAAAAATATGCAAAAGATACAAACATTAAATTTGACAAAAAAGTAAATAAATAAGAAATTCAAGAGTTTTCCATGGAGGTAATAAATTAAAATAAATTAAAATACCGAATGCACATTCCGAGCCATCCATGCACACATTCATGAACACACATATAGAACATACACAAACATATACATTACATGCGGCACATATACATTGCATGAACCACTCAAGATGTACATTCTGAAACTATCCTAAATAATCGACCCCATGACGAAATTTTCTGTTTAAATGCAACGTGCGGTTAAAAATGTCTACATCAATACTGAGTCCATTATAATTTCTACAGGTACGTCTAATGAATGAATTCGAGGTACAATTGTTTGTATATAAATTTAATCTGGTATGGCGAAGAGGACAACGGAATCCAATATTTAAAGGAATAACCCGCTTATCCTTTATTTTAAGGCTTGTCAGCAGGTAATATAGAGTAGATATGGAAGGAGGTAATGAAAAATACACCACAACCCCTAGACCAGTTGAGAAAAAAAGCTTTCTTGTATTTTTTTTTCTTGCAACTGCCGGAAATCGAACCCGCCTGTCTGCAACGCAAAGCAAGCCAATGCAAAGCAGGGGCGAATTCTATTGTTTGTTTCTTAATATTTAGAAGTTATTATTAAAATTGGCATAAAAATATTTTTCAGATTTGCTGTTACCAAATTCAAGGATATATAAAAATACGTCAGTTTACGTCCAAATGAGAAAGAACGTAATTTTCTTTGAGCCCGCATTAATCTTCTACTAAATTATTCTCTAGAAATAGATTATTTTATTCGATCAGCATCATCCCTTAAAGTCTCAAAGATGGCAGCCATTTTAGTTTTATTTTGCAAACAAGATAAATTTGGGGGCCGTCTTTTCCGATATGCGGGCCCTCCTTTAAAGGATCGAGCCTTTTTTTCTTGAACGAAGCATTTCTATTTCCTTTCACTTTCTCAATCGATCTTGCATCCAGACATAGAAACAGGGTTGTCAATTTTAGAAGTTGTAATTGAGTATTTTTTAATTTAAAAAAAATTACGTTATGATGTTATAATAACAATGCATAAATTAACTTGCAAGAAAATATGAAATTTTTGAGTTTTTTGTGTTATTTTTAAACAAAAGATTTAAAATTAAAATCCAGCTTAAGCTAATAAGTGACATGTGAACAATGTTAAATCAATTTTGGAAACTGTAGTCTTCTTAAAACAAATTTCCCTAGAGAGGAGGACTCTTACATAAATTCTGTATACAAACTGTTTATATACCTAGCATAATAATTATATAAATGTGATTAATAAGAACAAAAAATAATGTAACATGCAAGAACAGAAATAATTATGTTTTACATATTTGTTTACTTTGTGGTTCAGTAGTAATTGCATTTGCCTTAAAAATTATGCTTGATTGAATCAGCCCTTTAAGTAAATATAGATATCCATTTTTTAAAAATATTTTACCCTCCATGTCGCATTTTTTTGTTTGGTCAGATCAAATATTTCGATCAAATTAATTGTTATTCGCAACGCTTATTTTATATCATCATCGTAAAGCCCTGTTCTAGAATCCCTAAAAAGGTTTAATATACTTAGTGTTTCTAAAGAAACTCCTCAGATTCGAGTCGATTCCAAGTAATTCTTTACTATGCTCTCTTTCCTACGAAATTTGATATATTTCATTGACTTATCTAAAACGATTTCCTCCGGTACTGTTGTAGACCATTAGAGTATAAATGACTATTTTAATTGAGATAAATTTGTTCATTTCTGTACAAAGAAAATTAAATCTTCAATATAATCAGTAATCTGTGATCTTAACTATCAAACTCTAGAATTTATGCGTTGATGTAAGATTCTAAAAGTATTATGTTCGTGAGATTTAGTATAATTTATAAAGTTTCCTTTTAATTTGTTGAATACATATTACATCCCTAAAATTAAGAATATTTTATATGTATTTAAAGTTTATTATATACATACATTCGATAAATAATTACTTGGTTTTTGTATAAATACTACATACGGGTTTACTGCATTTTAAAAAAATAAACATTTCTATGTAGTTTAAAAAAAAAAAAAAAGTGTGTCATATTAACATTATTTCATTCATTATTGAAATGTCATATACACATAGTTTTTGACAATATAATATAGGTAACAAATTGCGTTTCTTTGTTCATTTTTATTTTTAATCTTTGAAGCCTATCTCGATCAAATGTTACATGACGACAAGGTCATTATTCTAGTTATCAAATTACCAATTCAGGAACAATATTCAATAAATATTTAACTTCTAACCTACCAGGAATCGAAACTGGGACCTCAAGTGTGGTAGGCGAATGTGTCAGCCTCTACACTACGAGGTTTAGGTAATTATCTTCAATCGGTTTTAAAAGATTTTTACTTTTTTTACAATAAAATAATTCTAACATGTATTATTTTTCAATAATAATGTTTGGATAATTTAATAATTTATAAAGCGCCATTTTTGTGAAAATTGCCTCAAGGGCGCTGTTCAATAAATAAATATCCCAACACATCTTGCTGCTACGGAGCGCATGGATGGTTGGGATTCTAGTTCCTCGTCTCCAATTATGATATATTACAATTATGACATATATGAGCTAGATAACAGAACGTCTAGCAGCTACAGAGCGCATGGACAATAAGAAATCTAGCCCCCATTTACATTTTTATTTTCAATTTTTTTATTTGACAATGAAGTTTAGAGTTTAAGTGACATTTTAAAAACGAAATGAAAAGCAAATTAGAATTTAGATAACAACAAGTCTTGCAGCTACTGAGCGCATGAACGGTTGAAATTCTAGACCCCATTTACTAAATTTAGATATTTGATAGTTGATAACATTTACATAATATGATAAAAATTATATGATAGCTAACATCACAAAAAGTCTTGCAGCTTCAAAACGCATCGACAAATGGAATTTCAATAACATAAGAATGATTTTAAAAAGTTAATAATAAAAAATAATTTTAAGAAACGCAATAATAATACATTGAGCAAAGAACTAGTAAGTATGGCAATTAAGTGAACATGTAACAGCACAAAAAGGAAAATATAAAAAACTAAACAAAGATACAATATACCATATATATGTAGGTTTGTTTATTCCACAGTAAACTTTTGATAGTAAATACGTTATATTATGTAAGTTAAAACTTCGGTCATATATAGAAAAGTTGTACTTCAGTGTTACATGTTACGATGGTTTGAGGAATTCACTTTGCCCTTATAGAGTCTCAAGTTAGCTTCTTTAAATGCAGATTTTACGATGACTGCACCCAGATGGCTAAACCTTCACAGGGAGTTGAAAACCTTTGAAAATATCCATGTTGCGCGGTTCGCTATACCGTACTATTTTACCTGCAATTCTACTGTAAGAGCCTTCTGACTCCATTTGTAGCGTACAACAAAAATTGTCTGAAATTTCATCCTAACCCACTTTAAGCTCTAAAACCGTAAATATTTTTTTTATTTTTTGTGTCCATGTTCGGGTGGATAAAGAATACAGTTTAGTGCCTAAAAACGAACAAAATTTTGGACGAATGTTTTTTTCTAAGTGACTTCTCATAATCGAAATCCCGGAAAAAAAATCGAGTGGAGGTACATTCACCTAGTAATGCAGTAATATACACGCTCGCCTATCATGCTTGAAGATTTTTTTGGGAAGGTTTAAATTAATTTTAAAATAAATAACATTTACATTATCAGTATGACCAGAAGACAAAACTTTCTATTTAAAAAAATCTAATAAGAGCAATTTTGCTTCAAATGCTCCAATGCGCATGTGTAGATTAGTCAATTCTTCGCACAACTTAGAATTCTTTTGGAGAGATCTTCCCATTTTTCGTAGATTTCTTCGTAGATCTTTGTCACTAGACACAGTGTTGTATGAAAAAGAATTGTCATGTCTAACATCGAAGTATTATATTATGTTTTTTTATTTTATTTTTTATTTATTAATAAAACATATAAGACATGAATATCATGATATTATATTCCCAGGAGTTGTACGAGAAAACTCATTTGGGACGGTACATAAAAAAAATAGTACATTTCTTGTAGCAATACATAGTATACATTTAAACAATAAAAATTTTAACAAATTTTAACAATCTATGAACTTAATATTAAAAAAGGAAAGAAAACATTTAAACAATCTGTGAACTTAATGTTAATTGTGTTTTTTATATATTTTGTAAACCATTATATTATTGGTATTATTATTCTTTGTTACCTATATTCAGTTTTGTTTGTGCAAGTGTTGTAAATAGCTTAGGCAATAAATATAATAAATTAATAGACAAATCCTTTTATTAACTCCCGCTGTTCTAGAGGTCGTTTTTATGGTTATCTGCGGATTATATATTAAACATATCAAAAATAAATCGTTTGTGTTTAAAATAATACTTTTATGCGTTTTTCGTTTTTGAAAACAGTTATTTCCACAAATGTCATGTTCACATAAATCGGATTTGCTTTCTTTTCATTTCACGAGCATAACGGTTTTATTTCATTAGTCCAATTTTCCGATTAAGACTTAATTTTTTAGACGTTTTGGAAACGTTTAATAATTAGTAAGTTTGGTTTTTTTATCATATAATTTGCATGCAAATTTTCCTTTCCCGCTAGCGGAAATGAAATATAATATTTAAATAAGGCGAAGTTAGAAGTGAGGCCCGCGGAAGCGGGATATCAACAATACAAATTGCGTTAACTGGCATATTCGCATATTCAGTGGCTGCTCTCGCCATAACACATTTGGACCGCGGATCTTTCAGGCTTTTGGGTACCTGATATTCTGAAATTATTCAGATTCCTGGGATTGTCTACAAAGTTTGCCTCAGTGTGGAACGGTTGGATGACTCAGTCACCGACACACGTAAATGCTAATCCGATTGCCAGTCGAGAGATCTCCACTAAATTATCATAATTTTACAAAGTCATATTTTAATCCCGGGAATGTAAAATAAAAGTTAGAACGCAGACAGTTTAAACAGTTTTACATTTAAAATACAAAGTTAAACATATATTTTGAATTTAAAAGTGGTATCTTTTATATTTTTATCCAATTAATGTACTTTTTTTATTATTTTGATATATGTTGTACATAAAAGAGATGAAATTCTTTTCGGATAAATCTTTACATCCAAAAACGAAATAGATTTATAATTCGATTCAAGTATCGTACAAAATTACTTTTTACCATGTATATTAGAACTACAGTATTTTTGCTATTAAAAATAGTAAAAATGAATCCTCAATCTCGGGACTTATTAATTAAAATTAAACACTACCTCCTTTAGATTAAAGCACAGGAAGAACTTCCTGACAAACCAAGTTTTGGAGCAATGTAACAGCCTTTCCGGAATTAATGCACCCTCGCTTTATGCGTTCAAAAATAGCTAAAATATATAAATGTATTTTTTTTTTGTTTTATTTTCTATATTCAAAACGTAATTCATTAGTTATATCTTTGATGGGTGGACATAAGAGTATAATTGCAAAAGTGTAAGTTTTCAGAAGAGCAAAAAGCGTTTTTACTAGCCCAATTATTTAGCTAGAGAACTCATTGTTGGCGAAACGGGTTTTTATTTACCTGACGAAGTCCTGTGTCCTGACGAGTGTCCTGACAAAGAGACGGGTACGTCTCGAAACCGGTAGACATAGAAAATTCGGTAGGTGGTTAAACACAAACATTTACTAACATTTAGTAAAATGTTTTACCACAAATATAATGCTTTAAATATTAATAATATTATTTACAGATTATTTAGTTTGTATAACTAAACTACTTTGAAACATTTAAGTTTGTAAGTGAAAATTCTTGATGGAAGTTCATTGTAATTTATTATATAAATAAAACACGAGTGATACTTTAATCCACAAATTTGGAATATCCAGTGACCGGTTTCATCGCTTTCGCGACATCTTCGCATAACTTTGAATGATGTATCCTTACCTCTGTTCTGTATAAATACATTTAACTTTTTAATAAATATACCAGTCTCGAAGATGTCGCGAAAGCGATGAAACCGGTCACTGGATATTCCAAATTTGTGGATTAAAGTATCACTCGTGTTTTATTTATATATTAAACTACTTTGTATAAATAAATACAAAAAATATTCTTCACATATTATAAGAATCATTGAAGATAAGATATAAATAAGTCTACCTATACTACAAGAATTATTTATACTATTTGTACCGCTCAATGAATGATAGAAATTTTCAGACATATTTTGCTGAGGCTATTTGTACTATTTATACCACTAAAAATATGACACAAATGCGCATACTTTTTTATTGAAACCAAAATTTAATAGGCACGGAGTTATTTATTTATGTTATAAGTAGTCGTACATGTTTAAAACGTATTTACAAATAAGGAACATTTTCTCACGTAATTTTTAAAATTAACAAAAATTCAGTTATACTTTTAAGCCCGCCTATCAAAGATATAGGCATTAGGTTACTGCTAAAGTGTCAATAATAAAACTACTAAATGAAATTGAGTAAGTGAAAACATATGACAGAATATTTTATTAAAGTGAAGTGTTTACAGATGTTTTACGTTTTATCTCACTTAAAACGGTATCAACTTGCCGAGTAAAAAAATCTACCAGTTTGTTTTAATTATTTTTGGTTTAGCTTTTATATAATTTATTTGAACCCTGAAATTTCATTCCATATTTTTTACTTTTTTATCATACCACAGGTATTTGTTTGACGTTCTCCCCGTGATAAATTTTATAGGTGACTTTTCATCTACGGTGCATACTAGAAGAAAAAAATATTGCTCCTAATAAAAACATTTTTTATGGTTCTTTTTTCCGACGTAAAATATATAATATCCAACTTTTTAACAACTTAGTTACGTAGACAGTTGTTTTCAGCAAACGGCTCCATTCTGTGAAAGATGTGCGATCAACAAATTTGCCATTTAACGTGAAGTTTGCAGCGGCAGTGAATAACAACCGGTTGTAAAATTCTGCCTTGTTTGTATGGCAACACTTGAGAATTTTACGCGCTTTTCTCCGTAATTAACGTGCCGTAGCGCGGAGCCTTGTACTCGGAATGGCGGGTGTATTGAGCCAGTGCAGAATAAAACAGCTTTAGCCAAGCCGAGCACGGAAATTGGAGAGCTCAATTAGTAAACTACATTACAGAACTTCTAAAAAGTTGAATGTGAGAAAGGAAATCAACCATTTTTGTGGAAATTGTGTCTACTCGCTTTTTGTATAGCCGATAAATATAAAAAATTGCTTACGTTTCAATAAATGACCTTCCTTGTAAGAACAAAAGAACACTTTTTCATTGTTACTACAGTAAAATACTTTTATTATAAATTACGAGAAAAGTTTTTATAATTTTTTTAGTTATTTTGTGTATTTTGTAGGCTTGGCTTTCTTTCAGTTTTCAAATAATCATATGCACGTTTGTGTTCAACTTTTACGTTATTTTTTTACTATAAAAATATGAAAATCTGTCAGAATCTTTATGAATATATACCATAAAGGCTCTAAATTACGCAATCTGTTTCAATTTATTAACGCGTGAAATTCAAGCTGTCTATCACTGCTTGATTGTGTCGCATAATTTTATGATTTTTTGAGCTTCGGGATTTTTACAGGTATAATAAAAAGTGAAAATGCATTAACAATACTAGAGCCAATTAAAAAAATCCACTGCTTATATAATAAGACTTGATTTAAAGGGATATATTTAAAATGATTTTATATGCGCGACGCTTTTATTCATGTGTATGTATGTGAATGTGTATGTATATGCGTGTGAGAGTTCAAGTGTGTGGGTGTATAAGTTAAAAAAAAAATAATTTGAAAACTTGTATTTATAACGAAGAGGGTATAAAAGAGTGTTTGGTAAGAGGATTGATTATTTTTTTTCAAAAATAGAGCGGTAATAGTTGTAAAAAATACAGTTCTCAATATTATTTTCCTAAATATATCAGTGTACTTTTCAATAAAATAATCTTAAGTTTTACTGATATTATTTTTTGTTGTGGTATTGATGAAAATCGATTTCATTCCAAAAACAAATAAATTGAACCCTTTTGAAAAGTTTTTCTTCCGGCACTTACCTGTTTTCAGGCGGTTCATTATTTTAAAATTTAATATTCTATTAAACAAAGGCATTGGATAAAAAATACGAATCGGCCTTATCCCGAATTCTCTCAAGACACTCCCTTCTTGAAACACGAGGTAGAAGAGTGGTGAAAGCCTTAATTAAAAGGTTTCCCGTTCACCGCTGGGGGTGGAAAACAAAAGATCGCAAATCTCGAGAAACCCCTGAGCAAGTAGGCATTAACATCAACCCTCTGCTGACCAATAAAATGTTTAATTAAATTTAAATCGTTTCGGCGATGTTTGGTTATTCTAATGAATTCCATTTTTCAATTTAAAATCGTGTACTTGATTGTTAAAACTATTACCTAGTACATATTTTAAAGTTTTTATTATACTGGCAGATCCGGAAAATAAACGCAGCTTTCTGTTTGAACAGTATTGTAGAGATTTGCTTTTAATGCTTAAAAAAACATGTATTTATTTGTGACTTCTAAAAACATCTCATATCTTATAAAATATTATGCCATTTATTTTTTCTACTGTTTTTGCCCGCTAAGCCTCTATTTAGAGGCTTGTCAGCAAGTGAGATATAGAGGACATGGAAGGAGGTAATGAAAAATACTCCACAACACCCTGACCAATTGAGGAAAAAATCTTTCTTGTATTTTTTTTTTCTTGCAACTGGCGGCAATTGAACCCGCGAACTGCGCCACGGCACTTGTCTTGAACTTGTCATTGAATTTAGTTAAACGTTTAGAACTAGTAAAGAATACATTAGTTATTCAATTATTCAATATATTTTGGTGAACTATCAAATGAAAAAATGAAATTATACAATATCATGAAAATGAACAAAAAATAAATAAAAAAATAAAAAACTTAAGGTATTTTCTTTAGTTTATTTTATTTTTTGTAGTTCTCAACCAATAAACAACTTGTAACAACGAATTTTGTCTTAAATTGAGGTCATCATTACCTTTTTCGTAAAAAAAACTTTAACCTCTATTTCTGCAGATTTCTGTTTTGGTCTGTTTGACAAAAACAAAGGGAAGTGACAATATCTTAATTTTAGTAAAATATAGCTTTTTTTTAGTACAAATAAGAAAATTTTCAGTTTTACAGTTATTGAAAAAACTCCCATAAGAAATAAAGAAAACAATCAAAGTTAAAAATGGGTTAAGAATATTTCCTTCTTTTCACTCAGTTCTTTATTACTTTTCCTGGATTCAGTGACCTTAGAATCCTTGTGAGGCTTTTAGGCCCTACCCTCTGGCCTCCGTCACTTGAAATCTTTTCTTAAGGGGTTGGGGTGGATTTTTAGGCCCTAAAATACACAACAATGACCTACGCATTCGCTGAACACTGGAAATATCCGAACAAGTTTAAGAGCCCAATTCATACAGATCTATTATTTCGACAATATTTTTTATCTAACAAACCATAAAAATTCAATTTACAAACTTATAAATAGTTTTATATTTCAGTTTCATTTGGATATTCTTTATTTATAAAAATAATTATTTATTTTAAAAATAGCGCTTTACGTGCATGCATTTTACGTTAAAAATATTTTTTTTGCAATTTTTTGGATTTATTCTGGTTACCATGTTAATAATGTTTCTATTTGTTTTTAGTTTTTACACATGCAATATTTTTATTTTATTTTTAATGTGTATTTCCTTTAATTTGAAGATAGCGTAAATAAAATAATTAGTTTGAGACCACTGAAACATTATATATCCAAGCAGTCATACTTGCTACCTAGATGGGTTAATGCTCATTTGGTTGTACATAGGAAGTAAGTACTACTGACTTTGTAACAATAACCGATGAATAAGAGATTCAATGTGTCTGTATAATATACTTATATAAATGTCTATTTGTTTTTATTTTTGCCTAATTTGTGTGCCTATATAAAATTTGCAAACCTTAAACGCATTTCTTTTTTACTTTTTCTCTTCTATACTATACTATTTTACTATAAATCTTTTTTTTAAACTTTACATTACATTTATTGAGTTTAACTTTAACAATTAACTTTATTTCATGTTTATCATATAACTTCGTATTTTACTTTAATTGTGTGCAAATTAGCTACAGTAAATAAATTAAAAAAAACTAAGTTAGGGAAGTTTGAGTCTTTTTTGTTGATGGTTGAAGCTACAGCTACTTAAAAAAATTAAAGTTTGTTTCATCCTTAATCAATTGGTTTACTATGGTTAATCATGATCATATTTCCTCGTTAAAAAAAAAACTACGGCCATTCATCACTGTCATGTGATAATATTTCTGCATCTGGATTCCCGCTCGAAATACCTTATCAAATGTTGTGAACTCATTTCAATACAATAGATTTTCTTCCCGTCTTTCGTTATGGTATGCGACTCGAAGCGGAAACGCGATTTAGTTTTTGCGCTCTCTTTCCGCAGGTATTTTCCCGCGCTTCCGACTTGTAAATTACAGCGACGTATTCCTTGAGTATGGGAAATTCCTTACATCTACAACCTTTCAATACCTTTTCCATGACTAGCGACTCTACTTTCCGCATTTCTTGTGACACAATATGGCACATCAGTATGTACGTGTATCGATGTACAAATCTATCTTTTGTGGGGAGCATAGTGTATTTCCACTATAAGTTACAGATTTTTGTGCCCTAGATTCAACTCTCCGAACACGATTTTAGAAGGAAAGAAATAAAATTTTCGTATTTTTAAACAAATTTATTTGTTTCCTTATTTTTTTCTACGATTAAATTGTTTTAAAAAAAAATCATTTTTCGTGGTAGGTTTACATATTTAATTACCCGGTTCTATTTAATATTTTAGTCTTGTCGGTGTAGATTGCACACTAAATGGAAATCTTTCAAGTAGATTAGAGGAATCAATTTTATTTTTTTGCAAGAGGTCTCGGGTTCGATTCCTGGCATGGTTTATATGAAATATTATTTAAAAGGGTGTTTTTACACTTGAATATTTCATAGTCTTAAGACTGGTACCTGAAACGTAGTACTAATCACCTTGCCCTTATGTAACAAAGGTGATCAAGATACGCTGCGATTAGTGTACCAATGCAGTGCCCTATGCATCATTAGGCGCGGAAAGAGAATAATGATTATTATAAATACACACAAACGTACCTTTTTGTATGAATAAAAAATATTTTTTGCACAGAGTTTGACATTAACATTTGAATTGGTGGCTAGTGTTGCAAATTCTCGGGCCAGAGGTCTAAGGTGCAAACTTCACTCTTCCTTAACTTGATTTCTATTTTTTTAAAGTAAGTTATTAACAAATCGTTGAAAATGGCCATAAAAATTAAAATATTTGGGTAAACTATAAGAACGCTTATATTTCTTTATTCGAAAAATATATATTTTTTTTAATGGTTTTATTTTGCACTGCATAAACATCAAAAACAAAAAACATTAAATGAAAAATAATGTTTTTTAATGATTTAAATTTATTGCAACAAAGAGAGCAAACGTATTTGAAAAATGATATGGAAGACTACACATTTATGGTCGGTCATTGGCTGGTTAAGTGGCCACTTTTTACACTGTGTAAAATTTACTATTCTGCCTACGTTTTAACATCCACATTTTCTAAATTTTTCCATATGTTGACTTTGACTAAAAGAACTGATACTTTAATCATGTATTCACCTACTAGGCAACACCTGAAAACATTTTTTTAATTTTTCTTATAAAATGTTTTCCCTCTCTGTTGCAGCATTTTTAAATAAAAATAAATAGAGAGGAAATCCAGCTTATCTACAAACATTGGACATACTCAAAACATTGTTGTGTTGAATGATATTTATAGTATTTTCTTTTTATTTAAGTTTTTACTGAATCATTCGTAGCGATTTTTATTTCTGTGTGTGTTTCTGGTTGAAAAACTTGATACAGGTCGCCATATAAACATAATGTATTCAAATAAATCCTTTAATTTGAATCGCACACAAAGTTTGCGGTATTTGATAGTGTAGTGTAACACATTTGCCGGGGTTTTGGTGTTTTGGGGCGCATTAGTAGAGCCTAGTGCTGCTGGAAAGGCTTTTCCAAAGTGCTAGGTTTGAGTTCCATAGCTTATACAGCCCGAACTGCCAAATGCGAATTGCAAATGGCAACGGAGTCTGGAAAGTTTCAAGTATCCTTATACCGTCTTTGGTTTCTTTGATGTTTGTAGTTGCAATGCAATGCATTTTAAAATCAAGTTGAAGCAACTTTTCTTAAACCAAATAAATTGTAATCGAATACAAATCATCACTCAATTCAAAAATGTATTACAAACTTGGTGAAGACCTGTGAGTGAAAAAAAGGGACAAGCAAATATAATAGCGCACATGTATTTTTAAAGTGACACAACTCAAAAATCAGTGTTTTCGAGTCATCACAATGTAGGAGATCAGGAAATATTCCTCTAAGAATCATAAAAAGCGTAGTAAAGTGCCCGCCTCTTAACTTTTCCAACATTTACACTTAAACAAATCATTTGTGGAATATGCAGGTATGTAAATGTGTTAGTAAAATCGCGTCGTTTGGTTGGCTAATGTCCAACATCGAGGGCTCATAATATACGTGTCAGTACGATTCTAACTCTCACGACAAACGTTTATTTTTTAATTGTAATTTTTTTAAATTATTATTTTTAAAGCGTGTTGACCGAATATTATATTCAATATATTAGGACGAATCCTGTTCAAATTTACATGAAATTCTTTTTTTTATATTCCATAGTCCCTGGACAGGAACCTGATGCGTTCAACTGATCATCTCACCTTTATGTAATAAAAATTGTCAAGATAAGCTGTGATTAGTAAACCAATTCAGTGTTCTATGCACCATTAGGTACGAAAAAGGAGTTATGAGAGAATAAATCCATTTCTTTTATATTTTTCGCTTTAAAACTCAGTTCAGGTTAAATGATGATGATTATTTTTATATTCTAGGGATGGTATTCTCACGGTATAACATACGTAGATAACGTTTTTTAGCGCGTATTTAATACTAAAACAGGGCGAAAAAAGCATTCTCCACGCACGCTATACCGTCCAGAATACCACCCTTGGATTGGTTTGATATATAAATGCCAGGGGCGAACCGTGTGTAGAAGCGACTATGCGCAGCTTACCATTACAATTGACTTTCCATAATAATGTTTTACTGTATTTTTATTTACAGAAAAACAAATAAATGATTATTGTTTACTTTAAATAATTTCCACCGTTTTTATTTTTATCCTTTATTATTAATATCAATAAAGCGCGCTCAGCGTCTGTGGTAAGCCAAGAAACCAGCTGAGTATTATAACTTATTTTTTCATACAAATAAGTTATATTTTGAATGTCTTAACCCCAGTGCGGGTTTTTTCTCCTAGATTAAACTTGCAGATTACACAAAACCGTATTTCAAACATTATTTCTTGAGGGCTATTTTTCTTTAAGATAGTACTTTTGACATAAGACCATAATTACTTTCATGCATCATATTGCAGGACATATAGCGCTCGACGCGGCCGTTTTTAGCCCTATTAATTTCTAAAACAATTCGGCTAGTTGACATTTCAATTGAACACCTAATATCGACTAAATTCATGTGCTGTTTTTTATTTAATTTTTCATGATCTATGTATTAAAGTAATGGATAGTATATCAATATAATATGATATATCACAAAGTTACATCGCTTGAGTACAAATATATGATATTTTTTATAGCTTACCTGTAAATAAAATCACCATTTGCCACGGGTAGATACTAAGTAACGCTTGGTTTAATAATTATATTCTTTAATTTTTATTTATTTGTGGTTTGAATAACACCGTATCTATTAAAATTGTTTTTTCTTGTATTGTGCATTCAATTGCATTATGAAAAAAATAATATTTGTCAATTAGTGTGGTGTAAATGCAAACTGTATTTTAATGGCAATTTAGGCTATAAATTTTGATGAAAAGTGACAGTAGTTACAGATGGCTACGTTTATTAAAGTGGTTATCTTTTAGAATTTCGTGAAAACGATTTTTTAATAACAAAACCTTATTATCTCCATAACAATACATTTTTTTCTTCACAAAGTATCATCGTGGCTCACCTCGCTACTGACACCCTCATTCCCACACCTTCAAAACTGCAAGACTCCTCTTATCATATTTTTCATAAAAAAAACTCGGCTTTGTAAAGTTTTTAATTTAATACACTGTCCGCATTTTCAAAGGTAAATAAATTCCCGAGTAAAAAATACCTCATAAGAAGTATTTTGAATTCGACATCAAAGGAAACATCATTTCCCTTTTGTGTCGGAAACACTTTTACTATCAGGAGAACAGGTCAACGAGAAGCTTTGACTGGGAAAATAACAAGTCACAGAATAATACTATTCGGTGACAAAAGGTTCATATTCTTTCCATCGTAAAAAATAACGTTGATGTTATGTGTTTTTCACTTTTTATGATGTGCACCAGTGGTAAGTTTTATAAAATACCGGGTCGAGAGGGTGGCTACGTTGAGTGGCCACAAGTAGAACTACCTTTCTCGTGTGTTTGCACCTAAAGGCGTGACGTCACACACCTTCTCACCGTGTCTCTCTGATGGTGACCCCACTTCCTGCGGTAATGATGTTTTTCAAACTAAGCTGAGACCTATTCGTGTATTTTGTTTGCCTGGTATTTTTTTCCTTTTATTGTGCTACAATAATATTTCTAATAGAGGTTTCGCAAAAATGCACCCTCTTTAATTACTTTCTAAAAAAAATCTACCTTTCCATCGATTTCTAATCACTTAACATTTCTACCACACTTTTTTCAACTTCTGCGCCTTTCTTTTAAATTGTATTGTTAAAACACACAATACGTTACCCAGTCATCAAACGATACATTTTGTATACACGTAAAACCGACTGTTTTTATAGTATATTGTTGATTTATTTAGAGTCGTAATCCATTTATACAATTTATAGGGATGAATATTACAATTTAAGAATAGTTAAAAACATTCAAAATGAATAAAAGAAGCATTAACAAACATAAGGGACATCAAGACAAGATCTAGACCGTAATACTTAAAGATTGCGTTTTGAGTAAACAGCGCCGTACTTATCCATGATATACTTTTTTTTTTAAATTGACGAACAACTGTTATAAGAAATATATGTTTTTGAACCATATATTTTTTTCTTAAATCAAGTGGTTCTTTTGATATTTTTTTTAACTATGTCGTATTTACAGATTGCAGTACCATCGTGTATGGACAAATTTACATGATTTCAAATACTTAATGGTCAAATATCTTCTTTAAATGTAAATAAGAACTAGAATTCTAACCACCAGTGCGTTTTGTAACTGTAAAACATATAAAAAAATATTTACTACGCATTGTCCTTGACCTGATTTTCTCAAAAATAACGCATTATAAATTATCCATAATAATTAGGATTTCACGTTATTTAATCGTTGATCTATACTTTTTCATAAAACTTTTTAATTTTCGTATCCGTACACAAAACATTTTAATTTATAAAACGACAATCAGTCATAAAGCATGCCTTTCAACTTTCAATATCACTTAAAAAATTATTAAATTGACAATGCTTCGATTCTTGTTCATTTTTAGATTATTTTTTCGCAAGTGGGTAAACTTTTCCTGTGTCAGTCTTTTGTGATTCCCTTCGTCTCCTTTGTGCAGAGCACTGCTAAAAGAAAATATTTTCTAAACTTAGCTACTTGAGGGCTCCATGGAGAGCCTGCTTCGCCGCAGACGACGGCCCATTGTGATGAGAACCCCTCACTCTTCGCTATTTCAGCCCAATTTTTTAATTACATCTCGGGGCGTTCCTCAAAGAAATTCTGAAAACTTGTCTATTTTCGAGGTCGTTTGAGGATCATGTGCTTTTGGCATACTTTAAGGAAAAAACATTTTTTATTTTTTAACGAATATCTTTGAATTATTGCATTTTATGTTTGTACGCATTTCGGTTCTGAGAACAAATATTTTATTAATTTATTCATTCATTTATTCATTTACTTTATTCATTTACTTTATTCAGATATTTAGAACATTACAGAAAGAAACCCCAATTCATTATTAATACAATAAAAGATCACATATTATAGTAAATAGTTTATGTTTATAAAATCATATAAGAAAAAGTAAAAAGAAAAATTAAAAGTTAGAAAGTGCTTTCCTAGCATTGTTCATACGTAGGCTTATAATATCTTTCATTTCGAGATATTTTATAATTATTTTGTTTTTACACTATAAAAATACAGTTTAGTAAAATCAATGGTTTTTTGCTACTTTTATTTGAGTCTCTGAGTATTTGTAATATTTTATTTAACTATCAAATATTTTTAAAAAGTGACGTTTTTTTTATAATAAGCAAGTTACATTTGATTTTCAATATCTTAATTGATTTTCATTCGCTGTTAAAACTTAAAGATGAAAGTAAAAAATAACTGAAAAATGTCAAAAATGACAGACTTGCACAAAGACGATAATTTTTCAAAGCTCCAAAACATTTTTTGAGGATAGTATGATACATATTATTTGAATCTGTTTTGATTAAAATTTTTGCTGAAAGTATGGATAAAACAATCAAATTATGGCTCGTTTTTTTAGCGAATCGCATGAACTGATTCTTATTTTTATTTACAAAACATTTGTGTTTTAATATTAGAAGACATTTTTCTTTATTTTATATCTATCGTATACTTCCAGTAGCTTCCATTGAAATTTTAATTGCGTATCCACACACAGGCCATGTGTATATATTTATTTGACAGTGTTTTTTTGTATTAGTAACTTATGTTTTTTTGTAAAAAGCACATGAAAAAGATTAATTAAAAATATTATTATTCTATTAAACTATAATTAAGTTTATTTTATTTATTTATTTTATTTTATTAGGTAATTTAACAAAGATACATACTAGAAAACATACAATTTAAAAGCATTCGTCAATACAATTTTACATGCATATATATCTTCAATTATGGAATTACACAAAATAGATTTATATATTAAGATGTAATACATATTTTAAATATTTTTTATACAGGATACAATGCAATAAAAAATAAGTTGTACATTAGTACTATTAAATAAGATTTATTCCTAAGAGATGATTCGCAAAAGCTGGGAGAGTATCATAAAAAATGACAATTTTATTGTTTCGGCAGTATATATTATATTCCCGACACATGCGGGCCATAGGTGTGTGGTATGTAGCATTATTTGAAAACAAATGCAGTTTAAATATTTCCCGATGTCTGATTGTTCTTAACCCCGCATTTATTTGTTTTTTATGTAGGAGGTTAGTATCTACTTTGTAGTTTGATCTTTTTTACAGAAATTTTTTATCAAAAACAACGCGGCGATCAGAGAATTAAATTAAAAAAGAGTTAGAAGTTGCTCGTAATTTGAATTTGAACGTGAGTTAAAAATTTGTAACTTATACAGAAGGTACTTTAAGACGATTTTTGGACAGATTCTATTGAATTTTAAATAATTTTAATATTGCGGACTCCATACGCATAAGGCATTCTCAAGATTACTGCGAATCAAACTCATATATAAGTTAGTGATATTTTAAGTAATTTGTTATATGCATAATAAAATGTTTAAAAAAAACATTACTATAATTCTTTCGCGAGGTCATTCTCTTGATTATTTTTAAATTATTTCAAATTCACAACATCAATTGCCACAAAAATTTAAAGTACCTATTTCAAAATATAGAAACAGGACGTGCGAATTGAAGAATTATTTTTTCCAGAAGTACTTTGAATAAATAATGTTAGTTTATAGAGAATGCGCATCTTGAACATATACCTTTTAATATTTCACCGTTTTTGCTTGTATATGTAATTTTTAATACTATTTAAATGTTATTTGTGTTTTTTTCTTTTTATATACTTTTTTTGGCTTGTATACATAATTTCAATTTTTTCAACGTTTTTGATAAAAAAAATTAACCTGTATTGGGTGTGCGCATATTTTGTTAATTAAAAAAAAAGATTTTATTTTGTACTAGTTCAGTGTGTATATATACATCCATGTAATTTTTAAACTTTTTCAATTTTCTTTCCCAGATTGCATAATGTAAACATTATTTTGAATTTATTTCCATGCCTAGTATTCTGTTTATTCTGTTATTTTCAAGTATTTTTCATACCCTTTTTAATTTGTAGTATATCATAATTTTAATTTTTCTGCTTTTGTTAAATAATATTACAGTTTAAAATTTAAAAACGTCTCTAAAAAAATTATTATCTGTATGTCCCTAAATGAGTTTTTTTTTAAAAAACTCCTTGGGAATTTTGTATATAATTATGTATAATATGTTTTCAATATAATAAAAAAAAATTTAAAAAAATATTTTTTTTCCATTTAGCAGTTGTATTGAGACTTTTAGCAAAATGCGCTTATCATAAATCAATATTATAAAATAGTGCAGTGTTCAGTTCCATGCGTCACTTCAAAATGAATGCACTCCTTTTAGCATTCTATCGGTATATTATTTGTCCACCTTTCTTTTCCCACCCAGTGGCACAGTTCAAACATTAATTCTTCCGCCCTCGCACCGTCTTCATTAAACCTCTCTTCACCAAGTCCAGTACTTCTGTTTACCAGAATCCAATATCCAGAACTTTCCATATCGCCCGCTCCGCCTTATTCATACGCGATGAGGATTTATTGCCCCGAAGTTGGCCGACCATGTTTTTTTATTGCTTCAGATAGTCATAAAATCTTCCTTCATCTTAATATATAAACCTCCAGAATCCACGGAGGCACGGATACATTTTTATGAGAATCATTTTTATATTTCTGCGCTCTTAAGAAATTGGACTGTTTGATTTATAAGACCCTTTATTCGAATCATGTTAAATTTATTTCAGGTTCCAAAATGATAATAAACAATCAAATTACTGCACGAAAACTAACATGTTTTTCCTTTCATTTTTGGTTTTCAATTTATTTTAGCCGTAGTTAAAGAAAGTTGAAAAAGGAAAATTTACCGGTTAGGCGGTTACATCAATGATTCATTTTGGCCCGTGTACAGTAATATAACCCATGTTAGTCTAATACGATTACAAGCAGACAATTTAAACAAAAAATAATATAAAATATTTATTGGAATTTATTTGTGTTTAAATTACATGCATTTGTATATGTGCCGCATGTAATGTATATGTTTGTGTATGTTTTATATGTGCGTTCATGTGTGTGCGTGGATGGCTCGGAGTGTACATTCGGTATTTTTATTTATTTTAATTTATTACCTCCATGGAAAACGCAAATGTCAACAATTATCCTTTTTTCACTTAAAATTCTTATTTATTTTTTATTTTTTGTCACATTTAATGTTTATATCTTTTTAATTTATGAAAACTTAATTGGTCTTTTTATGTTAAAAATTGCTGTTTTTAATACTGATTTTGTATGACTGTATGTTTTCTAAATAAAATAAAATAAAAAAATAAATAAAAAAAAATAAATCGAATGTATTTTTGATTACAAAAATACCGCATTATCAATACAGTTTAGGTGTATCATAATTATATTAATAGTGGCATAGATACACAATCAAGCAATATTTTAGTAGTTATAATAAGAACTAGAATCTTAATAAATACAGCAACAACAAAAAATATTATGTAATATACTTTTCGCATATCGCAGTCCACCCATTTTTGGAAAAAATAAATAAATCATTATTTCTCATTATCAGCAAAAAACTTCCCGCATTAACAAGTTATATTATTTATTTCCAAATAAATAATTATGTGAATAACCATTTAAGATACTTTTGCTGACTTTGCCAACTAGCACAGCGTTGGAAAGTTTTTGTCCACTAGCAAAAACAGCTATTTAATTATTTATTTCAGATAACTATATCATTAAATTATGACTCGAGAATTTGTATTTAAGCAAATCATTAATTTTTTCTTATATCCCGAGTTCTCTATTCTATAAGTTCATTCGAAATAATATATATGATTTTAAAACATTATCATACAATTCGGAATACGTTTTTTTTATTTTTTTATTATTTAAAATTTAACAAAAAGGTTTTCATTGTCATTTATCGTTAAATATGCATTATCAAGGTTTTGGATGTTATGAATGATAATACATATTGTTTTCGTGTTTTCTCTTTTATTTCCACATTTTGTTATATTTATTTTAGGGTCTTCTGTGTTCTAGTGGTTTAATTTTTTCAACGTTTTATCTAGTTTCTATATTCTACGTTTTTATTTTCTGTAATGTTATTTTGTTTTAAATTTACATTAGTAAATATTGTATGTTTGAATTTTCACGAAAATAAAACTTTGTTATTAGTGTTACACAATTTATTTTTTACAAGAACACTACTACTGTTTTGGGAGAGCACTCCTCCTATCGACGGGTGATATAAAACTAATATATTAAACACAAAGTATTAATTTATAATGAAGTGTTACGAAGTTAATGCCGATTCAATTAAAATTGTTGTATTTTTGGTTTATAACTATTACCACAGGGTGGTTGGTAAATATCATTAAAAAATTAAATAAAGGGTTTTAACACATTATCAAAGTTTTGGGTGTTTTGATTGATAATACATATTATTTTTGTGTTTTGTCTTTTATTTCCACATTTTGTTATATTTATTTTAGGGCCTTTTGTATTCTAGCGGCTTAATTTTTTTTAACGTTTTATCTAATTTCTTAATTCTACTTATTTTATTTTCTCTAATTTTGTTTTGCTTTAAATTTACATTAGTATTGTATGTTTGGTTTATAACTAGTAATACAGGGTGGTTGGTAAAAGTTATTAAATAAAATTAAATAAAGGATTTTTTAACACATTACATTTCTAATTTGCGTGCCACTGTTTCTCTGTGTCCGAGTGGATTGAGAATACAGCTATTTAATAATGTGAAATAGAAACAGAATCCTGGAAAAGTACTGTCAACTCGATGGCTACTTATACTTAAATTGGTTTCTGAGAATATCTTAAATTTGGTAATAATTTTCAAAAAAATATTTTCAATTTTTTTTTCTAGTGATTCTCTATTTTGAGAACACCAAACACAAATACAGCAGTGAATTCAGAAAACTTTTTTCCATTTCATCCACGTGTTTTTATAGATTGTTCTACCCCCTCCATTCGACATTAATCCGCTAAGTAAAAGTTCACACAAACTCGGTTGCCATAGTTAAAACCTATAACAACTGCACTACAGCTATAGAACCTTGTGTTTTTTGTTTATTTGTTTTTTATACAGAAGCCCGCCAATGTAAAAATATATAAATACGAAAAGTTCATTAAAAAATATGATTTGTAATACGAACTAATTATTATAATACTATGAAATATTCTAGTGCAAAAAGACATTTTTAATAAATATTTCATGTCGATCACGTCGGGAATCGAACCCACGACCTCTTGCATTTGCATAGTAAGCAAACGAGCTGACCATTAAACCACGTGTTGAACATATTCCTATACATTTGTTAATTTTACTCGTGAGTCAATAAGTCATGTTATCGAAAACTTAAAAAAAAAATTGAATTGATAGTCATTTATGCTAACGTGTTTGTATTACAAAACGAGTATAATATGGTTCCTCAATCTACCATACTAGTATATAATCTTCACAATTAGAGTAAATGAGGGGGTGTAGTCAATCGTTAAGCCTAACGCACACCCCCGATAAACATTTGTTAGTGCATTTTCATTTGCGTCAAACAATCAACGTCAATCACCCACCACGATCATGCAACCCTCCCCTGGAAACGAACCAAACCCCCTTTACCTGCTCAGCTACAGGGCTGCTAGCCCATCCGGAAGGGATGAAATACCTTGCAGGGAGTCGAAGACTAAGGGCGTAATCAAACTAATCGAAGCAAACCAGAAGAGGTATATCCGGTTTCGTTTTGAATACTGGGAAGGAGGCTCTGACTGAATGATAGCGTAACCATTAAATTAAAAATACGTTTTCTACAATAGTTGCTCATTTATTGAAGCGATGAATTCAATAAATAAATAAGTTTATCAATTGTTTTTTTAATCAATGTGTTAGTTTTTGTTGCAATCGTTAATTAAACAGTAAATGCATGTTCATTTTTAATGAAAAACCAGTTTTTTTTTTAATAAAGTTTTTAACTCTAGTTATCTGGATAAAAAGAGTTTGTCGTCATTTCAATAACAACATTTACTCAATGAAAGTAGTATTTTATATATAAAAAAAAGGATATTAAAATGAAATTTATTCGAACCGAGAGGGAAAAGATTTTTTGAAAAGAATTGAGAAGGCTGATTGAAGGGATCACTTTACGAAATGTGTAAAATTTACTATTTTTCATATGTTTTTACAGGCAAGTTTCTTCAGCGCTTTTATCTGATGTTTTTTGTGAATAAAATAATGGTTCGTGATCCCGTGTGTAGTGTCGTGAACTCCAGATCAGGAGATCCGAGGTTCGAGTCCTACCCTAACACAACTTGTTTCCCATTTTCTAACTTGGTTATTTACGACTTAAAGAAAATGGCTCCAACATTTAAATATTTAGGGACATGACAAAAACGCAAACATTTTTTTGTTACATCATTGGTAAATAATAAAAAAACTGTAACTGAGCTCCAAATATTTGGACACAGTAAAAATATTGTTGAATAAAAAAAATATACAATTCAACTAGGCCGATACGATGAGAACATTTGTTTCACTGGAATAAACATAAATAATAGCGTCCAACCACAACAATCATTAATTTTTCACATGTATTTTTGAAATAAATCATAGTGCCAAAGATGCATTAACCTTTTTTTCTTTTAACATGCATTCAGTAGAGTTTTTGAACTTTTTATTTTTGAATTATGTTTTTTAAAGCTTGAAAACGATAACGCATAATATTTTTCTAGTTTTTTTTTCAAAACTATTTATACAAAAAAAAATAGTGGTAAAAATGTGTTATGTCAGGAAATTTCATTACTTAAAGTTATTATATATTTGCAAAAATAAATGAAAAACTCGTTTGATAATCAAACCACTGAAATATTTGAAAAAAAAAGAACGAACTATCATAATTACAATATCGGGGTTTTTAATGGAGTAGTAGTTTTACACAACCAAACGGATAACTGATCCCCAGGAGTCATTTTTTGGAACTAGTTACTTCAGAATGCCTAAAACTGCTTATTAATGTCCAAGGCAAACATAAAAAATATATGAGTTATTTTACACCTGGATAAAGTTGTACCGTCTGGAAATTTCCATATTAAATTTTGTTATTTTTCCAATATGATGTATTTACAAAAAGAAATGTAAAACCCGTATTACAATCAAACCACGGAAACAATTACTGACTGACTAATAAAAAATATATAGATCTACCCCAAATAATTCCAAGTTGTACAACGACTTGACTAATCTACGCATTATGGACAGTGTTGCATAAAAAAATGCTCTTTGAAGATTTGAGAAATAGCAGATATTGACATCTGGATTGACATCTGGATTGACACGATTGAAAACATGAAAAGAAATTGATTGCAACAGAAACGGGACATTAATTACAACATTAAGTTTTTTGAAAATGCATATAAGGTCCATATCCGTCATTCATTTTTCAAATAAAGACAGAGAGACTGTTCCATTTCAAAATATTAGTTATTTCACACCTAGACAAATTTGTTCCATCAGGAAGCAAAGAGTCGAGATAGTATGTACATTTTTTATTTTAAGAGCTGTTCTCAACACCCATATTTAAATTGAACAACTTTTATTTTGTTACTAACAGAGATATCTAAATTGTCTTCCGTGACATAATCACGGATCTCTCGATCCGGGATATAATTTATAATACATTCTTAATCAAACTCAATGAATCGACACCGTCATATCAAGCGGGAAATCCGCATATTCTCTCTCCCCTCAGATTTATGTTTTCCCCAATTATATTCAAAACCAAACGTCTATCAATCACCACCTTCCAGGTGCGTGTTAAGCTTGCATAGGGGATGTGAGCGGGACGGCATGTGTCAGGCATGTCGGCACATCACTTTCTTGAGTCATATTCATTGGTTAAGTTTGTTCCATGTTCGATAAATACGTTTTATTCAATACATGCTTTGTAATACATTTTAAGACAGTTATAAATAGTATTTTTCATCGCAGTGAACAATAAAAACGAATACTTCATTGATGTCGTTTTAGTGGTTGAAAACATGCAGACATGGCGATGAATTCAAAGTCAAGGCTTCCCAGATATCGATTAAACAGCTTTGTCGAGCGCTTAATTCAAAAGCGGATGATTTTTATAAGAATTCAGTGAATTTCAGGCATTTCGACCCGAGGTGGAATATTCACCTAACCCTTATTTTTTAACCCTTCCTGTGGGTGGCTGCTTTGAATATTATTCGTTTGCCTCAAAAAAGTTTCCTCCGATTGAATCAGCATACATAAATATAGCGCCATTGTTGGCTGGGGAAGCTCAGGTGCACGGATTTGTGGTTTCCGAACACAAAAAAGGAATGTTTTACATTATGTAGTACATGTCTGTGTGAGTTGTACATATTTGTATCTCATGATTGTTATAAATCACAAAATCTTATGTGATTTGGGTTACTCATAATAGTACATTGTTTTTTTACCGGTATTTTTACAGCTTTATTCTTAAATGATTATTTAAACATTTTTTTAGTTAATTTCCCTTAATTTTTGACATTTTCATTTTACCTTGTTTTTTCGTGATTTTTTTAATATATATTCAGCAAACGTGTTATAAATATATTTTGAATTTATTCTTAGGAAAATGAGTCATTTGAATTTTTTGTTTTCGCGGATTAAATGCAGAAATGTTTCTCCCAGATCGGTTTGACGAATGCGTTTACAATTTTCCTTACATTTCCATGTCAAACGAAAGAAAACCGCTCGCATTATCCATCATCCCCCCAATTTACTTCAATCCTCCAGAACTCCATCTCAATCAATACCCGCAGTTCTTTTTCCTCATTTCTTTCATCTTATTCTATCGAACGGCGACATGTTAATCTCTCGCCCCTCGGGGGGAAACAGACTCTACGGCAATGTATCATAAATGTGGGTTCGGCTCGGTACAAAGCGGATTGTACCCTTCTCTTTGATCAGGTTTTTCGATACAGCAGTTTCGAACAATTTCCAGTACATGAGGGCTCGGGATAATCCGATTTCGCTGCCATCTGAATGAATTTACCCTATTGAATTCGGTAATGAGGTGTTCCCCTATAGCCGTTAATACAATAAAATTTCCATCACGGATTCCACACCGCCGAAATCTCTCGCCCACCTCCGACTCATTATCGTCGGATTCGACTCTAATTCTTTTTTATTCTAGAAGCCCGCAGAATATTTCACGCTCGAGAACTTCGATTAAATCGAATTTTGAAACTCGCCGATTGCACAATCGCTTGCTTCTGAAGGCTTTGTAAACTGATGAGTAAAAGGAATTCTATCGCCTCCTTTCCATCCCGTATAAGGTTTTGTTTCTCTTGAATAAAAGCTTTCATTTGATGGTATCAACATTTATAAATTATACGACAATCGCCTTATGCTATTTACACATGTCAGTAACTATACTCAAACTATAAACAAGAATATGAAAAATTATTACGACAGCCTTTTCGTCAACTTCCAAAGTAACCCGTAATTTCTTACTCGTATCAGGCGCAATCCGAAAACATACCTCAAACATGTTTTGTTATGTCAAATTAACATAAACTGTGTACGCGTTTTGTTCTGATTTTGCTGAACGGATCGCATGATGAGGAGTAATTATTTCAAAGAAACTCCCTTAGAGCGATCTGATATTTTAAACATGGCATTTACTTCACTGCAGAATCTTGACACAGCGGAACATGGCGGTACCCAAACTGAATTTCATATTCAGCGTTTCGTCTTAGCTCTCTCTCTCCGTGACAGTTTGCATCTTAATAAGGTCGTTAAATCTTGAAAGCTTCTCGCAAATGAGTATTTATGGCGGTCCCAAATATAGCCATTGTAAGATTGTTTCTTCACAAATAGGCTTCGTGTACTATCCAGTGAGTTTATTGCGCTACCCAGAATGTATGATTGACTTTTAGTATCGTTTTATTTCCTGTAAATCACATGAAACCAACCGAACTAAATTTACATGAATCAACTTGGATATAATCCTTTACGAATCATAGATGAAAAAAGATTCCGCTAATTATTCTTGGTTTTCTATCTAATCTCAATCCGGAATAATAATTTAATTTTAAAACTCGAGATTTTAAAACATCAACCAAACGATAAATAAATATTTTTTATTGTTATTTTTATTATCATACTAATGAGAACAAGCTTTTAACATCACATAAATAATTATTTAATAATAAATATATTTACAACCATTTGGTTAGTATTTAGTTATATTTTTGTTATTTGAAAAATTACCCCATCTACTGCGTAATTTAACAATCGGATATTAAGTATTCAATATGGCACTCGGTAGTATCTTTTAATTTTTTATCTCAAGAACAAAAACACAAGCGCTTTTCGCTACCCGTTCAGTTAAAAGATTTAAGAGATAATTAAAATGCAAATGGAAGCAGATCTATCTACAAATGGTGCAAAGTACAGCATCCATTGTGCATCATCCCTTGCTTTTAATTCATTTTATTTTTACTCGAGTCCAAGAGCACCCGGAATGCAGAAGGCAGTAGGCAGTAGATGTGACCGTAGGAGGCTTATTTCCTTCAAACTGACATTTGCATACCTACAACTTCACGTAAAGCTCGTGGTGCTATTATTACTGAAGTGGTAGATATTTCACTAATGGAGATACTTTTTAAAAAAACATTTCATTTGCTTAATTACAGGATTTTATTATTAATTATTTTAACGTTCATAACGCTTTTACGAATAAATAATAAAAACACGTTCAAATCATATTAACTAAATACACAAACGAATGCTTTTTAATGGTCGTGTCTGGTTTGTTTAATATTTTTATTCTTGTTTATTCATATACAACTATTTTTTCTTACAGTTTCAATATCGAAATATGTATACTTTATTTGCATTCTAATTTTTTTTTATTTTGAATTGGTATTTTAATTCTGTTATTTTTAACTGTATTAAATCTTAATCTTAAGTAATTTAAAGCATTTTACATTGGCACGCCAAATGTAATTAATCATCCGTTTTATTAAGGTAAGGTGATCGGTTTTATTCTTCAGCTACCAGTCCAAGTAACGTAACTGCAATCAGTGAACTCTTTTGAAATAAATATTTCACGCTAACTATACCTGGAATTGAACTCAGAATCTCATGTTTGGTTGACAAATACGTCAACTTCTCCACTATGACACTACCGTACAATTACTTAGTAAAAATAACTAACATGAAAAATAAAAAAAATTAAAACGTCCCCTGCCAAAACATAGTTTTTCCAGTTATAATAATTGCTTCTTATTTTGAACCTTTTGAGTTTGATGATTTTTTATTTGTTTTACAAAGGTTTTTTTTTATACATTACCTTTTTTTAGCGTATTAAAAACCTTATTGAAATAAAATCGGCATCAAAAGTACAATAAAATATTTTTTACCGACCAAACTACTGACTGATTTTGCGAATTTTAAATATCTAAATGTTTCGCTTCAGATTTGATTTACCATTTATCAAACGCCATCTCTGCTCCATTTCTGTGATCACGCGGCCAGATTTAAATGCGGGATCTAGTTCCGGCGGATGTGACGTCCGCTGGCAGCGCAGTACACTTTCCCGCCCTCACAATAGTTCGCCCTGACCGCCCCACGAAGAACAATGTAGTTTAATTTTGCACAAGACCAGCGCATTGTCGGGGGCTGGGACGGGTGGGGACGTATTCACCCGAAGCCTTAATCTAGCCATGACTTTCTTATGAGCTCCGCCTGTAAATCTTTCAGGCGCTGAAATTCAGAAATGTACGTTTCACGATTTACATCTCTACCTCTGAAATCTGATTTCAGGATCCTGTAGAAATAAAAGTTTGAAAAATTTTTTTTTTTATTTATCCAATTAAATATTTCATTGTTTAAAAATTTATGTCTTAAAAATCGTTATTCATAACGTTTATAAAGATTCTATTATAACCAATAGAATCTTTATATTTGTTATCAAAAATAAAAATTAATGGAATATTATATTCATATTTATAAATAAAATATCACAAATTGAACGTAGTCTTTAAGGTTGGAGCGTCAAATATACCAATCAATATTCCAAGAGACAAATAAATGCATAAATTTTGTATTATTAACAATTTTATAAATTTTCTAGCTTTGACAGAGGCTTTACATTCGGTTACACGTTATTTAAGGAGTGTAATGTAATTTTTGAATTTTTTGCTTAGTGGTGGTTTGCGTTTAATTTGTGATATTATCAACGTAAAATATTATTTAAAAAGTGTATTTCATATAAAAAAACATTCAAATTTGTTGGTGAAAATTCTAGTAGGAAATTAATTTTAATTTATTATACAAATTCATGATGAATTACACCTTAATCCACCAAATTCGAATAACCAATAACCGGTTTCATCGCTTTCGTAATATGTTCGGTATCTTTATTTTAAAATATTGTACTTATACTGAAATAGTAAGCTGAGAGAATTCAATATTTTATAATAGTATATTTTTTTTGCTTATATATTTATAAGGACCCTTTCACAAAATATTACACGGTAAATACATGAGTTTATATAATGCTTTTTTAATTAGTAAAAATGCATGTATTTTTGTAACTCTAAAAGATACCAGTCTTGAAGACGTCACAAAAATGATGAAACTGGTCGTCGGTTATTCCAAATTTATAAATTTCTGTAATGTGTTATTTAATTTTTTTTATAAATAAAAATGATAATATTTTATACTTTTAAAAGCTGATCCGGGTCACTAGCCACGGAACCAGATCCCGCGTACTCACGGACCACAAAATCAAGGTTCGAATCATCTTCATCACAATTTGATACCTATTTTCTAATACCGAGATATTTACAATTGTCAAAATTTGACCCCCTGAAAATTAAATATTTAGATAGCATAAGAAAGCAAATAATTTATTTTGTAAAAAACGTTTTCTACGTTTATTTTTTTACTGGGTTAGGCCAAGAGGCCCAATAACAGTGGTGAACTGCAGCACAAAACACCCAAACTTGAGAAAAATCACATTTAAATTATGTATTCTTACTGAGAATCAAACCTGTAAACTTCTTCTGACTTCTTCAAAATCAAGCGCCTTAAGGACTACACCACCATTGTCAGTGACGTATAAATAAGCTATTATTATAAGTATTTTCACCTAACCAAAAATATTTGCTGTGACGTAGTTTGAAACATGCTAGCAAATATTTTTTAATGCCATTCTTAACATTTGCATGTTATCGGCATCAATTTAGGCATTCTTCACAATTCTAATAATACACATTCGTCCTAGCTGTAAGTTATGCAAATTGTAATTTACTCACGATATTTCGTTAGCTATTACATATATTAAAATTTAATTTTTGTTACAGAAAATAAAATTTAAATAGTAACCAGAAATATCGTAAGAATATTTATTTAAATAACACATTTTTTTCTGAAATAAATATAAAATATTATTAATATTTAAATCATTAACTGTGTGGTAAAACATTTTACTGAATGTTATTAAATATTTGTATATAACCACTTACCGACTTTTCCATGTCTACTGGATTCGAGATGTACCCGTCTCGTCGTTAGGACACCAATTATACCAACTTGCAAAACCCACTTTACACCTTCACCATACAAAACCCCACCAAAATATAAAACTCACAATATTTACGTTTTTTTCTAAATTTGAGAATGAAGTTTATCTTTAATTTTTCAAACTAGCATCCCTTGCATGAAACCCTACCCCTCCCTAACAAAAAAAGTTCACATGAAATTCTAGTTCGGGAAATTGAGGATTTACCCCATTTTTAGATTATGAATAAAAATCATAAATACATGTATATATTTTTAAATATTATTATTTAATAAAAAGTTTACCATTAGGAATGTTCCCCAGAACTGTAATGGTGTGGTCCTAAAGCACAGTATGCGTTTATATGTACAGTTAATCTAAACGTTTGTTCACTTTTTTATTTTCTTTCTTATTTATGTTTGTTTATATTCTATATTAATTTGTGGTGCATTAATTTGCTCATTTTAACGAGTCACTTGCCAAACAAAAGAGCCTGACTCTTTGTTGTCAAATCTAACATGATTTTTTTTTGCTGACTAAAAGTTGGCCTCACGGTGTAATGGTCAGCGAGAATGCCTACCATGCGAGAGGTATCGGGTTCGATTCCTGACATGGTTGATATTAAATATTTATTTAAAGAGTGTTTACACACTAGAATATTTCATAGTTCCTGGACTGGTACCTGAAGCGTAAGACTGATCATCTTACCTTCATGAAACAGAAACAATCAAGATACGCCACGATTGGTGTACTAATGCAGTGCCATATGCATCACTAGGCGCTTAAAGGGAATTATGGTAATGATAAAAATTAAAGGTTTATAAAGGTATTGATTCGTTGTTTTTTTTAATGCATGAAGTCATGATACCTCCGCGTTGTTTATTGCTTTAAGAATCACGTTCACGGTCCGCGAGCTTCGGAATTCTGTGTTGGCTCATTTGTGACTATTATGGGAACACACGACATGGTCGTGATGTAAACTACAGGCGAAATCGGATGAAATCTCATGTGAAAACCGAATCGAACAATACATCGATATTCATTTAGTTTGGCATACTATAAACCACATGTGGGCAAGCTCCGGGCCGTGGGACGTTTGATCATTCTAAATTCGTTCATAAACTCAAAATATCGAATGTGTTTCTGATTTTTTAAGTGTTTTTTTTTTATAAAATACCTAGATCGATTCATTCATCAATTTATTTATTATTAAGATTTACTTACATGCATACATGTTTATATACTTTGAAGAGAAGAGAAACAGAAGAAACAGTTAACAATTTACATATATAAAGATTTTCTTTTCTTTTTTACATTTTCAATTCACAATTTGTCACCCAACTAATCGATAGTCTGTTCTAAGGCTAACAAATTGTTAATTTACTGGTTTGCAAAAGAACATAGTAATCTTAAATTTAATATTATATTTTAAACATAGAATCAGTCATGAATTTTTAAATTACGATTTTTTACTAAAAACATTGAATTTGTTAAAACTTAACGATAGAAGAAATATTATAGACCTTTTAAATTTATTCAAAATTTTAAATTCAATATGGGATTGCCCTAAACTGTTATCTCTCATCAACTTCATGGTGCCTGGAAGAATGACTAGACAGGTGCCACCGTTTTGTAGCAATAATTCACGGACAGTGTATACTTGTAATGCAGTATTAAATAGACTTCATGAACTCGGCAATAGTTATTCCCACGTATCTGATATATTTAGTGTAGGGTATTGTTGCTATAGGACAAACCTTTTGAACTTTTTCAAAGATGGTGAATGGTAATTATATTTATTTATTCATGCATTTCATATACAGTTTTTTACTCACTTTGCCTAGCTGTGTGAAACAGTACTTATGATTTTCTTGTTGTTTTACTGTAGAATGTTTTATTATTTAAACTTTCTACTGAATATGCTGTATAATTTTTAGATAATTTTTTTAAATACAAATCTTGTATATTTTTTTTTATAAATCTTGGTTTTAAAATTCATGTTTTTAAAAAAAAGGAAAAAATATTCATCCAAATATGTTAATATTATAAATGTTTGTAAAAGGCAGATTTGCCGTTTAGGTTTATAAAATATAAAATAAAATAAAATAAAATAACAATATTAACGGTATATAAAAACAATACGCTGAGCATCAAGGAGAAATTAGAAATATATTTTGCGTTGTAGAACAAAATATTTTTTTTGTAGTCTTGCGCAGCAATCTACTTGGTTATACTGATTTTAAACGTATTTAAGCTGTTTGTGGTTTTCAAGGAACTGTCTAGCGCTCATTAGTATAATAATTTTATCAACAAGCTAGAGGGTTCTTAATAAATCTCCCTTTATTGTTATTATCAAATATCATATTAATTAGTAGATACGGTTTTTATTCAAGGGATATTACCCACGAGCGTTGTTTATCCGAAGCTTTAAATCCAATTTTCGAGGAAATTAGTAAATGCACTCGGGACGTTGGAATAATTTTAATCCAGAGCGTGTCAGTATGTGTAATAATAAATATAATTTATTGAGTTGTAATACAAAGGGCATTTTTTTTCTTTAAATTTTTATTTTGATTATTATACGGTGTTTGCTGACCACGATATTCCGGCCCGCAACTTGGAGGAAAATGAGCAATCTGGCCCAGACTAGAGAAAAGTTTCCTATGCCTGTTATAAACCATATCCACGTCAGAGTATGTGTAAGATTATCATATTTCTTTAACCTGTACCCAGTATGCATAGGGCACCGCATAAGTAAACCAAATGCAGCGTATCTTGATCATAAATTACACGAAGGTAAAGTAAGCAATCTTTCACTTTAGTAACAGACAAATTAAAGTATTATGTGTTAACATAAGTTTTGTATTTTTTTTCTAAATGTAGAGAACAAAAACAAAACGAGCTAGTCAATAATGTATTCTCCTTTATTATTTTACAACAAATTAGTCAATAACTTATGGCATCTTTGTATACAGCGCAAATATCGCGAGAAGCTTCGATTGCTTTATTCCCTCGATTGAACGCGCACCGAACGAGGTGTCGAATATGCTCATTTTCGTCTAACCGACATTTCATTTTGAAGGCTTGTTGTAAGGTTCATAGTCCACGATCAATGACATACATACATGATAAATAATTTCACTTGAAATATAGTGCGACGACAGATGAAGCAAATCAGCGTTTTCTATTAAATTAAATACATTATATTCTGCCAGCCACGAGAGAAATGTACTGCAGTACATTAGCATCGTTCCTATCAGGGAGATATGAAAAACAAATTAACGTAGCCTACAAAGAGACCCCAGAGCGTGGTAACGAACAGTCAATCAATCAACACCAGTCAGCCTAGCCAGGCCGAAGAGTCCGCTCAACGCAGTCAGTTCCAGCATGAAGTTCAAATGCAGACAGTTCAACTTCTAATCGCCGTAACACTCACGAGACATAATTCATTATTTATTCGCCATGTATTGAATACGCATTTAACATCAACCTAGTGTCTTTTGTCAATCTTCAACTGGGGTAGGAGCTCCACCAACCCTCAGCAACGTAATCTACAGATATTTAACGTAAAAGCACACACAATATCTTTTGGAAGAATAAAATATATTTAAAATATATTCTAGTAAATTTTTATTCTTTA
Organism: Micrasema longulum; assembly: GCF_059751315.1. Lineage (NCBI taxonomy): Eukaryota > Metazoa > Arthropoda > Insecta > Trichoptera > Brachycentridae > Micrasema > Micrasema longulum. Next base: position 207,789 of record NW_028277628.1, read on the forward strand.
ATTTTAATTGTATTATTTAACTCTATTTTCTTACTTTCTTTTTTTTATTTCTTTAAACTATTTTTATCTGTTAATTAATTTATTTTATGTTTATTATTTTTTACGTATACAGTATGGTCTGTACTCTTTTTATTTGATTATTAATTAAAACTGAACACCCAATGACAAACTATTATTAAATAGTTTATCGGGATAAAATATATTTTAATGCTTTGTTTTCTTCATAATGTAGTAATATGGTTATAATGTGTATATTTTATTGAATAAAGACTTAAAAAAAACAACAAAAAAAAATTGGATAAACGGAAGTGGAAATAGTAGCACAAACAACTTGGCATTTTATTTTTGATCACTGCCTGCGCTGTCCTGTAAATACGCCATAAAATCATTATACTGATTCCTCCATTTCCTTTATTACTCAATTTACTTCTATACACCTGTTATTCAGTATTGATCTAACACTTATAACTTAGTAACACGCCTCATACTTATTTTCGAATTGAACTTTACAATTTCATTATACAAAGTTATCTACAATGAAAGCGTTTTATAAATGCATATCGTAGCGTTTTCTTGACGGGAAAATGCAAACAAAGGAATTGGTTGATTTATGGTTTACCTACATATTTAGAAACCGTCCAATAATTATTACTAAATGATATGCCGAATTTTCAACCATATTTCGTAATTAACGGATATTAAAATTTTCCTTTGCTAACGATTATTTTATTTCGACCAAAGTAAGACGGTGCACAAAATGCAAATATTAAATCTTTTTTTTTTAATACGCTATCAACAATTTAAAGTAATTTTATAAAGTAGGGTATTTTCACTTTTTTTTTTAAATAAGCAAAAAAATATAAATTATATAACGATGAAATAACTTTGTTTTTTTGTATGTACCACTTTAATTTTTATAATTGAATAACCGATACCAGGATTTTTTTATGTTATCAATGAAGTAGAAAAAACTATTTTATTCTAACATTATAACAAAATGTGTAATGTTTTTTCCTACAGACGCAATTAACTCCGACCTCCATGGTGTAAGTGGTCAAGACGCTTGACTCGCACACGGAAGGCTCCGGGTTCGATTCCCGGTGAGAACTCAAAAATCAAATGTGATTTTTCTCGAGCCCGGGTGTTCTGTGTTGTAATTCATCACTGTAATTGAGCCTCCTGGCCTGTTGTGGTGCAAAAAATAAATAAATTTTAAATACTTTTATCTGACAATATTTATCCAAAACCGTTTAATTTTATGTTTTGGCAAATCTTTGCCGTGGATAAGTACTTTAAGTTAAGTGATTTGAAAAAAATATATTTTTTATTTGTCAAATTTTTATTTCATCAAAGTAAACCCAATTTTTGAAGACAAAATTTTCGTGTATCGTATTATCATTGATATTATCTTAAAGTTTTGTAATATTTTAATTACTCCGCACGTGACTTACTTGTTCTCTTCAGATCCTCGTCGTAATAAGTGCGTTGGCTACATGAAAATTGGAAATCTCACACAAAAATATATCATTTGTTGATTTCGAAAAACTTGTGAACTCATTTTAAGTAGTAGATGTTTATGAAAATCGATGTTATTAATTTTTTTATACATTTTAAAGAAACTACGAGGTACATTTAAACGCTCTATTTTTTTTTGAAAACATGTTTTGTATCCGATTTCCTATAACACTGAATTTTTTTATTGATACAATATGGTTTAATTGTAAAACAAAGTGTTAGCAATTTTTTTAATCTTCTGTAAAGGGGGAAACTGCCTTACGTTTGTTTTCGATGTTAAATGTTGACATTTTCAGATTTCACTTTCTGACTTGTTCAATTTACGTGGAGTTTTGTAAAAATATCTATTTGTATTATAAAACATTATCTTTTTTTCGCTATTTTCTTGGCTCCATACGTCTGCACGACCAGACACAGTTTGCAGCAGATAATATCACCGATGATAATAATATTTAAAGATCTTACTCTCGGATAGTAAAGATATATTGTTTCATCTTTATGTCAAGTCAGTACATGTACGTCACGTTTTGTATTCGCCACGAGAATTGCATTTTGAAACTTAAAAAATGCAGATTTTCTATCAGGTTTAACATGAGAATAAGCGATAAATCAGTTCATACACTACAGAAGCCTAAGAAAGTAAACTGTTTTTATCTTTTACTGTATTTTTTCTATGCACAACTGAAATCACTTGGTTAAACAAATATTATAACGTAAGTCTTGATGGGTTACACATAATTTTTTAAAACCTAATAATAAATTTGTTTGTTTTTTTGGCAAAATGCAGCCAGCCATAGAAAAGTGAAACTGAGGTTATAGCATTCTTGTGTAAAGATTGAATAATTAAATATACACAACAGTTCGAATATTTTTTATTATATCAAATATTATGTTAAATTATGATAAATAATGCATACATACGTTTTGTTTTAATACAAAATAAAATCAAATTACGTTATTGAAAAGTTTCAATGATTTTTAAAGTCTGGCTGATCACACAACCAAAATATGCATTTTTGAGAAAACAGCCGGATCTAATATTGCATGATATTTACTTTCAAACTTTGAAAGTATGAGGTGACATTTTGTTTTAAAACCTAGATCTTAAATTATGACCTGTCATTGGTGGGTTTAAGTGGCCACTTTACAAATTAAGTAACATACATCACTTTACCTATGTTTGAAATCCCATATTTCTTCAATTCTTCCATCTATTGATTTGAGTGAAATAAAAGAGCTGAAACCATTATTGTTGTTAAAAAATTCATCTGATCATTTTATTTTACGTACTAGGCGACGCCTGAAAACAATTCTCCAATTTTTCAATTTCTTCTTGGGCATGTCTGATATAAATAATTAAGTTCATAGCACTTTTTGTAAAAATTTTAGTATAACTGACGTATTTTTCAAAATGACGTTTTTCCATACGAGCAATATTTAGAAACGAGTGGTTTATGATACAAAACTTGGATAACCATGACAAAAATTCTACTCTTTTACTATTTTTAACTGTTTACTATAAAAATCTTTAATTAATACGAATTTTACAACAGTTTATTCGTTAACGAATTACAACATGGATTGAGAATACTATATAGAAGGGATTAGGGAAGTCTAGGCAGTTACAGAGCTTATGACCTGTCGTTGTCTAGTTTGAGTAGCAACTTTATGCTAAGACTTCCATCTTCCCTTCTTTAGGGTATTCTCCATCCCTGTTGTAATTTGTTAATCTTAATGACTCCCGAGGGGGTGAAATCTTGTCTTTTGTCTACAAACATTTGGACAAAATCAAATATTGTTATAAAACCAACTGGTCCAAGGAGAAGTTTAAAAATTGGAAAATTATTTTCAGGCAAATGGAAAATTGAAGAAATGTGGATGTTCTGCTGGTAAAATGGTGAATGTTACACAGTGTATAAAGTGGTAACTTAAACCAGCCAATGACAGGTTATAAGCCCTGTAATTGCCTAGACTTCCGCATTACCTTCTCTAAAATGTTCTCCATTTCCGTCATAATTTGTTAATCTTAATGCCTCCCGAGGGGGTGAAATCCAGTCTTTTGTCTACAAACATTTGGACAAACTCAAATATTGTAGATAAAAATGTTTACCAAAATTTTAAGAAGGCATAATATGATCGATTTTTTTTGTAATGGTGGATTTAAAACTTCAAATAAGCGTTAGTTGATCCTCTCAATCAAAATGTACGTTAACTTTATTTTAAATTCATTTACTTCTGCTTTATTGATGATTACTCATTATTTGGGGATTCGTTTTTTTAAAGAGCTTAACTTGTTACAAGTACCATTGTTGATGCACTTAAAAATATCTAAGAACGCATTAATCAATACTAAGCAGGCATGTTCCCCTATAAATAACGTTTAATTCGACATATTATCTGTAATAAATTTGACTTGGGGTAGAACTTACCCCCAGTAGCCTGTTACTAAAGTGATAATTATTTCCTCTGGCCTTATATAGAACATAAAACGACCACTAGTAAACTCACTAACACCATACCAGAAAGTAGACGTTTCTGTAATATTTAAAACGCTACAACCGTTAACGAGGATAACATGTTAAATAATATATACAAAATATAATGTATACAAAATATTTATGCAAAAAAAAAACGTTTTGGGTATTAAAATATATGTGCTTATACTTACATATCTCGTATAATTAGGAATGGTATAATATTTCTCCCCTATAACAAACAAGAACGAGTAGTAAATAACTCACTATTAGATTATGCGAATCAAGATGAGGTTCGAACCTCGAACTTTTGATTTGTGAGCCCGTAACGCTAGCCACGGGATCGCAACTCGATCTTCATAAATCTTTGAATGGCGTACATAAGAGTTTAACTTTTTAGGAGACTGAAAAAACGTTATTTTGAACCCAATGATTTAACTACGGGACTCGTATTTTGTGAAACGGGTTATGATTTACAGATCACTCAATTTTTGTAACCACATTAACAAATAACAAAAATATTTAACATACGCTGCTTGAACCTTAAAAGATGGGACAGAATAAGTCTAGTTATACTACTAGAACTAATTTTTACTATTTTCACCACTTAATGAGCGATAGAAATAAGTATACTTGTATTGCTGAGACCATCGTGTACTATTTTTGCCTCGGAAAATACCACACAAATTCGCATAATTCCATAATTCAAACTAATTTTTAATTTACGTAAAAAGTTGTTCATTTACATTTTGAGTAGTCGTACGACTACTCAATGTATGCATATAAGCGTCAACCACAACCAGAATACAAGATACTCTAATAGGGATCTGATACTAGGTGAAGGAGTCAACACTGTTCTGGCATCAAGACAACACTATTACGTAACCATAACCTTTCGCCAGAATCGTGGAAAGACGGGAGTGTTGTCAAGTTGCGGAAGGTGTTGACCTCGCTCTTTTATGACACTGGTCGTAGAGAGTAAAAGTTGATGCATGCTACGGATTGAAAATTCTTACTGGATGTCGAAATTAAAATATGAAAATAAGGAATAATTTTGAAAATATATCTATGGATGGCAACCATGAAGTTTCGCATAAATAAATTGTCTATGTTTTTATGAATGTATGTATGTGTATGCGCATGGATGTATGTATATGTGTGTGTATATATGTGTGTATATAAATATATATATGTATATGTATATAAATGTGTATACGAATAAGTTTTTATTTTATTTGTCTGTGCTCTCTATTAATCTGTAAACTATTATTATATATTAGAATGTAATTGCCTGGCTTGGAACGGGGTATGTACCCTTGTTAGCTGGGCAAAGTGAACGTAAAATTGTAATTTTATAAAAGGTGTGAATAAATTAATAAAAAATAAAAAAATATATAGCGAAAATAAACGGTTACGTGAGACGAGGACGAACAAGGGAGACGTGGCATGATCAGATAAACCAAAATCTTAAGTCTGGTCATGTCAAAAGCAGACAGAACCGAAGGGCATGTATGACAAGATGTATGAATGTGGAAGAAGCTAGGAATGTATGCCTGGATAGACGTGTGTGGCAGTCCATTTACTCTGCCTACCCCTACGGGGAAATGGCGTGATAGTAGTAGTAGTAGTATAAGTGTACTGTTAATACCATTGATGAAATACACAAGAAAAGTTTTATCGTACAAATCATAAAATTAACAAAAATGCTGTTATACTGTTAAATCCGCCCATCAAAGAAATAGCAGGATATCTCCTGAGTTTCGAATATTTGAACTATTGAATAATTAATTAATTGTTTTTTTTTGTTCCAGGTATGTTGAGGTCCGCCTTTGATACCAGCGAAAGAGCAAGATCTAAAGAAAGTGAGTCGAAACCAAAAGTTCATTATCAACTTTTTCCTGTTGTCATTGTGGTTTCAATTTAGATTAGAATCATTTTCATCGTGATCATCGAAACTATTTCATTTATTTGGTTTTACAAACAATCATTAGAATATTTCTGTAGAATCGAAGCCATTATTTTATCGTGCTTTTGCATTCTATGTTAATTTCAGAGGCATTAATTTATAGAAACGAAATTTGTTTCCGCAAATTTAATTATATATTCATTTTCTGCTCATTTTGAAGTCTATATTTACGTCATTCTATTTTAAATATGTGGGTATGGAAAATTTGTATAGAAATACGTAGAAATTATATTTTCCCCGATGTTGCGCTTCCGTTTCCGGTTTTCAACGTCAGAGTTTCAGGCTTTTCAGTAACGTGACCTCGGGCACATTTAGAGGAAAGCGTTGGACGTTCTGAAATCATTTTTAAATCTGGAATTGCATTATAAAAGCAAGATACATATTTAATTTATAAAAACAATTGAAACATCATCTATTTTCACATTTTATTGTTATCTCAATATTTGTAGTTTGGTTTTAGTTAATATTTACCAAAACCTTTAATGAGACTTTGAAAGCGTATAAAGGGGATTATGGCGATATTATGCGACTTAACACGACATTTTGCAAAAACTTAATACATTATGTGGTTTCTCGGTACTCGAGTCTTCCCGCCTTGCCATAAAGCTGTCACCGATAAGTTAGATCTTTTGATTCCCAAGCAATAATGTGGCAAGTTTTTTGGCGGTGTCGATCATTAAATTGCAAATTGTTCTTTAAGAATGGTTGACAAATGGCCCCATTCATCACGGCCTTTCAGGAAAAATGATTTGGCCTTTCGTTGGGCGTCGGTCGGGGTGTATTCAATAACCCCCTCCCCGCTCCCCGCTCCCCCCTTCACCCCGTGCGAGAACTCCCGGGGCACGATACATTATTCATTTTGACTTGAAAAACTTTTTCAGAATGACTTTGCCTTTTTTGGCAGTATTCGTATTTTCATAGTTCTATGTTTTGCTTTATACCCCCGAGTTTACGTCTATTTTTTATTATTTCGCGAGCCGAAGTGTAGATTTATGTCGGTTTATTCACCCCACCCCACGCATAATCACTATTGAGATGTTCATCAAACTGGGAATCATCCCCTTCCCTCACCTCGATTAGACTGTTGTACTCCTTACATTGGATAGGTTTAATATTCCTTAATTTATCGAATGCGGCTCCTTCGAAAAGTAGCTTTAAGCGCGTAAGTACCCCAAATGCCGTTAGCATAAGTGTTTTCATCGCAAATTTGGCCAAATGTAATCCTAATTGAAAAGAGAATTCTGATAAAGAACCTCAATTTTTCGCTCTAATAAAATAGCGTCTTATCTGAAATGCGGATTTTCGCAGACGCCTTCATGAAGGGCTCCACCGCGCCACCTTAATAATAATATTATTATACAGCGATGGTACTAATTTCCTGCCAAAGTGGGTGTGAAAAATATATTTGATTGAGATGACTCGGAAGGTTGGCTTATACGGAACCACTTTACTTTTTATATTGTTAAATGGTCGTTAAAAATCATAGAAACAGCGTTCCATCAAAGCATTAACTGAAGATTGCTCTTCTTTAATTTATAATCCGTTTTTCTTCAAACATAAATTTCTTTACGCGATGAATTTTAGGAGCAAATCGTTCATTTTATGATTTAATAACTACTCCGTGGTATCTTTGAAGTGTGTTTTTTAAAATGCATTAAAGAGTTATTTTAAAATATAATAAATATAAAACAACTTTATCGTTCACCCTTTTTCCACCAACCGGTTTTAAAGCTACACAAGCTTCCTTATCAAATTATACTTAGCTTATGAATCTTATCCTATTTTATTTTAACAAAGATAACTATATTTATTTTTATACATCGAAACAGATGGAAATAATAAATTAGATCTTTTTGTTATTGTAAAGATGCGAAATTTTAAGTGATAAAGATACGATTTTCAAAACTAGACAGGAGTGGACTAAAGGAAATATTGTCTATTCGGCCATTTATTATATTTTTCTTATTATGAATCGCTTTTTTAATTTCTCAGATTTTCAAGTTGTCTTATTTAAATATTTCATTTTAACATGTAAAACTTTATATCCAGTGCCTTTTTTAAAATTATGAATATTTTCTATCAGATGGTTAACGAATTCAGTTTTTTTTTTTGGCACCTTAATACCCGTATGCAGAGACAAACCTAAAGGTGAGGAAAGTTCATTCTATTGTCTTCACCTTCGGGTTATTTTCTGCATTTGAAATTAGAATGTACTTTCCTCACCTTAAGTTTTGTCTCTGCATACGAGTATAAACCTTTTACTGTAATATTAAAGTTTATTTTAGTTTTTCGAATGCAGATTGAATATCAATTTATTATTTATATTAAGAAACTTTATCTTTGTGATTTTCAACAATGTTCCAAAATTTTTCCTGTATAGAATGCAGGTCGGTCTCGGGTTCGATTCTCGACATGGTCGATATGAAATATTCGTTTTAAAGGGTGTTTTCACAGTAGAATATTTCATAGTCTCTGGACTGGTACCTGAAGCATAAAACTGGTCATCTGGAATCAAACTATTGTTTAGAAAAAATGACATTTATAAATAAAATCCACATCCATTGTTTAGGTGGGTAAGTTTTATTAATTGTGGGAGAAAAAAACAAATATTTATTTATAAGTGTTCGTTTTTGCTTTTGATTTAATATTTTATTAATTATTTTAATAAGCGGTTAAAAATAAATTCGTATTATATTTATTTTTCAATAATGAATAACTTATAAGTGAGGGCTTCAAACATAAATCATACATTTTAATTATTTTTAAATCTCAAGAAAATTTCAATCAAATTGTTATAATATAGGCATACGATGTAATAGGATGTAGCATTAATATATTGCATCCAAGACTCCTTAATTTTTACGTGTTGATTTTATTATTGAGTAGTGATTATTTAAAATAAAATTCGCACTAAGAAAAACTTTGACATTTTGGCCAACGAGTTTTTGCCGATGTCATTTTGTAATAAATGTTATGTCCCAGCAGGTCAGTTGACCTTTAAAAAATATTCATAATTTTTCTGTTATACTTAATAATACGTCCAATTACATTCATCAAGTAAATCAATTTTATTATTATGACGTCAATAGTGGAATTTTGCGAAGTAAAAAAATATTAAAATGGTTATTGTTTGCATGTTACCAAATAGTTACCCAATACTGTTTACGGCTATGAGCTATGAACTTAAATTTAATATTTTTTTTGCATATATATATATTTTTATATTTGAAACATCAACTTCGTGATTAGTAAATTATAATTTACGTTAAACATTTAATTTAATAAAATAAATACCGAACAACTTTGCTTTTAACCACATATTTTATATTTATACAGCTTGCCCACCACATACCGCTCACCGCATCTGAGGACATAAGTCTCCTTGGCGGTGCCCACATACACGGAAAATTTGCTCGTTGTCAAACGAGAAAAGCTGCCCGAAGGAGCTCTCTGAAATCTGGTAGCCTTAGCGTCTTTGTGCTGAAAGAAAGTAATCCAGAAGTACATAATATGTACTTCATTGGATTGTGACGAGAGGGAAGTGAATTCTTCACTGACTGGTATATCAAACATTTTGATTTTGTTTAAAGCTTACCATAAGGAATGTTCCTCTGAAGTTTCGCGGTCTGGTCCTGAAAATCCATTTATATTACAAAAAAATAATTACGTATCCCTAACTCTATGAGGCCAAGAGCACTGTGTCGAGCTGGGAAACAACGTAATAGAAAACATAAGCATGTACATAATTAAATGATAGCAAAAATAAAAAAATAAATTTATTAGATAAACGTTTATTTCAGAAAACATCTGTACAACACGCTTAATAGTATATAAATCTATGCAATATCTCGCATTATAAGCTCCATATGTATCAGTTAATATTTAATAATCACTGTAAAAATAAAATAGGATATGTTTTTTTAAAATTAGGGTAGGTATACAAAATAAAATACACAAAAGTGCATGATATGATGCGTTTATTAGGACATTAACAAGAAAAAAAATGATAGTGACAATGTCCTAACAAGACAAAACGCGTCACATTATACACTCTTATATATTTAAAAAATAAAAGTAAAATGAAATCTCATGAAAGTATTTTACTTTGGATACCTACCTATACTTTAATATGAAATTCCACTAATTATCTGCACATAAAATATCTAAAATTTATTACTTAAGTTTACCGCGTGAGAAAGAAAGAAGCTTGTGTAGTTTTGAAACCGGTCGATAGAAAAAAGAAAAATAGGTGGTTAAAAGGAAATTTGTTTTTCATTTATTTTATTAAATTGAATGTTTTTATGTGAATTGCCATTTACTATGTGTTACGGATTATTGAAATCATCTTCATAAAACGTTTTCTTGTTCTATCGTACGAGAGTTTGTCATTAAATAACCCAACTCAAATTTAACAACATTATACCAAACCGTTCTACCGTGGAGTTGTTATGCCAGATTTATGTCTTCTTTTATTTAAAGAAACCCGAAATAAATAACTCTAGAGTTATGAAAAAACTACCTTAAGCCATTAAGGAAAATAGGCCGATAATTTTATTTTTTCAAAGTAGTATAAAAATAAATATCGCGGGTTTTTCAGCGTTCGGCGGCAAGCGAAGGCTGTTATAGCGGTCGTTATTTCTAACGGTGCCTTATCGTAGTGACGTCGTTCCCGTGGCGTCCGGCCGCGCTCAGCGACTATCCCAAGATTTCCTTCGACTCTCGACTGATCGAGTTCCCCGCGATAACTGCTCCCAGCTGCAGTTAAGATCGGAAGATAACTCGCGGTAATATTCTTTCCTTCCGATATGAATTCCGTCTGCGGTGCACTCGGGGGGAGATGAGACAGCGGGGTCAATTTGTTGCGAGATTAACTTGTTACGTGTCGCTAGATGGGCGTGCTAATGGACGAGACAAGCACTACGGACCACCTTCTGAGAAGGAATTGTGGGTATAGAATTATCAGGGTGGCTTTATAGCAACAAGAAGTGAAAGAAATGGTGTCTTGAAAAATATCTGATAAAAATTCTCGTACTGGTTAGGCCGTTTGAAAATGTGTCACAGCGTAAATATTTTTTTATACCTGTCTCCTTTTCTCTCGCCCACTCGAATCCTGTCCCTATTGCACCTTTATAGTTTCAATAACTATTCAGTTGATTATTTTGCCACCTGGGGTCACTGTCCGCTTTGACCGCGATTGAAGTGCATGTTCGGTTTGGAGTTTTGCCGCTTAAGCAGAAAAATAAGAAAATCTACAAAAAAGGTCAGTCCATTCACTCCATTTCCTTGCCATCCATTTGCGCTGCGACATTTACAAAATTTAATATACCTACTGTCGAGAACCAACTCACGCATCGCCACGTACATTCTTCGACTACGCCAATAGTAGTTCGTTTGGTTTTATTTTTTAAATGTATCAGCTTTAATTCATCATTTTATTAACTACTACGGTTTCCAATACTTAAGGGCCCATGCGTAGTAGTAAATACGCGGATATTCATTGATATTGATCCGCAAATCGTCTTTTTTCGGTCAAATAGCTCTGTTTCCCCCCCGCCCACCGTTTTAAGTCTTATTAACGCCCCATTTACCGAAGTTCACGCTCACCCCCACATCTCGCTACCTACGATGGCCATTAGGCCCTTATCGTGTAAAAGAAATAACTACTTGGACCAGAATACTAATTCCGCTCCGGAATACTTACTCTAAATTTTGCCAACTTTTCCGAAGTTCCCTCGCGTTAAATGTCTTAAATCCTTCCATTTACTTTCCTTGAAGGATCGCGAGTGATTTCAATCAGGCCGACCGCACATTTATCTCCGTCAAAAATTAGAATCACCGAAAGTTTTATTCAAAGGTTTTTGACAATTTTTATCTATTCCTTTGTAAAGATTTTCCACTCGAGACGTAGAGAACTCTTATTGTAGTTCTTTATAATTAAATTTAACAAAAAAATATCAATGAGATCCTTTATAAAAAGCAAGCTTTAAGTGATCGCTTTATATGAGCACTTTCTTTTTAAAAAATATTAAAAAAAACATATGTTTTAGACCCTTTTTACTTAAATGATTACCACAAATGCAAAAATATAATATAAATAATAGTTTTGCATAAAACAGAAAACCTAATTATGTTTTACTTGACAATGTACTTACGACCCATACATTTTTATTTTAAATGAATGTGTATGATTTTTTTATCATTTAACCTAATCCTCTGTTCTAAAATTACTGTATAATCAAACCATTTTAGAAGTATATATCCTTTCTCATATTACTAATTTCAATTAGGTTCTTAGATTTCATAGAAATGCTTTTGTTTTATTATCGAAATGTATAACTTATTTTTAATGAAAAGATCTTTTCATAACAGTCGTAAGTATTCTCATTCTCAAGTTCTCCTTTGCTAAATTTCATTACTGCATTTATCAAACTCTGTTTCCCCTCTTCTCCTCTAAATTACCCTCTTTTCTCCACATCGATTCCCGCTCAACCACTCCAACAATCCTCAGTTATAAAGTTTTGCCTAATTAAGTTCTGTTCGACTCCTTCCCTTACCCCCGTAACATTTCCACCGCAGAAAAGATTGTACCGAGCCCCCGCGGCACTCCGAGTTTGGCAGTCCCACCATTTTGTACAAATCTGTATCACAAAATGATAAAATCTTACAAGTAAATAAGCGATCGGGTAACAAAGCAGCCCTCCAAATCGACTGTTATTTCCGTGCAAAAATATTATTGCGATAGTGGAGTAATTAGGAGTTGATAAACTTTGGAGTTTCCTCTTCGGGACTCTTTTCCCGACTTAGCGTTCCCTGAGAACGGAGTTCCCCTCTTCGTGGACCAAGATGATGAATGCTCAAATTTAAAGGAGTGTCAAGTCAGTATTTTCGATTGCTGCCTTATCAGATTCGATCTTCAGCTATTTCCAAACAGTCTTATTTCTTATCCGTCGGCTTTGTTTTCCTTGCTAATATCCTAGAGATAAAATTTTCTGTAAAGATTATGAATTACTTTCTCCATCATCTCTTACATCCTACTTTCAGTATTCTACCCTTAAACTTACCTCAATTATTTCGTATTGATATTTATTTCTTATTTATATCAACTGTTAACAAAATAATAGAATACTTTTATATTCAAGTAAGCAAAAGATATATAATAATATCGAAAACCATGAGAAAACCCTTTTTCTATTTTATTATTATTTTAAAATTGAAAGTTATATTTTTAAATAAAAAACACAAAATCTATTATTATCTCATAATATATATCAGTTTTCTGTTAAATAAAATCTCGCTAAATATTTTTACTGTATATTTTTTTTAATTTTTTATATATGCCACAAGTGCGCATGATAGTGGACTAAAGGATCTTATACAACATGTTGAATATGCTTAACCCACTTGCATACAAAATATCTCTATTAACTTTATTACAGGCATACGTTGTTCTTATCAAATATAAACGACCGTGTTTGCGAGCCTCGAATGCCTAGTAACTTTAGGTTAACTTACTAACCACAGTATGAATAATTATAAATATATTTAATTTTAGTTTAATCACACAATTCTGCTTTAAATAATAATAGTTACTGTATTTAATGTAAAAACATAGTAGGATAATATAGTTAAATTATTAGATAGTATATTTTTGCATATTTAGATATCTAAGAATTTTAACATAATCTGTACCATAAAGAATAAACCACGGAGATCACATTGAATGAAATTTTCAGGAAACAAGATTTTGTGATTGGGTGACTTCCAAAACATCATAACTTTTGAACCAATTGAGATAATTTCAATCTGAACCTTCAATGTAAAAAAACTATTATTTTGATAACAATACTTCATAATCTGGGAATACTGATGTTTTTTGCATTAAAACGCAGTGGACTTCAGATTTCTATTTTAACTTAAAAAAAACATTTATAGGACGAAATTGGCCTTCGGTATTTCATTCGTGGATTAAAATAGCTTGGTGCAAAAATTTCTGCATTTTTAACTATAAAACGGCTAAAAGTGGACTTCCGTGTTATTATTTTATATCCTCTAAGGTACAGTAACCATTATGGACTATTTTTTTTCTTATAAGTATTGCAACTATCTACTACATACCCATTCCAAAAGTGGTGAGAGTTAAAGGCAAGGTGTTGTTCTTGATAGTGGAAAAATAGCTAAATTAATAAAGTGTCTACTCAATTACATAATTTTCAAACCCATGTATCTTTAATTTCAAATTTTGTTTAAACCATTGCAGGCCAGGAGACCCAATCACAATAGTCAAATAGTATTACAGTACAGAATACCCAGGCTTGAGAAAAATCACATTAAACTTTTGCAACCTCGATTCCTCCAATTGTTGATTTTTGTGAAGTAAAGAGCTAAAACCTTTAATGATGCGAGTACGATACATCTGACTGAATAATTAATTTCATCTACATACTAGGCAGCGCCTGAAAGGCTCTTTAACTTCACAAAAATCAACGGATGGAGGAATTCGAAAAAATACGCATTCTTCAACAGAGGCAGAATGGTGAATGTTACATAGTGGATGAAGTGATCACTTAACTAGCCAAAAATAGGTCATAAACCATGCCAACGCATAGACTTCATATCCTCTTTTATTAAATGCTCTCCATTTCTGTTGTAATAATGTTTTATTTTGTTTATTTGCATATTATGTTTGATAATTTTATTTGCTGTATTTGTGTTTTTACTAATTTTTAAAATATTTTGTTCATACATGTTACATCTCTATGGGCGTTAATAAATAAGTAAAATAATAATTGATTTGAAAAATATGTGTGAAACATTTTAATTCCGTTTCCGTTAAAGATTTCAAAGCTGTTTCTCTCTCTAGCTTTAAAATATAGCGAGACCTCTTTAAACTACCCTTTATATACTCACCTGTAAAATAGGAAATGTATAAACTGTATGTAGAACCTTAGCTTCATTGCAGGTTGCATGTTTACAGTAAGGCTTTGGAAACATGTACTTTATTTCCTCTCTTATCAAAATCAACGTGACCACCGTCTATTACATGCACCCTTAAGAATTGCTGCTTTTTCTTGGCTCAGCCAAAGTTATTTCAACATTTCAATACACGGTTGGACAAATATTTAGACCAGCTGTTAATTCCATTTTAACTTTCAATTTATTACAGCTATGTAAAAGTATGCATGTAGAGGAAAATTTTATAAATAACTTAACCCTATAAAATTGTTTCTTGCATGGACGGTTAGAAATCCATCCACCATTTACATGATGTTATAATTTGACAATGAAGTTGAGTATTTGAATAATATTTATTTATTTACGGACATTGTATAATTATACAATTCATAGGGTATTAATTTTACAACGTAAAAATAGTTAAAAACATAAAAAAGAAGAAAAGAAACAGACGAGATCTGGACTATTTATTTAGTCATATAAAAATAAGTAAAAAATACTCGTATTTAAAAATAGCAGTTAGATTTGCAGCTTACTGAGAAAAACTAATAAAATAAAGAAGCTCGAGCAGTTTTGAAACCGGTCGGTAGAAAAATAAATGTTAAAAACAAAGCTGTTTTTATTTATTTAATTAAAGATATTTTTTTGGTTAATCGGTTATTGTTCTAATGTCAGTATCATTTATTATATATTTTCTATGTACAACTATATTATCAGTATGTTAAACCAATATAGATGATAAGTATGATTGTTTGTTAATACTATTTCAGGAGTTTCAAATTAATTACATTTATCCTCTCTTTAAAAAAAAAAACTAAAAGAAATAAATGAAGTTTTCCAATTAGAGGTGTACATATAAAACAAGAAATTATGCATTATCCAGAAATATTGTGAATATTATCTCTTATACTTTTTTGAATTGACATATTTCAAATATCGATATGGCCTGCAAATTCATTTCCGGGGTTTTGCATTCGCTATATAGGAGTATTGAATCCAGACACTGTCCGGCTGTCATTACTATAAAATACTCGTTGTTGATGATTTCTCGTATTTCTGGTTGGAGCATAAAGATTTATCATTTACAAAAACAATGGACAGTCTATAATATAACTTAAGATTTTGTGTGAATTGATCAGATCAAACAGTTTTCTCCTGACCCATCTTTAATGATTTAACAAATTATGACTTTACTAGGAAATAAGTCATAAACTAAAAAAAACTTGGCGTTTGGACTACAATTCCACCAGTATATTAATTTATTACGTCTATATAATATATCAGTTCTCGTATAGCTTTAGATTGCTAGTCTGGGAAACTGAATTTAAGATAACAAAATTGGTTTCAATTTATTTTATCCATTAACCATAAAATTTTCATTATAATATCAATATTTCTCATCTTTATTTTACGTTTTTGAGATATAAAATACTTAAAACACTCTCTTTAGAATAATTATAAATTTATGTTTAGTTCAATTTAGTTTTAAATCAACTCAGCACACGCAATTTCAAATATATATAGTACAGAATGCTAAAACAATTTCATTTCTCGAATAACTGTAATTGCGTAACTCTTAATTTAGTTTTTGGATTTGATAAATATTTGCAAATAATTGAATCCCAATATAATATTATATATTACTTTAACTTGATGGCCCAAGAAAATCATAATTTTTGAGTCATTACCTATTTTCTGAATTTTAAGAAAACGGATTATATTGCATAGATGTATGTAGGTATGTTTAATTTGGTTATTACTTGAATTTTATAAAAGGTTGTAAGTCGCGTCTGGCAAAATAATAAAAATTATGTTACCCTATTGTCCATTATTTTCAAAACCGAACGGTTATGGTACCAAAACGAATCATCATTTGTTTCCATTTGATGTTTTAGTGACTGAAAAAAATATAGAAATACGAAACTTAAACGGGTTTGTTTCATTTGAAAACTCGAATGCTGAAGTTAATTCCGTTCACAGCCATCTTTCAGTTCTACTAAAATTATTTACGTTTTACTTCTTTTTAAAACTTTTGTTAACTTAAAACAGTTAAGTGCTCGTAAAAAATGTGTATTTCTGCCAGCGATTTTCCTTCCTTTATTTAAGATAAATTTGCGTTTTTCCGTTTTTTTACTTTTATAATACTGGAAACTTTTAATGATTTCACGACCAAAGAAACAATCTAAACCATAATAAAACAAACAGTTTGCTGATAAACTCTACCTGTAAAAGTTACAGCTCTGATTTATTTTTGAGGATAAATGCTAAGTCAATGAACCTCGTCTGAACTTAAGCCGCTAGGGTTTTATGTTGAAATTGGCGAACAAGCGCCTCATAAATTAGTCGAATGACCTGTATATATATTTTGATAAATTATAAAGCGCCATTTTTGTAAAAATCACCTCAAGGGCGCTGTACAATAAATAAATCTCCCAGCACGTCTTGCAGCTACAGAGCGCATGGACGATTGGTATTCTAGTTCCTCGTCTCCAATTATGATATATTACAATTCTGATATATAGGAGCTAGATTACAGCACGTCTTGCAGCTACAGAGCGCATGAACATTAAGTTATCTAGCCCCTATTTGCATTTTTTATTTTTATTTTATGTGACAATGAAGTTTAAGGTTTAAGTAATATTTTAAAAAACTAACTAAAAAACATTTTTTTTAAAATAGAAGTTAGATTACAGCAAGTCTTGCAGCTACTAGGCGCATGGACGGTTGGAATTCTAGGCCCCATTTACTAAATTTAGGCATCTAATAGTTGATAACATTTACTTATTGAAGCAACTACTACTACTACTACTACCATCACGCCATTTCCCCGTAGGGGTAGGCAGAGAGAATGGACCGCCACACGCGTCTATCCTGGCATACAATCTTAGCCTCTTCCACATTCATACATCTTGTCATACATGCCCTTCGGTTCTGTCTGCTTTTGACATGACCAGACTTAAGATTTTGGTTTATCTGATCATGCCACGTCTTCCTTGGTCGTCCTCGTCTAACGTTGCCGTTCATTTTATTGTAGATAATGTATATAGCGCCATTTTTGTGGAAATCACCTAAAGGGCGCTTTACAATATCCAAACACGCCTTGCAGCTACATAGCGCATTGACGGTTAAGATTCAAGTTCCTCGTTTAAAATTATAATTTGATTCAATAACAGATAAAAGCTAGATAATATCATGTCTTGTCACTACAGAGCGCATGGACGGTATGAAGCCTAGCCCCCATTTATTTTATTTAAAAATTGAATTTCGGTTTTTCTGATATTTTTTTCACAATCGTTTACAAATAAGATCCGGATTACAACATACCCTGCAGCTACAGAGCGCATAGACTTTATTTTTTTTAAATAGTTTATGACAATGATTACATTTAAAAAACACACATTAGCAGGGTAGTAAGTTAGTCAAGTTTTCATAATAAAAAGTAAACAATAAAAAACTAAATGAATAAAGCACTATTTTCACTTATGACGATATTATTGTTCGCAAGATGAACCAACTACCGATGTCCGAGGGGCCCCGGTAACCGAATTAGCCACATCTTTCCTGTATGTTCATAGTTTGCTCAGTCGTATTATTATGAATAACTTATATAGCGCCATTTCCGTAATATAATACCTCAAAGGCGCTTTACAGAGTGATTATATAAAGATATAAATTAAATTTTAACTTTTTAATTAAAAAAAAAAAAATTACTTTGTCACCACATGCTAAGGATTTATTCAAACGATTTAGAGAACAAGTAGGTTTTAAGTTTCTTCAACATCACTTCACTCTCACAGTTTCGGACCTCTGCTGGGAGAGATATATATATCAAGATATAATTAAGAAAATATTATAATCGTATTTTATAACATTAACAGTCTACTAAATACTTAATAAATGTTTGGAGTTAAAAAATTAAGCATATCTTTATATCAAGTGGTGTTTATACATTTTTGTAGTGAGAGGTAACGGGGGTTGAAAATTGATTGTATTTTTTTATAATGGATAAATTATTTTGCGCCATTTTCGTAATATAATACCTCAAGAGCGCTTTACAAAGTGTTTATATAAAGAAATTAATTTAATTTTAACTTTTTAAATTTATTCTTTAAGAAAAACAATTTACTTTGTTATCTCATGGTACGAATTTATTCAAATGATGTAGAGAATAAGTCGGTTTAAAGGTTTTTCCGAAACCTCACTCCACTCTCACAGTTTCGCACCTCTGCTGGGAGAGCATTCCATGCCGTTGAGCCTGCGTCCGCAAATGCGCGTTCGCCGAATTTGGTGCGCTGTTTGCGTAGAGGCACAGTAACTTTTTCTTTCGACGTAGATGTAGCTGATCTAAGCGTACGACATCTGTCAGCTATTTCATCTGGAATGCAGAGTTCCTTTAGATATTCTGGAGCAGAGTTGTGCAGTGACTTATACATAAGCCAACAGAGTTCGTATCCCACCCTCTGTAGAAAACGTAGCCAGTGTAATTCCCGAAGTAGTGGAGTGATATGACTTAACTTAGAGATTCCGAAAATAAGTATTGCTGCGGCATTCAATACAGACCGTAGGCGAGTCATTTTATTCATTGGTAGACCGTAATAAAAGTATACACAATCAAGATTGTAAATCATTACGTTTCTGGAATTTAGTACTCAAAATATGTGCACTGTGCACACTTCGAGAAGTATTTCAAAATCTCATTAAGAAATACGAATACTTTGTTTTTACTGCGTACCTACGTTTTTTTATAAGTACTCAAAATCTCTCCACGTTACTTTCTTCGTATGCTCGATCTTTTATCCCTTAACAAATCTTATTATATAGCCTTTAACCTTTCGTAAATAAAAAAAATCCCATAAAAGCCGCTGTGTCTTTACGCGTTCCATTCGCGCCTAACTTCCGCGCTACGTTCGCGCCCACCTTTCCGCGAACGCGCATCTCGAGTTGTCTCTCATTTTCTCGGGGCTTATTTCTCTCGTAATATTAAGTTAAGGGCGTCGCGGAAACTTTTTTGCGAAGACAACGCGATGCGAGCGTATTCCGAGATGATATAAAATCCTCTTTTCGAAGGGAAAAGATCCCAGCCCACATAATACATCATCAGAGTTGGGAATTACATTAGGTACTGGGCCAGGATTTCGCGCCGTGTCTAGACAATGCGGGCGTTTGATTGGACGAAAAACTCCTTTT
This sequence comes from Micrasema longulum, assembly GCF_059751315.1. Classification (NCBI taxonomy): domain Eukaryota; kingdom Metazoa; phylum Arthropoda; class Insecta; order Trichoptera; family Brachycentridae; genus Micrasema; species Micrasema longulum. The sequence continues at coordinate 227,883 of NW_028277628.1, forward strand.
TACTACTGAAAACAAAGCGTACCCGCGCTTCTGGATTCCGACAAATCAATTTTTGTTTCTTATACAAATCCTTATCTGCACGCTGTCATTTTGCTTTTGTCATCCAATAAACAAAGAGTTTCGGGATTTCTTTGTTTTCCCGGTTTGCGCTGACTTGGAACAAATGTTTGCTCGGAAATGTTAATAAAAATATTCGCCGAGTATAAACTACACGACAAAGGTTGTTAATGTTGTGACATCCAAACAAAAGAACGTTTATTCTCATTTTATTATGATCGCGAATTTTACCAAATTGTTTCGTAACGCTACGAAATTACATTTTAATACACATTTATGCTGTTTAGCATCAGAACTGTGAAGAGAAATTTTCGTATTTTATTTACCCCGGTAAATCATTTCATCAAAACAAATTAATAATCGCATTCCTTTACAGTAGGTCTTTAGATTTGAGAATTTAATTAAGACAGTTTTCTCTTGTCGACTTACTCCTGATACGTGTTTTGGTAATCAGCATTGTGCAGCATAGAATTATCCTATTAAATATTACCTACCTGTATATTATGTCCCTTCTGATGGAGTCTTTCCATCGTCACGATCCTCTCAATGGCTGTAAACAAATTTTAGAGATATATTTCAACGCAGTTGAATGGTTGAAATATATATTAATTAAACTTTTTACACACACAATTGGAAATTTTAATTAATTATTTACTCGCCTCTCTATTTTCAACAAAATAATTTGGCATTACCAGGAGTACATAAGATATGCGGAGTGAGAAATTTAGCGCCCGCTCTGAGGACCCGTTCTCTTCAACGCCAACGCGCAACGCTCCTTGATTCGCCTCCTAAAACGATACAATGACATCCCTAACTATCACATCTCCTGTCATCGCCGGCAAATCGCGCACCAGGAGAGCAGACATCGTGCGTAGCTCTAGGCTACCCCACACCCTAGCAACACGTGTTATTGCCCCATCTATTTCAATTCTGACATTATTATGAAGCCAACGCCGTGGTACTAATCAAATTATCCCCACTCCTCGGTGTGTTTTACCAGTTTGTACGAAAACCGGTGTAGATGAAACAATCTAAGCAGTTAATTCCACACACCCGCACCCCACCAAATCCCCTAGTACTGGGTACTTAAACATGCATCAGGTACACATACCCTTTATCATGTATTAATATTCCAAATTACATGAGCACTTAATGGGAAAAAAATTCAAGTGTTGATAGGACAGTTTACGGGGGAAAACGTTATTAAATTTATATTCAATCTAAATTTTTGCATTTATGAATATTTAATACCCTATAATACGATAAATTTATACCATATAATAATATAGATGAATGACTCGTCAAGTACCCCCCGTTTAGTTGCAACAATTCGCGAACAATATACTCGTATAATGCTTTTATGAATCGACTCCATGTACTCGGCAATAACTATTCTGACGTTGCTGATATATTTAACATCAATTATTGTTAATATAAATCAACTCTTTTTAATTATTTCAAAGATGGTGAACTGTAACTTACATTTGTCAAGCTATAGTTATGTACCCATACCATATTTTTAAAATTTTAATTGCTTTCTCTTTACTTTTTTTCTAGTTTTTGTATACTTTAGTGAACACATATTACATGATTTTGTGATTCTTATTTTTACCATTAAAAAAAAAACATTTTTCCTCTTAAACTTAGATTTTGTAATTTTTTGATAAATAAATAAGTAAATAACTTTTATCTAAATTTCTAAATTATTGTACTTACCATGCATTCCATGCCGTAGGGCCTGCGACCGAAAATGCGCGTTTACCGAATTTAATGCGATGGTTGCGTAGACGTATAATGACATTTCCTCTCGCCCTAGACGTAGCTGACCTAAGCGTAAAACGTCTGTCGACCAGTTCATCGGGAATGCATACTTCCTTTAGATATACTGGGGAAGAGTTGTGCAGTGACTTATACAACAGCCAACGGAGTTTGTAAAACGTTGCCAGTGTAATTCCGTACAGACTATTGATTAAATATATTAAATTTTGTACAGACTATAGTATTAAATATATTCATGTGTAGTATAGTAGTTATTGTTTCTTAAATGAACAACCCGGATTTTTTTTAAATTAAGTTTTAAAACGCCTTCAAAAATGATAATATTGTTGGAGAAAAGAACATCGTTTGTTCGCCGTAATTTTTAAAATTAGAATTCTAGTGAAAAGTTACCAGAGCAAGTTAATATTCCGATGCCCAGCGGTTTTATCATCAACTTATCTCAACATCAAGTTAATTAATCGTTCTACCTTTGAACTGCCACAGATAGGGCAGTCGTTTCGAAACTTCGAACCGTATCAGCGTTCGTTTGTCTCCGGGCGTTGGAATCGTAAAAGTTTTGGCGGGCTTTAATGTGCCAGTAGATGGCGACGCGATAGACGTAACTGTTGCAGTCCGCAATGCGTAATTTGATTTGACTGCAGTCGCACGAGCGACTCGGATTACAAGAAACCCACGTACGCAAATACCGCAGCAGCGAAAATCTACCCACCTTGCCGACGATGAAACGGCTTCAGATAACAGAATATCATGTCTTCTATTGCGCTTTGTTTTCGAAATTCAAACAGATCCCGATGTTACCAATAATAGTTGCCGGTATAGCTAGGGTTGCCAACTCAATCGACCAAAAATTCGGGAGTGAAAAAAAACAACTTCTTTTTATGAAATGAACGAGTTTTTCTAAAGGAAATCACATATACGTATTTCATAATACGTAATTTATTGTTATGATGTATTAACTTTATCAATTTAAAAAATACTCGGTACACTTCCTCTTATTTATTTGACCAATTAGACCAATGGGCATCTTCAGATTGGTATTTTAAAAATTAATAACTTATATGTAAATTTAAATTATTACTTAATTGTAATAACTTATATGTAAGTATAAGTTATCACATCATTTCAATGGAATTCCTTCAAGAATTGTCAATAAATTATTTAAATTAAAAAACGTAATTTATTATTAAAAACCAATTTTAAAACTAGGTATTTTATCTTAAAATTATGCTTTTTAATCTTATTTGGCACAATAACTACATAAAATCCTTTACAAGGTTAATCTGATTTTATGTGAATTTCATTGAGCCAATTTAATTTTATTATATAAGTTTATTACGACGTTAAAGACACGCGCCGCGGCATTTGCGATTCGAATTGATTAATAAATGCAACTCTCTTAAGTATGTCTTTCTTATATTTTCTTAAATTTATCCAACGTCTTTTCTATTAGTTTTGCTTAGCATAACTTCACCTCGCAACAAACAGTATTTAATCAACATTCAGCAATCGATTCCGGGAAATTTTAGCTGCATTCGGGAGATTACAAAAAAAGGTAATGTCTCGGAATTCCGGAGGGTTGGCAACCCTAGGTATGGGCAACCTTTTCAAATTGCCATGTGTAAAATTATACTTTAACTCCCTCTGAGTGCCTGTCCACATATTTTGGTAGCAAATTCTACAACAGCCCCTGATTAAAATTACAAGTGCTTCATTTCTCAAACAGTTTTATGGATAATTACCCTGGGAAATACGCCGTTTACTTTAATAAGCTTTAAATTGTTTCTTTGTTAGTAAATTGGGCTTTTAATTTAGATCCTTGTACGCACAATCCCTAATTAAAATGTACCACCGTAACTTTCCCGTTCATGCTTATTTATTTTACCTGAAATATTGTAAACGTGTAAAGACCGCCCGAAAATATTAGATAAACTATTTAAAATAATTCAAATGTTTACATTCTCTGTGTTATAAATAATATTCTCACATTAGGTGTGTACGATAATAATGTATATTGAATTATTATTTTTCAACTCAACTAATTTATTTGAATATAACAAATACATAACAAACATATATTTAATACGTACATATTATTAAAAATAAAAAAATACATGAAAGAGACTCATGTCAAAGTAGTAGGAGAATCCTGCTCCGAAAAACTCCTTCGGATACATGGCACAGATCAATATCCAGAGCGATGTTGTTCAGCATAGCGGTAGCTCTTCCAACAGGCATGCCCATAGGCAGGTTGGTCCTGTATATCCGAATATGAAACAATCTATGCTGACACTGTCTTAGATAATTATCAGGAACACACAAACCAATGCTCATCATAATCTCAGAATTATCGATCACACCGCGCAACAATTGATAAAAATGTGTAGGCAAATACACATTCCTTCTAGTATCTTAACTGTTGTAGCCAAACATACCCTGGAGAAACTCGGTCGGGTAGAGCCAAGGATTATTGAAATGTTTTCATATAATTCGATTACATCGCTCCTTACCAAAGGCTATACTTGTGTTTTTTTTTCTTATAAGGATTATAAAATATGTTTATATACTCCCTCAACTCACATACTGCTGTGAAACTTTTGTGTTCACAAAAAAAGTACACAAATTATCAGCGACACAAAGAGCTTTAGAATGAGGAGGCTGGATATTTCATTTCATCTTAAAAGGATGTGCTAAAAAAATCCTTTACACGTGATGATGTAACATCGTGTTACCACAAACAAAAGACAGAATATTCTGAAGTTAAGATTTTTTTTAAAAACATAGAGACATACTGTTAAATATTTATTTTCCCATAATTATGAAAAAAAGTTCAAATTATATAGACCTGTTATAGCAAAATAACTTAAAAATCATAAATACGCCGGGCATATAACTAGCGTGCACTCTCGCCTACTTCCAATGACCGGCTGATTGAACTGAATTTATACTTTTGTTTTTGTTTCTTTCACGCAAACACCGGCCACAGAATAGCTTCTCCGTCTTGATTGTTATAAGTTATATTCTCGTGCTCTTTCTTATACAGGGAGCAGCAAAATGATCTGACCACTTTTAAAAAACGCCTCGACAACAAACGCACGGTGCTCAGCCGACATTTGTTCCATGGCTACTAAAAATGTCCACGCGGGGGCTCTAAAACGCTCCTATCCAAAAAACGGATAGATCATTTTGCTGCTCCCTGTACTATATGCACAGTAAAACACGTCTAAAGATATATCTCCTTTCTTTTCTTTAATCTCTACTTCTTTCCTCTCTCTTCTTTATTCCTTTTTCCCATTGAGTTATAGTATTAATTTAAAGTATTTTATTATCAAATACGATTATTTTCATTCTTGTATATCTTTAGTTTTTTTTATTTTTATTTTCTATTTAACTTATTTTGTAACTTGCATTTTTAAATAAAACTTTTTTTATTGGTTTTTGGAATAAATTGCCATTTGGCAATAAGCCCGCCAATTAACAATTTATATTATGGGCGAAAAATTTGAAAACCAAAAAAAACCACATACTTTGTGGTTTCGTTATCCCATTCATTCGTATAACATTATTCCTCGTATAGTAAGGATAAATATTTTTTGTACTAAAATCTAGCATATTTATACCTACAAATGTTACTTTCCAAATCCGATGGGTAAATTTCCGTTTTCAGATTTGATCAGGACAATTATTACTTTTTCTTTGACGAGATAAAAAAAGAGTGTTTTCACACCAAAAAAAATCTAGTCCCTGGACTGGTATCTGAAGCGTATGACTGATCATCTTACCTTCATGTAACAAAAATAATCAAGATACGCTGCGGTTGGTGTACCAATGCAGTGCTCTATGCACCACTAGGTGTGGAAAGGGAATGATGATGAAGATAACGCAATAAACTTACACACGCACGTTTAGGACCAAAACGACTCAACTCAAAAAATAAAATTTTTGGGAAACTGCAAAAGAAGAATGTAAATTGTGACACCTTCGTATTCTTTCGTCGATTGTTTCGTATTTTTCGAAGTAAGCACCAAATTTTGAATTCAAAACTATACCGAAGGCATTCATCTATGAATCTATGAAAAAAAAGCGTAATAAAAATAAATTATTATAAGTATAAATATGACATTTATTTAATGAGTAATTATTAGATTGAAAAATAAAACAAACAAACAAATGCACTTTGATAAATAAGACAATGACTTAATATTCATTAGGTCAGATCAAATCACCAATCACATGTTTTTATTTATTCACGAAAAGAACTTAAATAAGTCACTAAGATTATTGGTAAGTTGGAACGAAACAATCACAAAGCTAAATTGGTCATTCTAATATTTTAAAAATAAAGTAAAGTTGCCATTTGTGTCGGAATAAAATCGACTCAACCGGCTATCGGTCACTATATGTTTGTCTGCGTTGCGTCCTTCACAGCAATATAAACACACAACTAATAACGTTGCTTCCGTACTGACACGAAACCTAAATTCTCTGAGTAACAAAGAGACCGATGTAACGGTTTTGTCCTATTCCCGCCCGAATGTTGCATTTTTTTAAATTCGGAAGGATGGATAATGTTCGTTGAAGTCATTTTATGATCTTAACTATTTTTTTATTTTTTAAAAGTAAGTCGTTTTCATTCGTAACGTGCGATATGTTGCTGTTCTGTTTTGTTTTTCTGTGATTCGTTTGTTAAATCGATGATTACGCTTTGATTTTCATAAGTCGTATTTTACATTTTCGCTGTGATTGTTCATTGTAGCACCCGATCTTACCTCACTTTATCGAATGGGTATTAACTATAACTATTAACTGCCAGAATGGGGTATTATATTTAACGTTATAAAACGTTTCAAGTGCATCGACTTAAGTGCCATCTGTGCTGTACAAGATGAAACTAAACCTCACGTCCCTAACTTAGATCCCAATGGATAAAGTTCAAACTTAAATCTTTGACCCCGTTGCTGCAGTGAATTTAATGAGTTATGAGACGAGACAACCAAACTTGAGACATAATATAAACTTCACCCAAGATCGGCGGTAATCATTTTAAATTAACTCTATAATTTACTTATGTATAATACAAACATCTAACCACACCTTAGAATCCAAAATTTAAAATAATAAAAGCTAAAAAAAATAATAGAAAACATTTCGTATTTGCAGTTTGTTTTGTTATTTAAAAATCTCCAAGCTTTAATTAATTACACTTTTTTGTTTAACTTTGATGTGTAGATTTATTTTAATAAATTTTGAGTTCTTTGAGATAGATTATTCTGCTTTTCATACATCTCTTCGTCATTAATACAGTATGGGTTTTAGGAGGATTGACATAGATTAGCTCGAAGTTTTATATCATCATATCATCATATCGTCATCGTATCATCGTTCCCTTTCCGCACCATAGGGCACTGCATTGGTACTCCAAACGCAGCGTACCTTGATCATTTTTGTTACATGAAGGTAAGATGATCAGTCTTACGCTTCAGGTACCAGGTCAGGGACTATGAAATATTCTAGTGTAAAAACACCCATTCAAATAAATATTTCAAATCAACTATGTCGGGAATTGAACCCGAGACCTCTTGCATGGCAGGCTAACGCGCTGACCATTACACCATAAGGCCGACAAAGTTTTATATATTGGTTGTTAACTTAAGTTGTGCCCGTTTTTTACCAAATATAAAAATGAACACCAAAAGTTAAACTAAATGGTAGTTAACATATTACAACAGAGATGAAGAACATTTAAGAGAATGTAATATAGAAGTCCAGGCATCTACAGGGCTTATGACCTGTCAATGGCTGGTTTAAGTGGCCACTTTACACACTGTGTAACATTCACCATTCTGCCTATATTTGAACATCTATATTCCTTCAATTCTTTCATCGGTTGATGTTTGTGAAGTTAAAGAGCTGAAACCTTTATTTTTGCAGGTGAGATTCAACTAAGTGAGTTATTTCACCTACATACTAGGCAACGCCTGAAAATATTATTTTTTCAATTTCTATTTTATATTTTATTTCCTTAAACCAGCCATTGACAGGTCATAAGCCTTGTAGATGCCTGGACTTCTATATTATCTTATCTTAAATGTTCTTCATCTCTGTTGTAATATGTTAATATAAACAGCTCCCCAGGGATTTGAATCCAGTCCTTGTCTACAAAAATTTGGACAAACTCAAAATATTGTTAAATGGGAGTTGTTCATTCGAAAGAAATGTTTACTTTGTTACATATTTAAATGTAATTATTAACAAGTCTTTAAAATGGAATATTAAGACAAAAGTGAGCATTTTTGACTACCATTCTAGTCACATTCAATCGATAGAATAAAGTTGCCGAATCTGCTCGCGATATTTGCGCAGTGTACTGTGAAGATTATATTAACTATTTACTAATTTGTTGTAAAATTATGAAGGAGAATAGATAGAATAGACTTTTTTTTTTACGTACTCTTGCTCCCTTAATATGGAAAAAAATTGTCATTTTTTTGTTTTTGATTTTATGTGATTCACGAATTCCTTTAAAACAAAGGTCACGGCTCCAAAAAACTGTAAGGCTTGCACTCTATATGGTTCTAATTGTTGAACTGCCAAGCATTTGGATAACCATAGCTTTCATGTCACTGAAATGAAGATTTGAAGGTAGTCTGTTGGAGTCATGCTTCCGGACAGTCAGGAATGACCACATTCTTGGAACATTTGAGGTAGCTCCCATAGAAGAAAAATTAGGGAAAATAGTCTACGCTGGTTTGGTCATATAACGCGACGTGATGAAGAACATTTAACGAGAATAGTACTAAACCTGGAAGAAAGACTAAGAAAAAATTGCTGTTGGCCAGTTTAGACATGAAGAAAGACAATTGACAAAGACTTTAAGAAACTGACTTAAGCAGAAGGGACCATACAGCCAGGGGGAAAAAACTGTTCTTGTTTGGTTTTTGCTAAATTAATTTTTATTTAATTTATTGATTATTTATTTAATGCGTGCACAATACACGACTTTATTATAGCACAATGATTAATTTTTATGTTCAGACTATTTGGAAATTCCGTAAGTCGGGACTTGTCTATACTAAATTCAATTGACTACCCTAAATTACTTTCTAAACTTTCTATTAATGTTCCTAAGAAAGTTCTTAGGAATAACCTTCGACTTCATACTCCTCTTGTCTCGTCTAATTATTACAGGCAAAATTCATATTTATGGCAAACTTTCAATAATTTTAATGCAATAACAGAATCGCTTAACATAGATTTATTTGCGAATAATCATAATGACGTGTGGTGTTTGCTTTTGAAATAATTTTGTAGCGTTTTTTTCATTTTTTTCTTTTGGATTTAAATCATTGTTTATTTTATGTTTGAGAATATTTTATCTTACTGTGGCGCTACTTGTGAAAACCTGTAATTGGCATCATTGGTATGTGTTTTGTTTTTTACATGTGATAAATGAAGCTGTTGGTTATCCGAATAATTAATAAAAATAAGAAAAAATAAAGTAAACACATTTAAAAATATTATGACATATCAATTTACAAAATGCACAAAATATATGCAAATGAAAAAATATAATACAGATAAGTTATTTTATAAATCATGGTGTAGCAAAGTTAAGATCATGTATATAAAATTTTAATTTAATTATTTTAAATATTAAAAATTGTTTTTCGTAATTAATTTTGGTAGTTACAACAAAAATAAAATAATTCAATCAAACGATAGTTGTTCATTTATATGGTATGAGGCACAGTATGCAATTTAATAATGAAAAAAAAACATTTAAATAAGCAATAGTTAAAATACATATAAATAAATTATTAAGCATCACTATTAAACAATGTTTGAGTATGTTCAAATGCTTGCAGACGGGCTGGATTTTCTCCCTAGGGAGTTATTCATATTTTAATTTATTTCAACAGCGAGAGAAAATATTATTGAGACGGAAATATGAACATTAAATAATAATATTTAAATTAAGAATAAATTAAATTAAAACGTCCATTTTCCCTTCTCAATAATGTTTTCTCTCTCTGTTGAAATAAATTAAAATATGAATAACTTTCTAGGAAGGAAATACAGCCAGTCTGCAAGCATTTGGACATACTCAAACATTGTTGAATTAACTACCTGGTAAAAGAAAAAGTATAAAAATTGGATTCAGGCGTTGCCTAGTTGGCGATTTGGCTCAGCCGGGTGAATATCACTCACGTAATAAAGGTTTCAGCTCTTTTACTTCACGAAAGTCAACAGATGGAAGAGTTGATTGATTTGTTTGTATTACTACGTTCTTCTTTCTTTCCGATGCGGGATCTGGAGCGTGCGGCCGCGGTCTCAATTTGGAACTAACACTGTATTCCTCCACTGTAATACTGGGAAATTATAAAAAGGTTATTGTGCTGACCATGTATATTTGATTGATCACAAACTGACAATACTGCAGTGAGGGGTACAATGAAAGTTTTTAAAGTTTATTTGTTTTGTTATTTTCGCGGTTTGATTGTAAAGAAATATTACATTTTCGCTTAATTAGTTTTTTTTTTAAAATTGATATTGATATGCGAAACTGAAGAAAGACTCGAGTCTTTATGAACAGTTTCGGGAAAGGGGTGGATGCTTTCATTGTTGATGGAAGAGTTGAGGAAACGTGGATGTTTAAACATGGGCAGAATGGTGAATGTTATAGAGTGTGTAAAGTGGCCACTTAAACCAGCCAAGGACAGGTCCTAAGCCCTGTAAATGCCTAGACGTCCATATTCCCTTTTTAATAATGTTTTGTCTCTGTTGAAATAAATTAAAATATCACTATTAAGTTTATTCAACAATGATATGCTTATAAGGGTAATTATAAAAACAACATCGGTACTATAAATGTATTCCCGCAGAAATCCTATACAGTGGTCTCTTCCCTTAATTCCCGTTATTTGTTTTTGTTGTAATATTAAAAAGGGTAGTAAAATAAATGATGGGAAAAGACCTAAACTTAAAAAATCGACTAATAGAAATAGTCACTAGTAATAGTGTGGTTGGTTACGTTTAGACTATTAGATTTGAAAATACACTTTTCCCAGGCATAAACAGCTATGAAGGTATACGATTACAACATTGCCTATTGTGAATATGACTTGTGTGTTTGAATAAATTTAGTTACTCGGAACCTTATTTAACAGAGAATTTGTGTTATTATTGTTTGAGAGAATGTATAATACATTCTGTGCGAAGTTCGAACAACCGAGGATTTTATCATCCGAGAAATACGATAATATTTTCATAATTTACGGTTCATTTATGTATGTACGGTGTATTCCATATTCTGCCCCGTTAGTCATTTGTTTATTTACCACCCAAGAAAACACGTGATCAGCATTATCTGAACTTACCCTAAAACTAGCTTCCCCTCCCCTCCTCGATTAACCCCTACCAATCATCCCCGTACAGGCTCTACCCTTCCCATCCCGGCCTTATAACCTCCTTAAGATATCCTAATATGAGGGTGTTAATACATCTACCAAATATGAAAAGAAATCTCCCTGTAATATTGTACATTTTAACAAAAGTGAAAAGGCAGTGTTCTAAAAACATTTCCGCTTTCCGCGATCTTCTGAAAGACGTATTACAAAAAGGTTTTTAAACCCAATATGCACTATTGAATGGTTTGAAAGCTATTTAGATTTCTAAAGCATATTATTTATCATTTAAAAATCAACATTTACCAATTTATTATTCCGTACACATCAAACTCAGTATTTAATGACTCTTTGAAGTTTAGTATGTGTAAAATATAATCGTGTTCTTGTATCGCTGAACTCATAAAGTTTCTTTAAATCTGTTTTAAAATAATGTCAAATGCAAACAAAATATTTTAAATGAAACTCTTAACACAAAAATATAGTTTACGTGGCCACTTAAACTCATCATCATTCCCTTTCCGCATCCAATGGTGCATAGGACACTGCATCGGTGCACCAATCGCAGCGTATCTTTATCATTTTTCTTACATAAAGGTAAGATGGTCAGTTCAGTCTTACGCAGGTGCCAGTCCAGGGACTGAAATATTATATTGAGAAAACACCCACATAATAAATATTTCGTATCAACCATGTCGGGAATCGAACCTGAGACCTCTTGCATAGCAAGCAAAAGCGCTGACCATTACACCACGAGGCCAACAAGACGAGGCCACTTAAACTAGCCAATGACAAATCATAAGCTTGGTAAATGTCCAGACTTCTGTATTCCCTTCTTTAAAATTAGACAGAAATACATATTAATGTAAGTTCATTTTTTTTTCAGTTTTATGAAAGTCATTATATCGTTGTGAGTAATAGAAATCTTTTAATTTTTAGTATTTTTATGTAGATATTTTTTTTTTTAATAATCATCGGAGTCAAACGTAAAACGAAACATATAAATTTACAAAAGCCCTTCAGGTACCCCAGCGTCGAATTGTTTGAGGAATCTTGAATTAAGATTGAATGGAGTAGAAATTATCATAAAAATATAACGTTTGTAAAAGTAAACTATCCGCTATCTATCTATCCCAACTATCCCAAAAGGAACACTCCCGCATAACCAGGAGTCAAACTAGAGAATGGGTAGTGAAATCTACCACTAACTCTTGATTCGGGCGAAGAAAATTCAGGTTTTTGGGTTCCAAAATATTCTATGTATTACCCGAATGTTGTAAAACCACTACCCGGATTTAAATGAAGCAATTAGCAAACAAATGGTCACTGGGCTTAAGTAGAGATAATTTAGGAAAGAATTAAAAACATATTGTGGTTATAATTGCATAATTGTATAATAAATGCATTAGTCGGTAGTCGTATATTTGTTGATTTTGCTTTACACATAAAAATGTATGCCCTTAAACAGGTTGTACCTAGTTAGGCAGACTACGCATGTCAATTCAGAGAAACCTATTATAAAAAACATTGTAGTAGATAAACAAATTATAATGTTTGTTAATAAACTATAATTACTTATGATATTTATTTTTGGTGTTTTACAAATTATGTTATGTGTTATGTTCGCATTTAAACAAAATTTCTTTTATTTTAATTTTCTTTGCAGTGTTATTTAAAGTACGTATGTCATATTTCGTGTTCTATCGGCCATTTTAAAAATCTAATGTTCTACGGCAACTGTGGAGTCATGCAAGGTTTCGTTGCTTGACAAAAGCCTTTTGAATCATTAGTACAAAATGAAATTGCCAGCACTTTGAAAACGTTTTTCATCCATTTTAATAAGACCTCACGGCTGGTAAACCTTAAAACACAATTCTTTCCACCTCAGTCTATAATTTATGTAACTGTTTTTTCGTACCTTTAATTGATTGAGTTATAAATGTGAAAAGTGACGCTTCTATTGTTGTGTTTCGTGGATGAAACATTCCACGAATCAATTTACAACCTACGTACATTTGATAAATCTTTTTAATTTATTACATTTTCCAAATGATTTCAAAATTTATTCTTAAATATCTTTATCACAATCATCACTGCATAACTGGAGTAACTCATCAAGATAATATTTTACCCGCTTATAATTTTTTGTAGCCTTTTTACTGGTACATATCGTTTTTATTGTTTTTTAGATTCTTTATCAGTATAATAATTCTATGAAAAAAAAAACCAGGAAACTATAGAACAAAGGATGGTTTTTACTATCTTAACCTAGAATTCTCCGACTTGCTTACATAAACCCCGATCTTGGCTTCTTTGATAACCAAAAGTTTCCCTCTCCATCTTTCTTTAGCAATATTCAACTTACGTAATCTAACCTTTATTTATTTATTTACTTAAGTTAGTTAATATTACATTGTATATTAACTAATACATTTACAATTATAACAAATACTTATTAAATATTTCTTACATAACTACATTATTACAATAGACATAACATTTTTTTTTAAATCCGTAAGTTTTCTTTCATTCTTCATACTTTCAGGCATCTCATCATACAGTTTTAACCCTTTATACATTAAGCTATTTTGTGATTTTGTTTTTTTCTTAAGTGGTAGTCTTATCCTATTTCTATTTCTTGTCCTATATTTATGTACATTTCTATTTAATATAATTTCACTTATAAAATACTTTGGCATGAGATTATTAAACACTTTATATATAAATACAAATACATTATACAATAGTCTTTTCTTTCTTTCCATATATTCTTCTTCTTCCTGAACTCCTCTTTTACCGTTTATTTTTTTTATTGTTTATTATTTATTTATTTAATATTTATATTCTGTATAACTTTACATTCACGTGTCTTTTTTTAAAAAAGGGTTTAACTTTTACCACATTCGAGACTCGGGACTATCGACATTTTGAGAGTCTCGAGACATTTTTTATATCGAGACTTTTGAGATGTTTGTATCGAAATTTCAAGATCAGCAGTGCAGTTCTGAATGCTCTTAACGGGAAAAAAACGCGTTACTAGCACAGAATTTATCTACTAATTTACCTGCTGGTTCCAGGCCAATTTCACCCTTAACTAGTCGTTGATTTAAGAAGATTTTTCTGTTACATTTTTTGAGTTAGGCTCAGGGACAAAGGAGCATATGAAGCAAATGAGGCTGAGCCTCACTAAGAAATCATTGCTACTCACCAGTACCTAATATGTATTTTAACTCACATTATACCAACGCATTATGAATATAAAAAACTAGCAACCAATATAAAAATGCCTAAAGATGCCTACAAACATGGTCCGTACGGTATTATTTACTATAGGTACCTACTAAACATTTACGTATATAATACTTATCCTTAAAATCTGAGCTTCACTAGAAATTTGGTATCAAAGACGCCACTGGTTAGGCTATTGTGATCAAGGTGTATTTGGTATATGGAAATAGTTGGTTAATATGTTTTGTATTCATTTTAACAAATAAAAAAAATATTGTACGCTATGATGAACTTAAGAGTAAATGGTCATTTGTGATTAATTTTGCCAAATTATAATACGAAAGATGGAATAAAGGGGTCATTGAGAGGACACCTTATGAAGACAAATGAAGCAGATGAAAACTCCCTGCACGAAGGTCAAATGATATACTACTGTGATTAAAAAGTAAGGCGAAATTTTAAATTTACAATTCGTTGGCTCTTTGATTCTGGCAAATCGTTAAATAAGTAGTTCTGTCAGTGACATCTGTGTCAAATTTCATGTCAGTAGCTGCATTTGTTCAATAGTTACGCACGGTTTTTGTGAACAACAAAAAATCAATATAGCAATGTTTACCATGTCTGATTTTGTTGAGCAATGAAATTAAATTGAATTTTATTTTCGGAGTGAAATCACTGCTTTAAAAACATTAAAAATGTTGCGAAAGATCTTTGGTGACCAGATTACTTCACAAAAAAATGCTAACAAGTGGTGTAAACCATCCAAAGTAGGAAAAGAAAGCATTGAAGACAACGACCTGAACTGAACGACCATAAAAATCAACTGATGAACAACACGTCAAGTAATTCAAAGATTTGGTGCTCAAAAATTGTCTATTGACAATTTAAGACCTCGTTGATTTTGTAAACATTTTATTTGGATCAGTCCAGACCGTTTTGAAAGATTTTTTGTTTTTGAAAAGAGTCAATTCTCATTTGGTGCCAAAAATTCTCATTTAGAAAAAAAATAGCAACGCGTTAAAGTCTGTAAAACAATTCTTTCGGACTATCAAGATAAGATAAAATGCATGAAAGCTAAAAATGAGAATTGGATCTATGCATATAACTCACAAACAACCGACCAATCATGCAAATACTTTCCTTTTGGGAGTTCGATAAAATCGCACCAAAGTCATTTAAAAATCAAGATCGTGTTTTCTGTCACGAGTTCCTTTCATCGGGCCAAATTGTTAACAAAAAATATTATTTGTGCGTTATGCAACGTTTACGTGACGCATTTGCAAAAAGAGACTAAAATTGTTGGCAGACAATTTTGGTTTTTGCTCCACGATAATGCACCATCTCACACTGCACTGGTGCTTCGATTCCATTTCACCAAAAAATCAACTCATACTGTTCAACGACCATCGCATTGACCTTATTTAGCACCATATGACTTCTGGCCATTCTTTAAGCTTAAGAAAC
The DNA here is from genome assembly GCF_059751315.1 of Micrasema longulum. Classification (NCBI taxonomy): domain Eukaryota; kingdom Metazoa; phylum Arthropoda; class Insecta; order Trichoptera; family Brachycentridae; genus Micrasema; species Micrasema longulum. The sequence continues at coordinate 243,812 of NW_028277628.1, forward strand.
CGCTCTGGGGACACCGTTTTGACACGATTAAACAGATAAAAACTGAATCGCCGCGTGCTTTACATGCCATTCTGAAAATCTACTTTAACAATTGTTGGATTGGCAAATACGTTGCCATAAGTGTATTGTATATAGAGGGGAATAATGAATTAGGTTTAGAATGATAAACAATGATTTAAAAAGTTATAAACAATTTCACTATATTTTTTATCACAGTTTTAAAGAGAACTGCTGGTTACTGGATGCAGAAAGCACAAGACAGGGAGGTATGAAAGTGTATGAGGGAGGCTACATTTCAGCAGTGGACAGGAATGACTGTGTGATGATGCGATTTATTTACTAAATTCACAATTTTTTTTATATAAATTGTCGTTTGCGCTAAAAAGTCTCGAAATTTTGAAACTTGGTCTGTAAGTTTTGTCTCAGTCTCTAGACGCAAATTCGTGTAGTTACCACTAATAATGTAATATGTTATTGTGTTTTAGAGTAAAAAATTTTACAGCTCCACACTACGGCCATAAGTTTATTTTTTTACATAAGTTAATATTTATATCTTGTTTATTTCGCTTATTTATTTTGAATAAGTTTCCCAATACACAAGCAGAACATCTGAGCCGTTAAAATCCGTATTTAAGTTAGTCGGTAATGAAATCGCAGGATCCGTGGAGCTGTTACTCTTATTTAAACGCCAAAGTATAAATAAGTTATTCTCGTTTACTCGGGAAATGTTTTCAACCAGCCAAAGGCAAAGCCCTGGCTGTTTTTGAATAAATTACGCGAGTAAACAAGCTTAAAGTTGTTTCCAAAATAATTAAATACAACCAAATCAACGCGAGTTTTTCGATCTTTGTTGACAGGATTCGAGTATTGTTCCTCACGACATCTGCCCGAAATTAGGAATATTTCTTTCAGTATTTGCAGCTTTTATTTTAGCTAAAGCAGTCACTTGAAAAGTATTTGTTTGCTTTAAGTAAATTTACTGAAACTTCGCGTAGTTTTTTTAGGTGAAAATGAGATACCACACTTGATTATGAATGTACAAATAAAATTTAATATAAAAAAACGCTAATATATGATTTTGGTGTTCACAAAATTTGCCGGTATTTTTTTTTATCCAACGTAAATTCCTGTGATTTCGCACAATTTTCCAAAAACACGTTTTATCGTACGAAGTTAAATATGCATTTTATTTATATAAGGAAATGTTTGTAGATGAGTTCTCGATAGACTGAATAACTATTGGGCCGATTTACGAGCGGTTTTCAACAAAATGTAGATCTTTGTCATGAGCATATTTATTGATCTTAAAATTTTCAATTTACTTAGTAGAAAAAAAGTTAGGACCGTAATTTTTTTTCATTGTTAACCAGGGCTGCATTCGCCGAGAATACATATACGAAAAAATGGAAGGATGTCATTTTACAAAATTACATCCTTCCATTTTTTTGTATTCGGACTTATTGCTAAAAGCAATATCTTCCAGCCACCCAAGAAACAGAGTGGCCAAAAGAAAAATTACCAAAAAAATCATTTATTCCAATTTTTCAAAATAAAAATGCGTAAATAATAAAACCTTATATATAAAAAATAACTGATGTTCTTTAGTAGGCAGATGAAACTTGCAAGTATATAACAACATATTATATTACGCACATTAAATGATGAGAAATGTGGGATTAAGTAATGAGTTTGAAGAAGACAGAAATATAGTCCAGAAAAGAGAAAGGAATAAAAATAAAAACAAAATAAAGTTATGTTAGGGTTCTTAGGATACAAGATATATATAAGGATATCGTTTTTATTGCTTGTTGGGGTATTTTTTACTGCAATTTCAATCAAAGTTTTTGCTGGAAAATGTAAAACATCTTAAAAACTTGATTTAAGAAACTAGGTCACTTTTGCGATGTACATAATATTATAAGAGAAAAAAAACTGCCCTATCCATACAAACCCCAAAGTTTCGCTCCCTTATGACGTTTAATATCGTTTCTTTCCCATTAAAGTTTAGTCCATCGACCTGAGTACAGTTTGGGTTTGATGTTTGACGTTTGTACACTGCATGCGACCATTCGTGCATTCTTTTCAAAAGCCGTCGTTTAAATCTACACTACTTTACAAAAGTCAACAGATGGAAGAGTTTGGGAAATGTGGATGTTTAAATGTAAGCAGAATGGTGAATGTTACACAGTTTATAAAGTGGACACTTAAACCAGCCAATGACAAGTCATAAACCCTGTAAATGCCTAGACTTCCATATTCCCTTCTCAAAATGTTTTCCTTTTCTGTTGCAACATATTAAGAATGTTAACTCAACTCATTCTCGTATTATGACATCAATTTTTGATTTTACATCTCTCTATTTTTATCAGACATACTTAATTATACAATATTTTTCTATAAAATATTTTTATTTGATTCATTAAGATAATTACAAATGATTTCTGTTACAATTTTTTAGAATTATTGATTTACAATTTTTTTTATGTGTAATGATTTTTATTTTTTATTAACATTAATATTTATGTTTAACTTTTTTATTATCAATAGTATGTTTTCTAATTAATATTTATTTTTAATTTTTTAATATTATTGTTTCTGATCTGAATTATTTAGGCATCATTTAATGCAAAACACACAAAGAAGGTCATGCCTAAACACAGGAATTTCCTAGCTAGTCGGGACCTGAAACAATGAACCTCTGTACATTATAAAATTGTGAAATAAATAAACAAAATACATAAAAAATGCGGCTTCTGTGGTGTATAAAATAATCTTTATTATTTATTTTTTTAATGTTTGCAACAAAATATTTTTGAAAAGTCATACATGTTAAACAAAAATTCTCAAGAGAATAATGAAAAATCGCCGAAACCCCAAAATGAATCAGAGGTCCGAGGCTCAAATCTGGTTCAACAGAAACATGATTTCATTTTTCTAACTACACCAACAAGCCACAGAAAGTGGCTCGGTGGGGGGGATTTTAGTAACTTTTAATCTTTTTTTTAAAAAATAAAATGTAAAATGTGTAAAAATGTACATCAATGTAAATAAAAAAATGCGTTACTTACCACTTGTTGAAAAAAGCGGAATATGTTTGATAAAAAATTAATTAAATATGAAGACTAGTGATATAACGTGGGGATATTTGGAAGTCATTGCGTATCATAAAGGGAGTTGTTTTTCCTTTTACGAAACTTATTGATTTCTTTTTATTTCCAATCCAAAACAATTCCTTGCTAATCTCGATATAATTGTGAGTAATGCCTAGTAACGCTGAACAGAAGTAATACGAAATAAAGGAATCTTTCCGTAGTCCTTTGCGGGCTATAAAAAGTTTCTTCATCTCTTCCATCCTAACTTCCTACGTCTTTTCTCTTCTTACTTCCTACTCTCTCTATATTCCAATTTCGCCTGCTTCATCAATATCCATTGTGACCACTAAATGGTCCGCCAATGAAAGAATCTCCATTCTGTCTAAAAACAGAACATCAAATAACGTTTACAGACTAATGTACTAAAAATGAAACCATATAATTAAGAAGTAATTAAATTACAGTACCTCTTCAAAAAAAAGACCTACTTAAAATAATGTGTACTTCGGTAATAATATCAATGTTACATTTTTTTCTTCTCGGGATAACTATTGCTTTGTATATCGTCGTTGGGCTGGCAATATCTATTAAGTTACATTGTAAAACTTGTTAATTAGATTAATAAAACAGTGTACCTTTTAATGACGGATTTTAAAAAAATATTTTTTATTGGAAACGCAACGAAAAAATACGTAATTTCATTTTTAAATTATATTTAAGTAGCAAAATTTGTTGAAACAAAATTGTGTAATTACATCGAGATGATTTGTTGATTACAGCGGAATAATTTTATGTTGACACAACCTGGAATTATTTGTTAATATTTTAATTGTATAAAAGCATAATAATATTTTGACCATTTTTAGTTTTTTAATTTAATCATTAATTTTTTTATATTTATATCCCTACAGAGATGAGGTAGAATTTTTTCAAATTCAAGATTCAGGATTATGGATATTCGAGTGTTTACAGGGCTTATGACCTGTCATTGGCTGGGTTAAGTGGCCACTTTATGTAGGTACTACAACATTCCCCATTACGCTTATTTAGCGAATATCAACACCAGGTAACATTTTTGGTTTTTGTATATATGCTACGAATCAAGAACCCATCCACAAGCGAGTTGAAAGCCCCATCTTGGGAGAAAATCCAGATTTGTGTGCAGGTACACGAACCAAAAAAATGTTAATCATTAATTCACTGAATTCCATAAATTGTGAACGAGTTTGCTACGGAAAAAGACGAAAGAATTATTTTTTAATTTGATTTATTTTAAGTACTTAATACGTTTTTTTACACTATTCAACGTCAATTTTATAAAAATAATACAATGAAAAAGTATGCACATTCAATCGTTAATTTTAATAAAAAATAAATATAAAGAAAAAAATACATTGCCCGTATTTGCGGGTGAGAGATGGCAGAATTTCGCTCATTCACTCGATACATTCATAGTTCACACCTTGATTTCTTCATTCACCTTTCGATTCCCTCACCTGAGGCCCGAGCCCCGCCTAATCCTCTCTCACTGCCCCCGAGAGAGCGGTGAGCCGCCCCCGCTTCCACTCTCGCCCCCGTCCCCGCCGCCACCTCTACTTACACTCACATCCTGCCACCCCCTCTCCCACTCCCGCACTCTAAAAGTGTGCAAATGCTCTAGGCTTGATACACCTCGTTAAGGCTGTAGTCTGGTAAAACTAACGCAAAATTAAGAAATCATACGATTTTGCCATTTTAAAGCGAATGTTTTTTTTTAATCGCGCAATAATAAAACAATATAAATTAGATAAAAACAATATTTTTTAAAGGTTTTTCAGTTAAAAAATATACTTTAAAGTTTTATGTTTCGGGTACTAAAATTGCCAACATGTTTTGTTTATTATAAACGGCAACTAACTTTTAAGTATTCTTAATGGAAATAACACTTGACGAATTTTTAGCGTCTGGTTTAGAACGTGATGCGTTGATTAAAATTTCATTTATTTTTTCACTAAAAATCACTATAAAATATACACTATTGTATATTTTTTTTTTTAAATATGAAAATAAAGATTTAAATTATTTTTTGGGATGTTGCATTGTTTAAAACATTTTTGCGTTATTGTAAAAAAAAGGTTAAAACTTTAAAGGTGCTCTGTACAAACGTGATATTTCACTGTTTTGTTGAATTTTCCGATTAATAAATATAAAAAAAGCTTTGTCTTTAATGGCGTAAAAAATTATAATAATCTTCTCAATGAACTGAAAACTATTAAAAATAATATATCAATAAATAAATTTAAAGTTCATCTAAAGAAATTTTTTGAACACGTGTAAAAACATTATTCAATTTAATTAGTATGAAAGTATTATTGTTTTATGTTTTTTTCTTTATATATCCTATGTTTTTATTTTTCTTTCTTATGTACTCGTATTTAAAATTATATTTTTATTTATTTAATTATTCATATTTTTTCGCTTACAAACTATAATTAATAATAAAAATAATGTGACCTCACTGGGGTTTCCCGTGCCGAGGACACTTAACAATTTAGTTTTTTTTATTATTATATTTGAGAATAAACAAAGAAGACTCACTTAAAAAACAAACATAATTAACAAATATTCAGACAGTTTTAAAAACAAGGTATTTATATACATCTATATTATTTATATTAAAAAACACACAATGAAAACAACAAAAACCTAACATAAGCTCTTATTAAATAAACAACTAAAACAGTAAGTCGCTCTCCAAGCACAAGAGTTAGTCTCTTTTTTTGGAGAGTTACAGTGATAACATTTACTAGATAAGTAAAAGTAAATATGTTTAGAATTTCACAAAAACATGTACTCGTTATGAAATTTATGAATAAAAATTAAAAAAATAAAATTGTGTCACCTTTTTTTCTATTGAGTATTTTTTATATTTTTAATTTAACAGCCTAGCTGAATCATATTTTTGAAAACGCACCTTATGTTAAACATCTCAGTTTGAGGTTGGTGTTGCCTAACGCATTTTTGCAAACACCATCCATTTGAAAATGTGTCAAAACTTGATTAAAACGTTACTCATTTTATCTGTTTAAAGCTTAATTCCAATACCAAATTCTATTCTAAAAATATAATTTAGATGATAATAGAGTTCAAAAAATACAATTTGCGCACTTCCAAAAACGTTTTTATCCTGCCATTTTTTCTTTCGATAGCTTTTATATCTACCCCGCATGCATAAATCATCATACGTTTATTCAGATATCAAATTCGTCTGAAGCAATATTGTTCCTTAATGGATTTCCACCGAGTGCAAGAATAGCTTTTTCTCGCAAATCATCTGGGCGGTAGTTATCAATTTATTTTCTCCTGACAGAATCAACAGGGACTTTTTGAATAGCCCTTAAACCTCGTTTTTGAATTTTGTTTCTAAAGTGACGCTCGAGGGAAGTCCGTGTAACACACTTAAATACTTCCATCTTGCACGAGTTGTTACCGGCATAAATTGTAACGTTTTATTGCTCTTCTGTGAAAATGTAATTAAAAAGCGAGACTTTTTGTTATACTCTCTTGTAATTTCGCTTAAACTTTGTTTTTCCGTATTTAAGGCTTAAACAATGGTTGTTTAAACTAATTTATTTGTTAATCTTTCTTTATAAACATTGTTCATCTCGAAAACTTTCCTCGACATCGGGAACATTTTTAGGTTCTAAGTACTAATATTTCAATTCTCAATTTTGGTATCGCCCTTAAATTTATATTTTAAGTGCATTACGCGATTTGATTAAATTATCATTACATTTTTAATTCATTCAATTAATGTCTGTAGATATGCGATTTTTTAATTCTTAATTATAAATTTATTGAAAGTTTTGGAAAAAAAAACAATCAATATAAATATTATGTTGATGTTCATTACAACACAAATACCGCTGATAAATCTTTATTAACTCTTCTTTTAATTAACTATATAAACAAAACACGAGTGATACTTTAATTCACAAATTTGGAATATCCCGTGACCGGTTTTATCGCTTTCGTGACATCTTCGAGACTGGTATATTTATTAAGGAGTTCAATATATTTATACAAAACAGAGGTAAAGATAGAGAATTCAAAATATGAAAGTAAATTAAATGAAGTTATTTTTTTCTTTATTATCATTATCAAAAAATTTGCGAGTTAACTAATTAGTTGATACAATGATATTTTTATGAGTTTAAGTATTTTATTTTTAGTGTCCCATCCTTCGTGAGTGTGTTTTTTGTCAATTATGATTTCTGAAAAACAAAGGGTAAAAAGTCATTAGTGAAAACATATTACAATGGGTATATGGATAATGATTCTTTTAATACCAAAAAATTATGAATATAGTTCTTGAGTTAGATTAAATTACCTCCTAACAAAATATTTACAAAAACATATTTGTAACGTTGTCTGACTCAAATTCATATCGCTCATTAATTTGATTCCATGACTAAGAAAACATTGAATTTCCCCCGTTTTTTCACTAAGAGGGGAATACAAACAAAATGGATCATGCACAAATTTATAAAAACAATAAATTGAATTTCCATCCCTTATATTTTAATTTTGGTTTTGTTGAATTTTCGTTTTGTAAAGAGAAGCCCGTTACGCTCGTGCGGTTCCGATATTGCTCACGAAAGACCCCATTTCCAATCTTGATTCGATTAATAAGATTCCTATTTTTGATAATTCTATAATACGATTACGCTTTCGGAAATTGCGATCAGTACCAGAAGAAATAATTTGGTTTCACGGACCGGCCGCACTCGCCCCGAAACTTTCCCTCGTTTTGTTTGATTTGAAAGACTTCTTTGCTCATTAAAAAACGTTATTTTTCGTTGGCTTTACGCTTAATTCGCAACTTTATTTTCAAATAACCATTTGAAGTAATTCTCCGAGTTTATATTTGTTTGTTTTTACACTATTATCGTTAATTCCTACATGAACTTCTGTCGTAAAATCGAATAATCCAATAATGAATTCTTAAAGTTTGGCATGAAAATAACGATAAAAATAAAAATATCTCGTCCCTTTGGAAAAAAATTACTCGTTTTAAGTCTTATACCAGTTGCATATTATTTTGTGTATTCTTACAAAAAACTGATTATTTTATAAAGGTGCGAAGGTTTTCACTGTCACTGTTATCAATTTGTTTTTTTTTTGGTGATACCGTGTCTGTTGGATTTGTTCCGACGTTTCGGCTACCATTGCAAGAGCAATCTTCAGGGTAAACTGAGTGTTTGTAGAAAAAAGTATGTGTTTAAGTACTAGTCATTTGTACCGTGTCGCTGTCGGCAGTAGGCACATTTCTATTCATTTTTGTAGTATGTACAAAACACTCAGTTAACCCTGAAGATGGCTCCTGCCATGGTATCCGAAACTTCGGAACAAATCCCACAGACACGGTATCACCCAAAAAAGAAACAAATGGATTTTTTTGTTTTCCAAACACCTAAATATGGATTTTAATAAAAAATACGTCTTTTTTCTTTTTCCTAGATGTATGTTTCGTTTGCTTGCGGCTAGCCCTCCTAGTCCTGTCTACACGTCAGACCAGGCGATTTGTTGTTTGGTTTGTTTTTTACGACCAGTTGCCACTTTTCGCCAAGACAGTTACCCCTCTTCACTGGGGCTTAAGGTGTCACCGTTGACTATTGATCCTCCGCTGCCATCCTCGACACAACGTCCCGCCCGACGCCGCTGTCTCCCATCAGCCCATGGCCCGAAGGATGTCCGGGTGGCCCGAGAGAAGACTTGTGCCCCTTCTGCCTGTTCTACCGTACTGATGCTCTTCATCCCCGCTATTAAATATTAAAGCCGTTGAGGTCTTCACCCGAAGCCCTAGGCAAGGGATCGCGTTATACCCCGCAATACTGGGTTATCATCCAAACTTAGCCACCTAAACACTTCAGGGTACCGAAGTGAGAGGTGCCCACCCCCGCGACGTGGACGCGCTGAATAAGAATAACTCCAGTAAGAACCGTAATGACTCAGTCCCCCTGGCGTCCTTTAGCGACAAGAAAATATCAACTCAATAGATGCATTAAATTATTTTCAATCATAAATAATAACAGATTTGAAGAACATCTTTGAAACGGGATATTTAAGTATAGGCATTAACAAGTTTTATGACCTGCCATTGACTGGTTAAACCACACATTTACCATTTCGTCCATGTTAAAACATAATTTTCTCAACTCTTCCATCTGTTTACTTGTAAAGATGTTTTTCTCGTATGTGTCCTATCAGCTCTTAAGTTTTTTTTTTCAACTACTATAGTGAAGGTGTACTCTGGGATATATATATATTACTTATTACTATAATTCTCAAGTCTCAAAACCGATAGACATAGAAAAGTCAGTAAGAGGTTATACAAAAATATTTATTCAAATTTACACCTCTCTCCAGCTTGAATAAGTACGTAACAAAAAACTATTATCCCGAATCGACAAGAATTTTGATTAAGTATTTTTTTTCGAAGTTATTTTTATTCGTATGTTTTACTTGATAAGTTCATTTGTTTTATTTTCTTACTCTCAGCTACATTATTGTGTGCTTTAAATAAATAGACTTTAGAACTATCTGGACTTTTTAAAGCCTCAGTTGTTAGGTTTGTTCATTAGTTCTCTTGCAATCGTTGTTGAACACTTCTCGAAGTAAATTAATCTTTACAATTTGAGCGGGAAAGCGAACTCAAATATCTCAAATCGCAGACCTCTGATCTTCTTAGAAAACTTTCTCGCTGACGACTCTGGACCATCCCCTATTGAAAATACAGAAAACTACCGAACTCCTTTAAACTTCAACTATTAGCTAGCGAAATCTTGTAATTAAACACTTTCGTCGGATTTTTCTGTGGAATTGGAACTTTAATTCTCAAAACATATATTTTATTTTTTTAAATTTATTTTTTTATTTATTTATTTATGACAAAATTCAAGGTTATTAAACTTTACATATTACATACTTTATTTGTACGAAAAATTCCCAATCAGCAAAAGTGCTGGTATGAGGGGATAATATATAACACAATAGTTTAAATGAAAATTCGATAAAAAAAACATCACATATCACTCGTCACACGGGCTGTAAGAACTGTTTTATTTAGGTGTTTTTTAATTACGTACATATTTTGTATATTTTTTAGATCATTAGAAAGTGAACTGTAAAAATTTATTGCCGTATACAAAAAACTGTTTCTTTTTCTGTTGGTCCTTGGTTGTTCGCAAGTTAAATTATTTGATGATCTTGTATTTATTTTATGTATGTTGTAGTTAAAATAAAATTTAATATTTGTCTTTATTTTATTATTTTTCATCTTAAATATCATTTATATTTTTTCTGTGTAGATTTTACTATTTTGTTGTGTATTTAGATTATTAAAATTTAATATGATTTATGTGCCCGAGTGGATTAAGAATACAGTGTTGTGTGTGTATCGAATCAGAATCTCGAGTGTTTTCGACTCGATGACTGCTCTCACGTAAAAATCCTGAAAAAGAAAATCGTGTCCAGATCTGCAGACTGCTAGTTACTCGCTTTATTTATTTTTAATCTTTCAAGATTATTTAAACGAAGACCATTTTTATTAATATGTCAAATTTCTACACCCATGACGTATAACTAAAAAGTTTAAGTGGTTTATACAAGTTTATAAATAAAAGTAAAATGTCATAACATAAATACATAATTATAAATAAAAAATAATATGTGCACCTAGAGGTAAATAATTATTGCGTTTTCGTAAAAATTTTCAAAATTAAACGCAAAATAAAATAACGCGACTTTCCCATTTTTGACTTGAAAACTTTTTTTTAACTTTATATTTGTTTTATGCAACTGAGCAAATAACTCTTAAATAAAAACAAACAATCTTTTCTAATAGTAATTGGTTTATCATGTGCAGTATTGGTTATTATTAATTATCGCTTGATTGTGTAATTCCGAAAAGAAATTAATTTCCTTGGGCATTATTTTTCGAAACGTTAAATAAACTATAATAAAATAATTATATCTGATTCTGACATTCGTCTGCATTGTGTTTTAAAACGTACACAGAAATTAACAAAATTGCTTTCCTTTTCCATCAATGTATATTTTCTAGACCCACCGTTTTATTCTACGTCATTAGATTCGGCAAAAATAATTTACACTCGAATTATTTCCCAATTTTTGCCCCGTCTGTAATCCTTGATCAATCCAATAGACGAGATGTAAACTGGAGAATTTCGTTTCAAACTTTATCATATCGTCGGACATTCCCGCGGTTTTCGGGAATTCCATTTCATCCCGCGGGAGCTGAAAATGGACGTTTACGTAATTATTTAAAACTTGTTTATTAAAGGACCTTTTCTGGTTTTTGCTGTTTGTCCACCCCATTTTTGTTTATCCTATAGGGAATACTTTTAACAAGTTGAAATCACGATACAAACGGCAGGCTATCCAATAAAAAAGTCTCCCTTTCCAAATATAACAAGAGACATTCACTTGTTAAATTTACAAAGTTTTGCCTGTTAAAAAAGAAAACAAAAAACGATCGACTTTAAATTGACGGGCCATCGTAAATTTTCTTATCTTCTGCGATTCTCATTTATTTAACGTCGCGATGGAAAGTTTTTTTGGGCCTCAGATAATATTTTCGTATCATGGCGTTCAATATTATTTACTTTCCGACACAAGGATAAAGGACGCATCCTGAGTAGGTGTCCATTGACCCTAAAGTTAAATTAGTTTCCTCAATTTCTCACGCTCTTGTAGCTAATCTCCTCCCAACGCCGAATATAGGACAGAGTCATGACACTAAAAGGGCAACTTGGAAAAGTTCAAAGTTTCTCGGAAAAAAGGACTCGTGTACCAATTGTCTCAAAAAGTACAACCTCTACACTTTTCCACGCGTTCTTGCTATAAAGATTCGTTGGTAAAAATAATTTTAAAGTCCATTGAATTTTAATTTTTAAAATAAAAAAGCTTTACAAATATACAACATCCTATTATTGAATGTCACAATCATATTACAAATTATTTTTTTCCATCAATATTCATGTCCTGGCTAAAATAAGTAGAATTTTGGATGGGTGTCTTTGCATTTTAGTGTTTGGTGCGATTGCTCGATACACTTAGGTCCCAGTTTTGATTTCTAGCAAGATTGGAATTAAATATTTGTTTGACATTTGTGCCGTTAAATGAATGAAAATTTCGAAAAACAAGTATTTTTTTTATTTTTTAAAAATGAATACAAGACTCTTTTTATAGTCATGTCCCGACATTAAAATGTTAACCAAATGGGGTTTTTCAATACATCTACTTTTGATTAAGATAATGAATTAATATTTAGCTAAATGAAAGCACTTAATTATATGAATAATAGAGTAATTCATTCCGCAAGATACGGCGAGGCTATTTAAATGTTTGAAAGCCTAAACATTGTTTTATTTGCGCGTATTAAGAATTCTCGAAAGCATGTTTCGCAAACAGACTGGGGTGAATGTACAAATGGAGTTTCAGAAATTAGGTCGAGATGAATAAGTTGCACTTTTAATAAACATGGAACATTTCTCTCCCAAGTCAGGAGTTGTATTACAAGAGCAACTCCCCGTGGAGAGCACAAACTCCGCTGTAGAAACTTTTCTTGGAAAACGAAACCCACAGTGTATATTTATTGTTTTAATTTCAAAGAAAAGTGAGCAAATTTTACAAACCATTGAAGGTTCACTTTGCTTTATGAATCAAATCTATGCAGTTTTTGGTGCAAACAGCATTTTTACTGTACATGGTATTAGTCATTCTATGTTAAACTCAATTCATTTTACTGAGTATTAGTTTATTTAAATTCAAAACATTTTTTTATGTTTTACTCTTATCGTTACCAAGTAGAGTTGGTATCTAATCTTAACCCAAATTAAAATACCTTATCGTTACCAAAAAGTGTTGGTTTCTATTCTAAACCCAAATTAAAATACTTTACCGTTACCAAGTAATGTTGGTTTCTATTCTTAACCCAAATTAAAATACCTAATCGTTACCAAGAAGTGTTGGTTTCTATTCTTAACCCAAATTAAAATAATATTCAGGAATTACTTCATCAAACCTTTTTTAGTAAACCAACTTCAGCGCTTTGTGACCATTTATTGCAGAACCTGGGATTTTATTCGTAGTTACTCAATATGTTAACGTACATCTTATTTTTTTTATTTTAAATTCTCTTTAATTAATCAATTTGTGGCATTATACATACATATGTAAAACGAAACAATACCGACCAAAATGGAAACCAAGTCGTTGGAACAATAGACATCATCCCTCTGTAACTACCCATGTGCATTAACCATCTTCCAGGAATTATCAAGCAGCCAGTAGGCCACATTGCGGCGGTGTCTAGCTACTATCTACAAATGATACTCTTCGGACCTCTATCCTTATTTTGTTTACCATAATGTTGAAACAGTGCTTTATTTATTTAGTTATTTATTGCTTACATCTTGGAATGAGTTATTTTAACTTGCTAGAATTCTACTCGTCCATGCGTTTTGTAGATGCACGACGATTGGCAATACGGCTTCCATATGTTAATGTTATAAACTATAAAATACTTCAGTTTTATAAATTTTGTCTCAAATTCCAACCGTCCATACGCTTAGTAGCTGCAAGACGTATTGTAATTTAATTCCTTTTTATTATTTTAATTGACTTTTTTAAAAATTTTATTAATACACTTAATTTTTTTGTCGATTTCAAAAATGTGTAAGTGTGGGCTAGATTTTTTACCGTCCATGCGCTCTGTAGCTGCAAGACGTGCTGTAATCAAGCTTCTATCTGTTATAATTTTATCGTATTTGAATTGGAAACAAGGAACTCGAATTCCAACCGTCCGTGCGCTCTGTAGCTGCACGACGTATTGGGATATTTATTAACTGTACAGCGCCCTTGAGGGGATTTTCACAAAAATGGCGCCGTATAAATTATCCAACATAGTAACAAAACTTTTTATTAAGATCCTAAACCAATGCAAAAAAGGCAACAGTTAGGTGTGCATTTATATATAAATATTACATGTATAACCGGTTTTTTTACTACTTTTAAGAGCGAACACGTTATCTATGCATGAAAACCGTAAGTGCATCGTGGCCTCGTTCCTCCCAAAACACGGCCACCATTTTGTCTGCGCGAATCTTCCAAGACTAAAGAAAATGGCGGTCACATGTAATGTGCATATAGCAGATACGGTGTGCAGATTGCGGCGCCCTATTCTTCAGGCTGAATATTCTGTGCACGTGTCTGCCGCGTGGAGCAGCATCTACAGACAAATGTGCACTGTCTTGTGATGAAATGTTTGCTTTGTTTTCTTTTCTCGTTTTCGCCATCGCAATAGAGACAAAGATATTCAAGAAATCTGAAACCCTTTATATGCTTACAATCACCACTTTTCATATGCCTATTCATTAAATTATGTTTTTCTCTTGTTTATGTACTAATGCAAGAATTATTTATTTATTTAGTCATACAAAATTAAATAATACACACAAAATAACAACAAATAACTAGACTCATTGGGTAGGTGCGGGTTTTATATAGGAACGATTACATAAAACATAACAAGCACTTACAGAAGTAAAAAGAAATGAAATGAGAATGTAGAGAACGAAGGGAGAATCGATTGAGTAGTAAGAAGAACGAATTATTTATTTATATTTGAATAATTTATATAGCGCCGTGTTTGTGAAAATCACCTCAAGGGCGCTGTACAGTAAATAAATATCCCAGCACGTCTTGCAGCTACAGAGCGCATGGACGGTTAGGATTCTTGTTTATCGTCTCCAGTTATGATATATAGGAGCTAGATTACACGTCTTGCAGCTACAGAGCGCATGAACAATAAGAAATCTAGCACTTATTTACATTTCATGTATAAAATGATACAAAAAAAAACAAATGATAAATAATAAAAAATATAAAATAATTTTTTTTAAAGAGTTTTGTGTCATGTCTTTATCGTAATATTAACATATTTTTCAATATAATATTTAGATTTACTGAAAAGGTTTACCATTAAAATTCCTGTAATATGAGAATAATTGATGTATTTATTTTTACTCAGATTTGATGTAGCGATGATAAAAAAAGGCGTGATAATCTGCTATTAAATCTGGGTATTCTGAATAGTACGTTTATAACAGTTCAGTGGAATTTATTTAATAATTCAAAATTTTATATAAATATACTTGCTCTTAAGAAATTAATTAATCTTTTAGACAATTCATTCCAATTGTTTCACGGCAGCTTCATAGTTTGGAATATAATGATTATTAATTTGTTCGATTATTTAAATTATTATTAAATTTTTCTGGGATATTTAAAATTCCTTGTATTTATAAATTAAACATTCTTGAATTGCTCAATTTACCTGATTTTGACTGAATAATTTATTGGAATATGTATCTAGTTAGGCGCGTTGGACTTGAGTTTCACTCGAAGTTTTGCGAATACTTGATAAAATCGTTATAGTATAATCCCTACTCCTGGGTTTAAAGTAGTCTTTGATAGCTAGTTAAAATCACTCGAAAATGTTTTTATTCAGTACACCATGATAAACTATGCATTTTGTAATTTTTCTTAAAAATCTATTGAGTTGGCGATATTGAGAAGTATGTTATAAAAACGTATTATAGTGCTCTTTCTTACTCAATTATATCATTGGTGTTGAATCTCATAAATCGCGTACTTTTTAAACATGTAGGTAGTGGTTTCGTTATTGCTTCTATTTGACTTATTTTTGGTTTTGAAGCCACTTGTAAATGGCACAATTTTTTTTTTCTTAAATGTTTACCTAAGTTCCCTTCAATTGGATCGCAAATATGTACGAATTTCAGTCGGAAGTACCTACGTATGCGTTGTAAAATTGAAAGCAAACTTTATTCAATTCTCAGCGTTTTGTGAAGGGGTTGTCCGAAACGCATTAGAAATTCCATAAGTAGAGCGACGGATAAGCGTTCTCTCAGTCTCCCCAACGGTCGCGAAAGGGTTAAGCCGAGCTTCGGGCCGAGCATTAAAGGAAAATGAAAACAGACAAAGCTTATTAATGTCACGGGGGCTGAAGGGGTCGAGGAGACGAGGATAGGACTATAGAAATAGAAACAGACTATGCCTCTTGTTTTACAACTTGCAGATTTGAATATTTTAATTTGGGGAGAGAAATAGTCTTTTGTGTACATCAGCAATCACGCGTCTGACCAAAAAACGTGACTCCAATTTGAATTCAAAACTCATCTAAAACATTATCATATATTGTATATGCATAATTAGCAATCTCTAAAATGTGCAACAGATATGAAAGCGAAACTCTTACACACTAACCTATTTACCGTTTAACTAAAGATCTTACTACCCGGACTATCAAAAAGACACCAGAAAAATTTAAATAAACTTCATCAAGAGTACCTGTAATATATTATACTTCATCCGATCACTAGTCGGGAAACTGTTCATTATTTTATTTTATTATTAATTTAACTACGATATCACCGGATCATACATATTCCAATAAACACCCATTACTTCTACTAATTTAACACCTTTTTAATATTTTTTTCAGTGGAATATTAAGGTTTGTTTCTTCTATCCCGCGTTTTGTCAAAAATATTCGACTCAAAACTGACCGAGTCTCGATAAAATACACGAACAATGTGTAAGGCTGACCCGAGCCCAATATTTCAACAAACATATAGAATTTAATCACTCACACGAAAAAGGTCGCTTCGATGGTTTTGACATCCGAGGCGCATGACTGATTAGAGTTTGGCGAAAAAGATTTATGAATCTAATGCTGATGTCGTCCTTTTTGGTCCTTGTCAAACTGAGTCCCGTAACATTTTTATAACGTTTGCTAAAAGCTCTTATTTTTCATTGTAATAAATAAATGCAACCAACATTAAAACCAGCTTAATAGGAATAAAACCTAATTGATTTTATTTCGTTTTAAGATTAAATTTTTTGATTCGTATTTTTTATATTTTATTTTAAATAAAAACTAACTTTACATTTCCGTACTTTATTTAATGTGCATCGCTAGCCTAGCTATTAATTTCTCTCCCTATAACAAATGTGCAATTATGATATTTTACGGCACTTAAGCTCTTTCCTCTTATAATTCCGCAAATGGCCAAACTCCGAGACCCAATTTCGGTCCCAAATTAAACGGTCCAAGTCAATCTCTACCTGGTTAGACCTACTTGGACGCTTCCGGCATTGTTAAGGCGTCGGGACGCTCTGCGATGCCCGAGGGTCCCTTACTTGCACCCACCCCTTTACAGCCCGTGTAGCTTTTCAAAAATAACACCCCTGCTGAGAGACATTAATATCTTCTTACCGTCGCTTTCCTGAAAATACAGCCACATATTTGATATTTTATGTAAAAATTGTATCTTTGTAAACGGCATTGTGCGTAGGTGTATTACAAAAAATTCAAACCTTTTTACTTACGAAAAGCGTATGAAAACATTGTTCATAAATGCTAGTTTAAAATAAAATATACCTCCATCCCTCCTGTTACCGGGATAGCATAATAATCGAAGAGGTGTTCTTAAATGAAGAGTTGTTAGTAACCGCCTCTAGCTAAATCCACTGCATGATAGTCGGTGCCCCTTTACTGTTATACCGCAGAAGAGTGTGTTTGCATTTAAATGCTTCGTTTTTCCTGAGGGGAGAGTGCCCTAAGAATATTCGATATGCGGAAAACTTGAATAAGTGTTCAAACTACCTGAGGTCTGTTCCGGCTGTAACGGCTCTATTTTGTATTCATAGCCTTTGTTTTACCTATTATCAATCGAATTAAAATAATGTGGAATTTATTTTTTTATTGATTTAACCTCCATTTATTTACTTCTTCTCGCGGCTTCCCTGACGTGGTATTCGGGAGAAATTAGTTAGGTATGAATTCTTTTTGTCGTTTGGCAATAAGAATATCCCCGATGGAATGATATTTTTTTTCGGGACAGAAAGTAGCTTGTATCAATTGCCGGTCTTCTAACTAGATCAATGAAAAAAATACGACCATCCACTAATTTATGGCGACGTCGCATCGTTATTCGATTCACAAATCCAAAATCCTACTACAAAACTATAACAAAAATCAAACCAAGTTGACCATTGATAATGTAAGTAAATTGAGGAGACTTTAAGAATTGATTTGAAATTTATTATTTTTTACAAACCACCTTACCGCCTACTCGTTTTCAAATAATGCTGCTCATTGTTGATTTTTTTCGTTGTACTTTTTTTAATTCGGGATAAAAAATAAGTGTTTTATTTTTCTTTTCATCTCTCTGGCTATCCCCATGCAAAAAAATCCGTCAATCTGTTGCTCCGTTGAGACGTGAAGGAAACACAAACACACGTTTGTATTTATAATATTAGTATGGGTCATATTTCCAAACTTTGCGCTGCGCGTTCTCAGCAAAGAAAATACGCTCGTATCATTTTTCGCCGCTTGGAGTTTTTTCTGGTAGCAAGAAAAAGAATTTGTCCCCTCTTCTAGAAAAACAGAAACAAATCAACTTTCACAACCTTTTTTCAGGCAATTAGATTTCTCTTCCCACGAGATATCGCTTCTGATCCTGTCATTCATTCTCATCCCGTGTCGCGCGCGTACTACTCATCTCCTCGTGTATGTATGGAAATCCTACTCCTTAAGTACTTGGAAATCCACCCGAAGTTGGACTCCTTATCTGACGCATATAACCCTTTTTAGTTTCTGCTTCCCGGGTAGGTCCTGCGAATATTTTTCCTTCATTAAACACGTCCGTCAAATAACCACCGATCGGTTATAGATTTCGGGGTAGATTTTACTTTATGTGACGGGCCATTGTTTCATAGGAGTATTTCGACCCTTGGAAAGTTAAAAGGTGTTCCTAAAAAAATATTCGTAATCTATATCTTTCACTTTATTCTATATCAAGAAACTCGTATTGCTAACATTGATATATATGTTTACACTAGATGCAGCTCTAAATACTCGTCTTGTCTTCCATTCAACCTAAGTTCCGGAACCCAACTTGTCAATAAACGTGAAACAACCTGAAAAGGAGCGACACACAGCTTTAAATTTACGGTAAACTGGCATAGACAGTTAGTCTTTTTTACTCTACTGTGCGTTTTGCGCGGCAATGTTCACACGACAACGCTCATTTTTCGAAACATAATTTCAAGTAATCGTTCTATGAAGGTCTATTTAATTATACCTTAGTGATTGCTAATAATTTGAAATTTGTTTCCAAATTTTTCAATTTTTTTTGCAACTTGGTGACTCACATTTATGCAATCTAAAAACAAACAGCTTTTGTTTTTAAATATTTTTTATTCAAATTCCCTTAAAAACTTTTATGTTTTGTATTCTTTTTTTTTTTAAAACAGTTATTTGAATTTTAAGTACCTAGTGTATGCTCTCACCATACATAAAATATTGGCAGCCAGGGGCTTGTTCAATCGCCTTAAAAATCAAATATCCGCTTTAATTTAGTCCATCGGATTACGCAAAGTTTTGCAATAGCGTGCATTCACGACTTTCGAGCATCGATCTCTTGTCTACGCCGTGTGTTGAACATCCCTTTCAGATCCCTAATACGCGATAGAGAAATGCATCAATCAACGTAAGCTTCTGGGCAATATAGGACCTAGACAGGTCCCAGGTTTATCTGTTTATTTGAGGTACGAAATACAAGGGTAGCTGTATCACAACCCCCTTGGCCGGCGGCGCTGTAATATCCTAATATAAACGTCATGAATCTCCGTGATATTATGCTTCAGAATAAGGTTACACCCAATAACCCCGAGATATTAGATCATAATTACACACTCGGTTGAATAATCTTGTTTTGAATACATTTCTTATTATTTGTCAAATAATATGGCAGCAAAAATATATTTTTGCTCCATAAAATTTGTTATTTTATCAACCGCTTCAGTTATCAGTTTTTTATATACTTCAACATCTTTCCATTTGAATATCTTATCTTTGCAATTATCTAGTGAGTACAAATAATCATTAAACGTACCTTTTTCCATCTTTTTTCCTGTTCTCTAAAGTAAATTAAAAGTATAATAAATAAAATTAGTTCCGCTTTAAAAGCTTGCCGCAAAATTGTACTAGATGTTAGCAAAATGATACCAGGTTTTTCTTAAGATGTAAAGCTATATTGTAGCTTTATGGAAACATCAGTGCATGTGACACTTGCGTCCGTTTTCTGCTCAGGAAGTGCATTAGCGTCGCGGCGCTATCCGCCACGGGACGTCTCCACACTCTCTACCATACGACGGCGGCGCTTTTCTCGGATTTTCACAAAAAGCTTTAAAAAATCACGCATCGAATACAGCGTTTCGTCTTGGAGGCAATGGAGTCGAACGTAACGCATCATTGTGGTCTACTCTATCTACCCCAAAGTTTTCTGGGAGCTTCCTGTCCCTCCCCCACCCTCGCTTCCCTTTCGAGAGAACTTTCGACCGCTGCACCGGATGTCAGCTTCACCGCAACCCCGAGTTATTTAACCCAAAGTCAAACTGCTTAAAAGTTATTTCACCAAACTAGCCACATTTTATACTTTACTCTACAAGTGGCAAAAACACACAAAAAAAAAGAAACGATCAATAAAGTGCTTAAAACATTTAATCAAATCACTCTGTCCTTCGATGAAATCTCCGGAAAGCTGTTCTCCAATACACGACAATTTCATTTATATTCCGTTCGTGGCCTAGAGATGGTTGCTCATCGGATTCCGCAGAAATACACTGCGAATGACGGGGCCGAATTTTTTTAGTTTGAAGAGGGTCTTTCGGGGGGAGTATCCGCGCCCCCCTCTCTCCCCCCAGTCGCCTTTTTACAACCCCCCGCTGTGTCAACTTCCTCTCGCAAATTTTCTTTTATCATTTACAGCGTGGCAATGTAAATAATGAGAAGACGTATGTCAACGTCACGGCCCGCGGAAAAATAACACCTGTTTTACGCGAGTACGGATTTAATCGTAATTGTCGTTCCCAGCGCCACTTACACGGAAAGAGGTTTTGACGCTGTCTATTACGAAAAAAAAACATTTAATGCTACACTTAATGTAACTTCCATTAAATACAACCGATCTTAATTTTTTCCGCTTCGCAGTGCGAGTTATGGAAATCTTTTTATTTATTTTTCACATCTATACAATTTTTCTCGTTTTATCTTTTCATTTTGTTAGAGCTAAGATCTTTTGATACTTGTTTTATCCTTAAAGTTTGTATTGTGTGCATTCGAAGTAAAATTGTCAAACCCGTGCAGTTTTTACCTCTTTACAAACAGAACTCGGTTTGATATACGAGCGTTTGAAAAATACCAAATTTATCGACGGTCAGATTATAAATCAGCCAGACTGAATATCTGAACTGTCGAATAATAAATGTATGCTCCGAAAGTAATGATGTGAGCGATACGAAGTGATGAATAGCTCTGCATGTGTCCGCGGATATTATTGTAGAATTTGTGGACTTGACAAAAAGAACAGTAGGGAATGATTCATCGTAGATTGTTAGACATACATTATTGTAATTTACATGTTTTTCCCTTTTTTATCTCTTTTCCAAACAGCTGTGTGTAGACCAATTGCTTTTATTCTGTAATATAGATTATAATACCTTCATTTTCACATGTGAGTCGTGTATTTCAAAACCCGCTATCTCTCTATTGCTGCAATAAGAAGAAGACGACTCATGTTTCAAATTGTAGTAAAATGAAAAATAAAAAATGTATTCACATATACGAAGTGGATTGATGAATGGAAGAGGATGTATGTATCGAATATTTGCTCTGCGAAATATGACAGAAAAGTTTCTGGCTAAACACCAAAAACTTTTCTGCGCCTTTGTCGATCTGCAAAAGACATTTGATAGGGTTGAGAGAGAGAAATTGTAGAAGGTTTTATCGGAGTATGGAGTGAATGGTAACCTGGCAAGGGCTATTGCGTCACTGTACAAGGACAGCACAGCATGTGTGAAGGTGAATGGGTCATTCACTTCGTGGTTTAACATTCCTAAAGGAGTCAAACAGGGGTGTGTAACGTCACCATGGTTGTTCAACAAATACATCGATAACTGTATAAAAGAACTGAAAGATTTAAGAATGGGGACAAAAATGATATAACTGTTAACTGTCTTCTGTATGCTACTGATGCCGTACTTCTTACTAGCAGCAAAGAAGACCTGCAATTCTTAGCAACAAAAAACCCGTTTTTTTTTATTATTTGCTTATGAATGTTGATAAACACTTAGACAGACGTTTATGACGTTTATGAAGTTTATAGTTTATATATATATTTAGTTTATATTTAGAACAATAAAGAAATAACAACAAAAAAAAAATATTTATATATTTAAGGTTGTTTAATTTTAAATTTTTATTTAAGTTTCTCATTTTTTGATTGGCAAAATTTTTCCCATATTTTTATTTATTTTTTCCTATATTTTCTGCCTGGATTATACCACTAAAGCAGTGTTTCCCAATTAGTGGTACGCGTACCGCCAGGGGTACGCGAAGTTGCATCAAGGGGTACGCGTGGCAATTTCTTGACTAGGATAATTCAATAAAAAAAAACTAAACATCGTCACAGACTTAACTTCAAAGACGGCTTGACATTGAAGCAGACCAAAAAACAACCAGATTTTTCAGAGTTGTGCAAAGAAAAACGTGCACATTTGTCACAATAAACTGATTTTCACCGTCATTAGAACTGTGGTGTCTCCATAGTTTTGTTTTTTTTTTATCAATTGTTTCTAATAGGAGCTAGGATCATCCAAAACCCTTTCAAAACACCCAGTTTTATTTGCCCGTCTTCGGACCTACGTAATATGGTAATTAATTTTGGAAAACAGAAAACGTACTGATACAAAAAATTTCATTTTAATACTCTTTCTTAAAAAACATTACCGGATCGATTCAGTTTTAGGGTGCCGAAAAAAGGACAGTGAAACAGCGATTTCGTCAATTTCTGACGTGAGGGCATTTACGAGATAGTGACAGAAAAACAATGTTCAAATACCTATTCATCAAAATTGTCTGTCATGCAATTTTTTGTGTTTGAAAAACATTACAACTAATTCTGCTAACTTGATTTATCTGCGTTTTACTATACATAAGGCACTTTGTAGTAACCGTTATTTATGTTTATTACAAAAAATATCGCAACAGAGATGGAGAAAAGTTTAAGAAGGAATATGGTAGTGTAGGCATTTGCTGGGCTTATGACCTATCATTGGCTAGTTCAAGTGATCACTTTACAATCTGTGTTGTGTGGAATATGTGATGATTCCAGTTTTTCATTAGAATTTTTTTTTTAAATCATTTTTACATAAAACACCGCGCGTTACAATAATTTATTGATTTTTAAATTACGAGTTTTTTCGTTAATTCGAAATTTCATATTTATTACTTTGTATATCGTGTTGTTTTACTCAGTTTACATTTTTGCTAGAAAATACATAATATTTTTTTATCGCTCTGGGAACTTGGTAATATTGCTTTTCAGAATATTGGTGTTATTATAACATTTTCCTGTGAAAATAACCCTAAGAAATCCGCTGTTAGAGGACTACACCTCGGGGGCGTCAGATAAAGAAAAGTGTAAAACTTTTTCTATTATGTCATTGAAAATGTATTCATCCAAGTTATCGTCAATCATTTTTACCCGTCATTTTTTATCGGGAACTCGGGTAATAATTGCAACGATAAATCAAAATGACATGCATCCTGCCTCTCCCCGCTGCGGGTGACAATTGTTTATCGGGGGCTTTTTGTAAGAGGCCGCCCGCGCCCCTCGGAAAAATCTCGGGATTAGTGCAAGTGACGTAAACTGCAATTAAACGGATGCACAACTGTCGAGATTATTTACGTTCAAGTAATTAATAGCACCTTGAAAGGAGGTTTGTAATTGCACTACATTAGTAGAACAATGTTCAAATATTCGTCAACTAGGAACAAAACAAGACGTTTAGGCTTTAAAGTGAAAATTGATGGGGAAAATGTTACCCCATTCTGAATGTAATGAAGAATTAAGATACTCTTCATTTAGTTAATTTTTATCCTTCATTTTTTCTGATTTTTTCATTTTTAAAAATAAATATTTATGGACTTATTCCATGCATTTAACAACAGTCAATACATTAGTTATTTTTTTAACTATACTCGTATATGGGTATAATTAAAATAAAATACAACTTGACAAAATTAAAGCTAGGACAAAAAAGATAAAATAATAATAACTCCCTCAAGACAAAATCTGGGTTTAAATGTAGAAAGACTTCCACAAAAAAGTTCGAATCCTGATGAATGGGAATGAGGTTTATTTTAAGGTGTAATAACATGTCCAGGTGAAAGAAACTTTTTTTTTTTAATAAGTCAAATAAAAATAAATTACTGGTGCTTATTAGCATGCATTTGTGTAGAATGCCATTAAATATTTCAATGATTCCTGATATACAAGTTAAAAAACATATTCTAATTATTCTCCTCAAGTGGTGCATAAGGTATTGCATTGATACCTTCAATAGGACAATATAACCTTTTTTTACATTTTAAACGTAATAAAGGTCTATCAAATACTGTCCAGTAAAGAAAACTTTTTTGCTAATTATCGGTGGCAGAAAAAATACTTTCAAATTTGTAATTATGATTTCCCGCAAAAACTCACATTTCATTGGCCACGTGATAATGATATTTATCTTTAAATAAAAGTGCCTACTCTTTAGGTAATAGATTCACGTTTTGTTCTTCCTTTTATTTCACTTATTTATATAAAAAAACAAATTGATATTTTTTTCAAAAACCATGGAATTTAATTTGTCCATAGATAAGGTTATTTTTAAAATCATTTATTCATATATACAACAGATGTTTTTTTTTATTGTTATGGAAGAGGAACAAAAAACAGACAGTATTTTTTCCCAGAAAAACATTATCAGTGTCCGGAAGGCCGTGACATTTAAAACTTTAATATCATACAACCGGGAGAAATATTTAACTTTCTAATGAAACAAAGGATAATTCGTTTGTTTCGGACATTGCCGACTTACTAATAATAGAACATTCTGAAATATATTGGCAGTGGAACTATAAAAAATATCACACAATGACTCAGTGAGACTTTATTGCAGATATGAAATTCAATTGCTTTCAAATTTATGACCAATCCCAGATAAACTTGTGCATGGCCAAATCGGAAAATGCATCCCAAATTGGCGTGGCACAATGAGTATAAAATTGGCGAACGTTTGACCTACTTAACATTTACTTACCTATAAAAGTATAGATCATATCTATCTGAATTTCCATTAAATTGTAACGTTAAACGATGTTTAATCAAATAGTGGGCACCACAATAAGGATTAGATACAAAATAAATCAAATTATATAAATCATATAATACAAAGTATAATACAAATGAATTACATTGTTGGGAGTTAATACAACTGAATTCGGGAATTTAAAAAAAAACGTTTTTTTTAAAAAGCACTTATTTAGAACAACAATGAAACGAAGCAAGTTCAACAATTTTACGACTAAATATACAAGTATCACAACAGTACATACGCCAAAAAACTTTCCTTACACAAACAACATAAATATATGAAAATCCTTTTAAGAAAATAAGAATTGGTAAATCTAGGACTAAGTAAAATAAGGTCGTTAAGGTCACATACTAAGCAGACGATGCAACCACAGTGCAACCTAATCAACATACCTCCACCTCTCACATTGCACTTTATTATTTAAGCTCATCATAATTATCATTATCATAATTATTATACAATCATAATTAAAAATCAAGAGCTTTTTGTTTATATAAATGTACATTGTGTCACAATTATATCTGCTTTCTGTTCACTTAAATCTTTTTATTGCCATTAATTAAATTTACTTTCAATGTATAATAATAATGTACCTTAAAATATATCATGAGATATTTTGATGACAAAAATGGTCCAAAAATATTTCCTTTGATAGTTGCGTCATTCAATCAAATAATTTTTAAGGATTTAGAAGCATTTTTAAGTATTTTGTGGTCACATCGGGTATCCATTTTACATAGCAATAAAAATGTTTTTAATTTTGAATGAAATTATCCTATCAATCAATTACTAATACAATCCAATCACATATGTTCATGTCGAATTGCGTATTCGTTTATTTAATTTTATTTATTATACCGAAAGCGAATTGTAGTCTACTTCAATACCAATCAACGCAACGCGACTACACAACTATACTAAAAGATTTGCATGGAGAACCCTTATTAATGAATAATGAATTTGTAGATCTAGGTTTTGTCTTAAGAAAATAATCCAAACAAAAGTCCTCGCTTTATTTTTAACAGATAAACAGTAGGATCACGTTGAAATATAGCGGCAAATATATCTCCCGAGTCAAAGATAAAGTCTACTGAAATCACTTCCTGAAAATCTTTCAGCATTTGTCTAGCTGTTGAAAAGTTCTCACGCAATCGATACATCCTTCTTCTGCCATAATTAAAGCTGGCGCAATCCTCTTCTGTCCGTTTTCTCTTCGGGCGGATTTGCATAGAGCCTTGGCGGAGGTAATATTAGCCTTCCCTGCGAGAGGGTGATTCATTTGAAGTCGTTATGTTCCCAGCGTGAATAATTATAACGTCCTTAGTGCTTCTTTACCGAGCCCGGGAACACTGTCCCTCCCCGCCCCGCGCCGCTTCGCCCCCGCTCCCACGCCCACTTGATGTGTTTTCTCACACTGCTTGTGCTCCGTACAAGAACAGAAGAAAAACCCTACCGCGGAAAATTAAAACACCGCGGTTTTTCGAGAGCAATGTACAACTTTTATTTTCCAAGAAAACAAGTTCCTCGTCCTCAAAAATTCGTTCGCGTTTTCTTTTGAGAGCTTTGTTCAAAAATGATCAAATAAATGCGAAAAGAAAATGACTTTTAATTTTGCACAGACTCGGCAATCTTGATTACCGTTAATTAATTAATATTTTATCAAGCGGTGTCCGCGTAGTTAAAATACAAAACCTCAGAATGCATTTACCGGTGATTGATATCCAAAATAAGTTGAATGTTTAGATTTGCGTTGCGGAGTACATTTGGCATGTCGAGGCGCTATATATTACGGCGTTGCAGCCACGAATTTACACGGAAAAATGCCCCGCGCTTCCGACTGAGATAATGTCACCTGACATGGCCGGGAAGACGCCACGGAGAGGGGGACGGGGAGGAAGGTATAGGCGATACTATCGCTGTCACCCACCCTGTAATAAATTAGGCGGGAATGTAGCGTGACAAACCGCCTAGCGGGACGATAAGCCCGCCCTCAGCGAGCGGCAAAGATAACACTCAAGTTACCCGTATGTTTTTCTTACTGTCACGGCGCTAGGCCTTCTTTTGTCAGTCTGTGTTTTGTACAAGCGTACTTCATTTGTACGTACTCGTACCTTACTAGACTTGTACAACACTAAAGAAAGATAGTACAACACTATCGTATAGCAGCTAGGGTATTAATATATGTATTTATTCTAAACACGTACGTATTTAAATTTACAAATTATTGATACAGAGAATGTTCAAAAACGATAATTTTTGATACTTTTATCTTTAAAAAAATTATAATTATCCATTCTTGTATCCATCATTATTTTTAGCAGGTATGCTGGATTTTTATTTTTTTAAATCAACACAGTCATTTTGATAAACAATAGATAAAGAATAACAACAAACAACAAGACCAATAATGGGTTTCATATAGGAACAAAAATATAAAAAAACAAAATGTACAGTTCGCTATGGGTGAAAGGAAGTGGGATGGGAAAATAGGGAAGGAAGAGAAGAAGAAATAGTAAGTAAATATAAAACAATGGAAAAAGAAATAAAAATGTAAATAAATGTACACATACAACATACATACATATACACATACACACACATCCATATATACATATAAATATATATATATATAAACATACATACATACACATACATACATATACACTCATGAACATGCATATACACATACATACACATTTATACTTACATGAACATATACGCATATACTAATGCACATACATACGCGTACAATATAATTAATAATTGAATAGTGAAAACTAATAAGAAAAACGATAAAAAATAGTAACTAAAAATTTTGCTAATGTGACGTCTCTATCTCAATTTTGATTTATATTTTTAACAGTATTTTCTTTCGTTGAAAAAATATTCAACATCTTCGAATCTCTTGGGAAACATTTCTATAGGCTGATTTCTGGAAGTATATGAAATCCAAATATACTGAAAGAGATCAGTTTGTATGTTCCCAATATTTATGCTAGAGCTCGATCTTCACGCACTGCTTTACGTACCCAGAAGCCGTACAAACGCAAGTCAGATGTCACCCATTAAAAGAGCAATCCGCCTGCTTAATACGGTTTCTGGAGATAATATGGATCTATTTTTCTCTACATGTCCGCAGTTTAGCAGCTATCTGCTTTTTATTCATTAACTTCTATCTTATATTTACAGTTTACATTACGTGTTGGGTTAAGCAGCCCGTAAAATAATGCAGACTACTACAATTTAAAAAAATAACTTTCTGATACAGCTTTGTACGCCCCGTGGTGATTACAGAGTTTGGTTATCAATAATTTAGCCATCGATTAGATTTTCGGTAAAGTCAGCGTAATTTTTTTTAATTTTTTTTATGAATTCTTCGATTACATTATTTCTGATATGCTCAAACGGCATCTGGAGCGTAAAGCTTTATTTTTCAAACGCTAAAAAAATGCTGTTTTAATTTTATACAGTAATGCTTTTGAACGCATTATATGCAGGCAAGGGGGAGGGTGAAAAAAAACTTTGGGGTTCTTCTATTATATGAAATGGAAATAAATAAAATTGATCAAATAAAAATCACAGAATAATAATTCTGTGATTTTTATTTGATCAAATGCAAAAAAAAGGTTTTTTTAAAACATAATACCACCATTTAACCGGAACACAACTGTCAAGGCGTTTACATTAAAATTGTATACATACAAAAAAATATTCACACGTAATTTTTGTTAATATAAATCGGGTTGTGGTCCCGTGGCTAGTGTCTCTGACTCACGGCTCAATGGTCCGTAGTTCGAATCCCACGCTACCCCAACTTGATTCATTTTTTAAATAGGGAATTTTTTAAACTCGTTAAAAATGGCCATCAAAATTAAATATTTGGTTAAATTATTTGAACGCAAATATTTCATTTTATAAAAAAAAAAAAACAATTTTTGTCAAGTTCCACCAACTAATTATACCAATAATTAAATATTTCCTTTATTCACGAATTGATTTTTTTTTTCTTCGTATTTTTTTGTCATTTTTATAGTTTCATTTATTAATTTTTATTTTTACCAACGTGAATCATCTCAAATACCTTTTTTTTTTCAAATTTTTATAGCACGAATATAAAATTTTCACACAGCAAAACATCCTTAGAAATAGAAACACTCAAAGTTTTAGATTTTCCTCGTTTTTATGTTATTTCTGCGGATGGGAAATCGTTTTAATTGGAGGCAAACCTCCACCGGAACTCGAGGGGCCTTCCGAGCTAAAACTTTCGGATGAATAGAACCTAGACACTGAATGGATAAAGGAAGGGAGGAGAAATATTAGGGAAGAATAATGCTTTAGAAATTGTGTTTTTAACATACTTCTTGTTTAATGTGTTATTCTTATTCATTAAGACTTCTTCATTCTTTATTTACTCGTATTAGTTTACTTCTCGAGTGAATAGCGTGCATGATTTTTTCTTGTAAATTAATCATTTTTCATATCTCATGTTACGCGGGTAGGTATCTTACTTCGCTGTTTAGGCGTGAATGAATATAAAGCTTCCATTCCACAAACACTTTAGCATAATAAAATATTCAGAATAAACTTTCCAACCGAGCATTATCAATTCATAGTCCAACTTTTGCAAATATATCATGATAATGAACATTAAAAACTTGAAGAGATTGTAAAACGCTTAGAGAAAAGAACTTTACTTTTAATTTAATTTTCTTATCGCATTAATTTATCAGCTTCTTAAATCTAGCTTACCAGATTTATAGATCTCGCGTTTTCTCATAATTTTCTGGAATTTTTTTTTATGCATTAGACAGTAAAAATACTAATAATGTTTTCTTTATGTTTGACTTGGGCAAATTATAACGTGTTTATCCTATTGTACTATAATGAGGAAATTTGTCTATAAAACTTACAAAAGTTAAACATCCGAAGAGGTATGGTGTAGATGAATATTTGTATTAGATTTGAATCGAAAATTCAAATCATTGGTTGTGTTCAGACAATCTATAGACGCTCATGATCACCCAAACAACGATATTAAACGAATATATAAATATCCTCCTTTTATCTGTTTCATTGTTCAAAGAGGCCAAAGTCCTTTCAATTAGGCAAATTTACTTAAAGTCGTGTCTTATCTACTTTTGACCACTAGTAAACAAAGAACTCAGCAAATAATTATAACCAGATATTCTTCTAACATTTTTTTTTATTTTTTAAAAGAGTAATACTTAAGTTCTTATTGTTTATTTAAATATTTCATTTTTTACCATTTCGTAAAAGTCGTAAATAACTTGTGCTGGAAAAATGGAAATCGAGTTGTGATAGACTGAGATTTGAACCTGGGACCTTTAAACCACGACTCGGTTCATTTTCACGAATAACTACGTACCAAACCGTAAAACAATTTTGGCTAAGAGGCGTTTCTCTGTGGAGGTCCAAAGATCTTTTATTTACGAGATCAGGTGACAAAAAAGTATGAATCCTTTTCAAAATTGAAATCTAGTTTCAGTAATTTGTTTGCTAGAACAGGAATGAATCGCTGTGATGGAATGTATATTTTAAAAGTTGTTTTAAGACTAGAATATTTTATAGTCCCTGGACTGGCACCTACAACATAAAACTGATCATCTTACCTTCATGTAACAAAAATGATCAAGATACGCTGTGATTTATTTACAAATGCAGTGCCCTATGTACCATTTGGTGGGTTAAGGCAATGATAATGATGATGATGAATAAAAAAGTAAATTAACATTAATTTTTAAAAATTGAGCTGACAAAACACTCTTGTAATATTTTTGATAGTTCGAAATTTTGCAATAAACTCCATACGAAATTGTACGGTATAAGAAGGTACGTCATATTTATGATAAGATATAAAAACTGTTTAAAAATAACACAAATAACTTGTATATTATTTTACCAAAATATATATTTTTTACGTATTGGAAAGAAACTGCGAATACTGCTTGTATAGTATCGTGGACAGATTAACGCTTTGTCGAAGTTTGATACGAAAAGAAAATTATTTACAAGTTTCTTTTCTACTGACGAAAAATTGAAACGTATTTCAAATTTGTTCCTGTCTGACCGTCCAAGTTGCCGATGGAGTTTGAAAGTGCCAAGCACAGTGGTCATCATGGGCCCAGGGAGAGGAAGGGCGCAGGCGGGGGAGCAGGATACGGAAGGGGAGGGGATCGGAAGAATTTTCCAAACGTAGGTTATTCGATGTCGAAGAGAACTCGCAAACTTTCGCGATTTATTGTTTGAAACGAAAGTTTATCTGGATCCAGCGAATCTCGGGCTTCATTTTAATTGGAAACCATTGATTTCCGTTTCCTGTTATACACTTTACAGATTTTCATGGCCTCTTTACTCTTATAACTAATCTCTAATTTCATATACTCTAAAAACGATTCAGAATTTGCAATATTGCAAATTACTGTGTAGGCTTGATGAACTAAAAATTATCAGATATCTAACCTTTTTGCATCGAAATGTTAAAGTCTGGGCCTGTACAGAGGTATTTACTTAAGATTGGCTGTTTTAGGTTTTTTTTAATCAATATTAGCGTTCCTATAATTTACCCAAATATTTCAATTTTGGTGGCCATTTTCAACGACTTGTAAATAACTCACTATCAGAAAATGGAAATCAAGTTAGAACAGAGTTGAGCATGAACCTCGGACCTCTGATCTGCAAGTCTGCAACACTAGGCACGGGACCACAACCGGATTCATAATTTATCGCTTGACACACTGTATGACATTTACCATTCCGCCTATGTTCATTTAATTATTTTTTAGACACAAAAAATACAGGTTAAAATTATTGAAACAAAAACCGTCTACAGGATATTAAGTGTTCTCATAGAATCATCATATATTATAATGCGCTTTTATCAGAGTAAACGTTTTCTAGAACTGTGGGACTTCAAGGCGAATCATACATTTCCTGTGTGCAATTATTAGATTGTCGAAATGTTCATACAACACAACAACTTGCTGATACGAGCGGATATAAAATCGCTGAGAAACACGGAATTAGTATACGACCTCAAGATCCCATTAGGAAGTACAATGAACACTAGACCTATATACTCGTATAAGTGGTAACATCTTTAGTTAGTCAGTCCATACCCTCAGTCTCAGTTCCACCATGTAATCAGATAGTTCAGTACATACACAGTTACTCACTAACGTTAAACGTTTACGTAGTTACACTCACTGTCCATCTGTTTATACAACATGTAATAAACACGCATCTAACATCAACATTGTTTTCTTCTGTCAACTTCCACCTAGGTAAGATCTCCCATGCATCCACACGCACCAAATACAAAATACTAACTTTTTGAAAATGGCCTTTATCATCTAATCGTGGGTTCTATACCAAAATCACAAATACAAAGAAAAAGACATCAAACTTATGTTTTTTTATTAATGGAACTTTAATCGTAGTCAGACTAGCCCGGTTATTCATCAACAAACAAAGTCGTCTATGGCGTCACTCTGTTCTTTTTTTTTAATATAAAAACCAGTGAACCACTAAGAAATTTCTCTAATTTTAATTCGATGTGTTGAAAGCTAAAATGAGATTATTATGTTACTACAAATCAGTGAGTGTATTTTAATAAAATATTTTTACAATCCTACCTACTGCAATGTTGCCTACATAATTGTTCAGTTTTTATGTAATTATGTAATGTAAATAGGGTCTACTAAAACATTTGAAACTTTTAAGGTAAACGGGAACAACACAAATACTAACTTTGTACCCTTTTGAATACTGATGATATGTTATATTTAGTATTTATTTAGGCACTCTGCTCTGGAATAAACTTCAATCTTGGAATAACGTGACTACCTGTATGTATTTATTTGCATAATTAATTGGACCATTCGTACTCGTATTTTTATTCAATAACTTTGTATTATAGTTTTGTGACTAAAACACAAAATTTCAACTAGTTGTTACATATTAACATATTACAACACAGATAAAGAACATTTAAGAGAAGGTAATATGGAAGTCTAGGCATCTACAGGGCTTATGACCTGTCAATGGCTGGTTTAAGTGGCCACTTTTCACACTGTGTAACATTCACCATTCTGCCCATATTCAAAAATCTATATTCCTTCAATTCTTTCATCTGTTGATGTTTGTGAAGTTAAACAGCTGAAACCTTTATGTATGCGGGTGAGATTCATCTAATTAAATTATTTCACCTGCATACTAGGCAACGCCTGAAAATGTTATTTTTTCAATTTCTATACTTCTACATGGACCAGGTAATTTATCCACAATATTCTGAGTTTGTCCAAATTTTTGTAGACAAGGACTGGATTCAACTCCCTGGGGCCACTTGAACCAGCTATTGACAGGTCATAAGCCCTGTAGATGCCTAGACTTCTATATTACCTTCTCTTAAATGTTTTTTATCTCTGTTGTAATATGTTAATATAAACAGCCCCCCAGGGAGTTGAATCCAGTCCTAGTCTACAAAAATTTGGACAAACTCAGAATAGTTGTTACTTGTTAGTACCTTCTTTTAATATATATTTTCATTTATTTTCAAAAGATAACGTGTGTTTATAATACAAGTACATTCAAGTTATGATAATATTGATTGGAGGTCATTTTATTGATTTTACACAAACTTAATGCCTCGTAATAAAATAAATATGATACAACTTTTTTTTCCCACATATTTTTTTTTTCTACCAACCGTTTTCAAAGCTATGCGGCCTATTTATCAAGGTATAATAACAAACGAATTCTATACTATTTTATTTTAATTTAGTAATCACTGTTAAAATAAAACTGGATAAAAGTTAATTATATTTTGATAAAGAAGCTCGTGTAGCTATGAAACCGGTCGGTAGAAAAAATAAATGGTTTAAAACGATGTTGTTTTATATTTATTTAAATATAATAAATAACCACAAAGTTGATGCTTCAAATATAAATTTTATTTATTACCTCAAAACTAATACTTCAGAAATTAATTTTAAAGTATTTTCATTTATAAAGGCCATTTTCTTTTATCGTTTTATCGTGCTACAAAACTGAATCAAAATCAAAATCATTTGGTTCGAATATTGATAACGCTTTTTACCTGTCATTGACTGATTTAAGTGATTACTTTACACACTATGTGACATTTTCAATTTTTCGAAATGTTTGTAATTTCCAGATCACCACATTTTTATAAATTGTACTATCTAGTCAAAGCTGGCGTAATTTCACATTATTTGACACTTCCTTATAGGCGACATCTGGTAAAATTTTTATGGCAATATTATTTATTAACGCGTCAAAGTTATATATATCAAAGTTTTTTCTTTCATAAGAGATATTCGCCTCTTTAGATGAAATTCTTAGAATATTGATGTTCACTGGTATCGGAACTGATACTAACCACCAGCCTACACACATTTAAACACACTCAAAATACTCGTATCTACGATTTTTTTCTTCGGGGTTCTAAAATCAATTCAAAATCAAATTTTAATTCGTAAATTGTCCTATAATTTTAGACATGCAATTGAAATTTATGCTTTAAATAGTACACTTGTATATCTGTTCGTACTTTTTGCTTCGAACTTTTTGTTCATTTATACATAAAAATACTTATGACATTATTTAGTACTATTTCTCTAGATACATGAAATAAAAGCTTTTAAATTTTTTATAGTGCATGAAGCCAAAATATTACTTAGAAATGCATTCCTAAGTAATTTTCTGGATTGTACTGGCTGATACCGGCCCAGAATTAGCGTAAGGAATGGCATTAAAATCGTGATTGTGATTCTTTTCCCCGTCTGTTGTAAGGACATTAGCATAAGACACTGCTTATATCGCCTGTGTTTACGAATTATCTTGGGGAGGCGAAGGGGGGCTATTTGTCTCGGCGAGTAGGAATTTCCGCCCTAGCGACAAACTAACGAACTATTCCCGTAAAGGGTGATACTTGCCACCCCCGAAACATCCCCTCACCTGAATCCGGAGTCGAGTTGTTGTGCTTAACTAGAATCGCACAAATTATTGAGAGTAAATTCGTTTTTTATGTAGTCGGGTTACGTTTATTTATTTTACTAACAGCTCCGTGTCTACATATTAATGCTATCAACTTAAACATATTGAATTATGAATTTTAGTACATTTTTTAAGATGCATTTTACAGAAGATTATTTTTACAGGAGTACAATATGACACCACAACTTCGAATCAAATTATATTATTGATTTTTTATTATTTATGTATTAAAAATACACACCGGCAAATTGTGTTCATTAATTGGTCATTTTACAAAATATTGTCGTAATTTAGAACAAAATAATAATACTTTGTCGGCGATACTGCACAGCTTGAGGTAAATTCGTTTAAAAAACTTCTTTCAGTTAAAATTAATACTGTTTTTTCTTTAAATAATGATGGTCTTTTTGATATTCTAGCGATATTTTTGGTTGGTTAAAATCGTAAGTAATATATTTACAGAATGCTTTTTCGGTTCCCCTACCAAAAAATCTATTGATAGTTACGCGGTGTTGCAGTACACCGACGATATCATTATTTAAAATGTATCGCCATTTTAGAACGTATGCCTTTGTTATTATATTTCATTAACATGTACGGCAAAATTGCCGTTTACAAAACTTATAACATGAACATACTGGTTTTGGTGTATTTGGTTTAATTATTTTTAAGAAACATGAACTTCTTTTTACCAAAGATTTAGAAATAACATTTAAACAGCCTAAAAATAATGTAATATAACACATCCAGTAGAAGTTCAAATCAATTTTAGAATAAACTTTAAAATCTAATTGTAGTATTGTTATCTTATTTTGTATGTATATTGTGTCATAAAAGATCTATTGTTAATAATATTATAAATTCATAAAGACCTATTGTTAGTTTTGGTTGGCAGGAAGACATTGCTTTTACAAAGTTTAGAGGAGTTTCTACACTGCAATCTTTCATTCTTTCGTGTACTACATGTGACTAAAATGATTCAGATACGCTGCAATCGGAAATCCAATTCAGTCCCCTCTTCACCACCGCGTGCAGGTAGGGAAATGTTGAGGAATATTGTTGATTTCTCATCCTAGATGATGCAAGACCATTGCATATTCTGCTGGTCATTGAATAAATGTTGATCCGGATGTCATAATATTGTCTGTTTCGCGTTTGCGAGCGGGCCATTTCGCTCCTGCGCCTGCCCGCCGCACACCCACCGCCCGCGCCCCCACTAAATGAATGCCACCAACGGCAGTATGATTATCAACTTGATTAATGTTCACCTCGGGCGTATTAAAATTCCTTTTCACTACTAAAATGCCACTGCTAGTAGTCGAACCCGTCCTAACGTACTTATATAATATATGAACATTATTCAAATGAAGCGGACTCCACGCTCTTAATGAGTATTGATCAATTTTCTTCCTGGGAAATGACCGCCGGGGGGTAAACGGGGGATGTTTTGCACTTTAGTCAGCATTTTGTAGGATTTTGATAATGATCTTAGAGTACTTCGCTCGGGGTTACAGTTCCTAATCAAATTTTGTTGCCAGTCTGCAAAAAGTGATCAAAAGATTCGCTCTACGTCATAATCAGATTACTGTCTTCCCGATTCACTCGGAAACAAACTTAGGCTTGAACTTATTGTTATCATTTAGATACGATCAGATCTAACATTAATTTCCTTACTAAGTGAGTCCGCCTTGTTGTGTAGGGGGTGGCGGGTTCGGCTACCTTGCATGAGGTCCCCCTTCAATCATCGACACGATCCACAACTTCGTTAATTTTAATTTGTTTTTTTTCACTTCAATATTGTATAGTTTTATTGGACCTCTTAAACGTAAGACTCTTTTTGCGTGCAATAAAACTTATAAATATACCTTTGCTACAATCAAGGCACCAATGCGGCACTCGACCATTGAATTATTTAATTTATTTTCACAAGACAGGCACCTTGACGCAGTTACTTAAACGACAAACTGTGAAACTGACATCGCGTGTTCGATTCCCGCCGGGGAAACATAATTTCTCAAATGGTCTTGTGGTCTATTTTGTTTTCTATCTTCTATTTCTGACAACTCTCTAAAATAAAGACTTTGTGGATTATTCCTATAAAAAAAAACAATGCAAATTTATCAATCATTTTAAAAACAGTATCAGGCTGTTATTATATAATATTTTGAAAAACGCTTTCATAAACAAGTTGTTTTTGTGCATATTATATTAATTATTATTGGGTATTAATCGTGCGGGTGTATGTTTGCTTTTTGTCGAGTAACTTCAAAAATCATAATATTTTTCTTCAATACGTAAGCGCCAATTTTAGGAGTGCCTAAAAATCATATAAGCATGAACCATGGATACCTAAATTAATTGTTATTGGATCCCTCACATTAATTACGAGCTAACCCTTGTATAAAATAATATTATAACGCCTGTAAAATTATACGAAATCAACCTTCTGAATGTTTCTGGTGAACTCTCTAAAATGCTTAGTCACCAAGCCAAATAATTTAGTTCAGTGATTCCTGAGTTAGTCGTAAACTAAAACCCTTCCGAAGCACCCATAAATATTCTAGTTTTGGTGTAAAATTGTACTGAACTAGTATATTAAATTATCAATCCTTGTGTAGCACGCCGCATAAATTCCATTACTAGATTTAAACAGTTTACAGAATAATTTTATTTCATATAAAACACATTCATATTAAATGGATGTATTTTGTATATGATTTTTCTGATAATACAGGTAATGTTATAAAAAAATCGTTCTTTTTAATACTAGTACTTTTATTTATTTATATATACGCCCAATGGGCATTTTTATGGACACATTTATACATAGAAAATTATTATTTAAAAAAGTAAAGACTCAATGGTATATAGTAGACTTTGTGGGAGTGGAAGCGGGAGAGAGGTGTTTATAGTTGAATTTGATTAAGTGTGATCACTTAATCAAATTCAACTATGATTTTGAAAGAAGACAACTTGTTATCAAAGAAATCAAGACTGGTATGTTTGTTGGCAGACCTAAGAATTCTTGGTGTAGGGGAATGAAAACCATTGTTAGTTCTATGGTTACATTATGAAAGAGTAAGTTTTGTCTGAGGTTTATGTTTTCTTTTATCAAAATATTCCTTTATTCGCAACTAGTTGTGCATAGGGCACCGCATCGGTACACCAATCGCAGCGTATCTTGATCGTTTATTACTCGTCTTTCTCGGTACTGGTTCTATTTTACATATTCTGAATTTTAAAAATTTATGTATCGGGAAAAATATGAATAATTTAATCATTCCACGGATTTCTATCCGTTATAGCTTTGTAGCCATAAAAACAACGTTATTATGTTTTATGGTTGATTATTGAGAGGAAAGGTGGTCCAACTTTTTATTATTTAAACGTATTCCCGAATTCACTGCCTGGATTATGGCACTAGAACGGTGATTTTTTGCACACTATAGATATTTACTATTGGCGTGTCTTTATCGTACTGCTTGTCTGATAAATTGTATCCAAAAACTCAAAACACCGCCCAGTTTTATCTACCGTCTTCGGACACGTATACCGTAGTATACAAATATCATAAATAGTTTTGAAAAATGGAAAAATTACTGACACAGAAAAGGCGTTTGCGAGAGAGTGGTAGAAAAACAATGATCAAATACCTATTCATCAAAATTCCCAGACTCCGCCTATCCTCCAAAGTAAAAACGGGAGTGTTTTTGGTTTCACTTTGTTATTTTTAATATTTCGTTGCACTTGTTTTCCATCCATTTATTTTCTATTCTAAATGGTTTTTTTGGTTGTTCGCAGGGTGTTTACTAGACGGTGGCGGCGGTGGGCGAGGTCCCCCTGATGTGCCCCCGAGGAACGCTCCCAGCATGAGTCGACTCAACGGCCGCATCACCGGCAACCCCGCCGACCTGACGGACTTCGAGCCGTCCTGCCTCGTCAGGACTCCATCGGGGAACGTCTATATTCCCAGTGGTAAGCTGCATTTAAACGACTCCAGTAAATGCTTCGAGACGGCTGACCACTGCGATACTGCCCGTAACGCCAACAAGATTGAACAACGCGTGGCATAGTAACGTAGAAATCCATCAGTACCTATTTAAAAGGCCGTAAAAATCTAATAATTTATTCGTGTATTTTTAAAGTAAGATTATTTTAAAAAGAAAAATATTTTAGAATTCTTATTAATAACTTTTTCTTTTAAATTTATTTCAACAGGGAGGGAAAACAGTTTTGAGAAGGGAATATGGAAGTCTAGGCATTTACAGGGTTTTTTTTTATTTTAATTTTTTATTAATACATTTCATAAAAGGTACATGTTTTTTTAAAATTCTATTCAGATGTACTTTTATACATCTAACTAACTACTGACTACACTGGAGAGTGAATTACACTGTTGTAGTTGTTTATTTATAAGAGTTTATATTATTTTGAATACACGAGTACATGAGAAAAAAACATAAAATAATAATACATTAATACTAATTAAATTGAATGCAGTTT
Source organism: Micrasema longulum (assembly GCF_059751315.1). Lineage (NCBI taxonomy): Eukaryota > Metazoa > Arthropoda > Insecta > Trichoptera > Brachycentridae > Micrasema > Micrasema longulum. Next base: position 283,798 of record NW_028277628.1, read on the forward strand.
TTACACGTGTTCAAAAAATTTCTCTAGATTTACTTTGGAAACAAGTTAGGGTAGTGGTATTGGAATCTCTAATACACGAATCCAGGATACTCGGGAGAATCGGGTTGTGGTCCCGTGGCTAGTGTCCGGACTCACGGATCGAATTCCGCTCTACCCCAACTTGGTTCCCATTTTCTAATAGTGAGTTATTTACAACTCGTTGAAAATGGCCCTCAAAATTAAATATTTGCGTAAATTATAAGAACGCAAATATTTCTTTTACAAAAGAAAAAAAAACTAAAACGAGACAACCCGTCCTTGAGCGCACTGACTACAGGCGTTTTTTAGACGATGAATAGAACATAACTACGCATTGGTGTTAACATTAGTTGTCCGTTTTTTCCAAATGAAGATAACAAGAGGACATAGTATTCTCCTTCATTATTTTGCGACAAATTAGTCAATAATTCAAAGCATCTTCACTGAACAGTGAGCGAATATTTGTTTTTACGTTACAAATGTTTATTTCATTTCATTAGAAGACAAAATGGAATGTCAAGGAGACGAAAGTGAGCATTTTCGACACTTCCTTCTGTTCGCGTTCAATTGAGGGAATAAAGCTGACAAAGCTTCTCGCGATATTTTATTTATTAAAATTTTTGTACATAATGTTATTTGTACATTGGCGGGCTTGTTGCCAAATGGCAATTTCTTCCAACCAACCAATAAAATAATGGTTTTATTTTTATTATTCAAGTTACAAAACATATTCAATAGAAAATACAGAACAAAAAGCTAAAGATATATAAAAATAGAAATAAACGTATTTGTTTATTAGTTACCTTAAATCAAAACTATAACTCAATGGGAAAAAGGAAAAAAAGGGGGAAAGAGGAAAGGAGGAGAGATTAGGGAAGAGAAAGAATATATTTCTTCAGACGTGATTTAAACAGAGATACTGTAGTAACATATTTGATGGTGGATAGGAGATGATGACACAGTCATATAGTTATTAAGTGATTAAATGGTGAAGTTAGAATTCATTAGGCCTACTTTTTAAACATGTCATAATTTATTATGTATAGTTAACTCAAAATCAAAGTTATCGCACCAAATTACTAAAATAAATACCAAATTTTGATAGCTTTCGGGAGAAATAGTTAGAAGTTAAAACTTCGGTCATGCGGTCTTTAACATTCGCTTTTTTTTCTAGGTGATATCCAGAAAAACTCTTCGATGGACTACAAGTCCAACTCCTCGTGCAGCAGTCCCTCCAAAGACAAGGGGATGGGCGGCATGGGAGGCATGGGCGGGATGGGAGGCATGGGCGGCATGGGAGGCATGGGCGAGGGCAGGTGCGGGATGCCCTTCGCCGGGGCGCCCGTGCTGCCCCTCAGGAACAACCTGCGCAGGCCGCAGTCGAGCCACTTTCCCCCCGCCCCCGGTCGCTTCCACTTCCGCAAGGGGTTGGCCTCCAAGTGCTCGTGGAAATGCACGGCGATAGTGGCCATCATACTGTCTGTGGTACTCACAGCTGTCCTGTCGTATATATCAGGTAAAAATGGTAAATAACTCAATTAACCCTTACGTTTCTGCCCCTCTTCCTTACTAACAATAATATTTATTTATTCTAATTAGGAGGTTCGGTACTACGGAAAATTGGATCCAATAAATGTTTTCTTACGCGAAGTAAAAATTAAAGCTTTTAATTGCAAGGCAATGTTGCTAGTTTTTTTTTTTTTATCAACCGATTCTGGAGTGTTTAGATAGATTTACGATTTACAGGAAGCCAATTCACCAAAGGGAATTTGCGACGTAACACGCGGAGTAATTTCAAAATTACAAAACTTTATAAAATTATTGCGCTGATAATACGATACATCAAAACATTTCTTTGAATTTTTTGGCTTAGTTTGACAGTATATCAACAAATAAAATTAAAAAAAGAAACCACTGAACTATCTCAAAACAATTTATTCAAATTACGTTTCTGATTTAAGTCAAGACAATTATCTTAGAAATCCATGGAATAAAATTAATAACTTGTTGGTAGGTTAGACCGAATATAAATGTATATGTATACTTTTTATTTAGAAACTTCGCTGGTCTGTCTTTAAACCGTAACTTTTTTTATTTTATTATATCATTGTCGACTGTTTGTTTCTGTAAAAAAAAAAAATATATCAAATATAGAATATATCGCCAGACTAGGTGGATGAAATATAGAAACGTCTCGTCATTTTCGTAAAATATCTTTGTAAAAGGGCAGTTAGTTATATTGTGTATATAATTGATATTCATAGCACAACTTACATCTTCAATATCTTCAATGCAAGTTCCGGGTTCAATTCCCCACGATGCTTCGTGACATTAAATATTTATCTAAAAAGGCCTTTTCAGACTGAATGTTCATAGTACAAAAATTTATATTTATAAATTATGCTCATAGGTCCTGGACTGCCACCTGAAGTATACTTGTCGTCTTAATACTTTGCAATGGGTGTACCAGAGCTTCACAAGAGAGTGGTGAAATATCTTAATTTCTCTAAAAAGAGATAACAGCCATTAAAATATATTTAAAATCGGTTACAGGCTAAAAGTTCAGCAGATTCTTTCACTTAATATCAGAATACCAGAATATATTTTCATAAATACATATTTTCAACTACCGCCCGTTAATCATGCGGGCACATTTTTGCACAAAAACCTTCACCCCCCATTTATATATTTTTTTTAAATCAAATAAAATATTAAAAAATGATTAGTTGCAAAGTATTATTGCTTTAAATATTTTATATAAACTGAATAAAACAATCTAGATAAAATCTGATTTATTCCATTTCTGTGTGTTGCAGCTTCAAATCTCCTCAACTGGTCATACCAAAATACAAAGGCATGCACAGTTTTAGTAGGAGAGAATCCAGACATCTTCCCTGCTTCCAAAGCCACGACTCTGGAGACCAACAAGTCCCTCAGCAACCGACCCCGGCCGGGGGGCACAGCCTCGGGGGCTCAGGCCTCAGGTAACCCAGACCCTCCTTTCTCACCCACGCTTGGCCGTCGTTCTCGTAGACACGCTAGTCAGCATGAATCTTCTTCTTCTGACCTTTCTCTGTCTGGTGTTGTAGACTCTTCACCGAGTATAGATATTGTGCATGATATGCTAACTACCATTCCTCGAGGTAGCCTGCATGATTTAGATGAGCCTTTGCGAACGATTAGTAACCAGAAAACACAAGTTACTTCGGATAGTCCTCTTGAAGACATTACTGCTTTTGGTGAAACAACCTTTTATGTCATATCTACTGCACAAGATATTTCGACTGAAATAGTTCCAAGTGCAGAAATTGCGTCTGAATCTAGTCAAAATCTACTGACATATTTACAGAGTCGGATCTTAAATCGAAAACAACTATCGCTATGTCTGACGCATCAACGATCATATCGAGTGGTGATAATCCTACAAAAATAATCTTAACAACTGTTGATGTATCCACAAGTACAATTCCTTTTACAAAAAAAATATCAACAGATTCGGATTTTATGTATTCAACAGTTCAATCTTACGAAATTGAAAACTTTTCTCCGTCTACACAAAAACTAAAAAAAAAATCATTATTGATACTTCAAATATTACTAAACATCCAGTAGTAGAAGACGAAGTTTTAGCCATCACTCGCATAGATTCAACCACGCAAACACATATTGCATCTTCTTTTACACAGCACATTTCACACAATTTTTCTATGTCAACAGCACCGACTTACACTCAACATGATAACTCTTTGTTAATTATCAAACCAAATAATTCCAAAATTTACTATATTCCTGAAGAACCATTTTCCAATATTAAAAATCACAAAATAGAATTTGATTCAGATCTCATGCAACGAGATGAACTGACAATTGTTAATTATGAGAAGGAAGAAAAAGAATCTGATGAAATAGATAACACCAGTGAAAAAAATAACAGCAAAAGTACCATCACTAATATAGTAGAAAAGAGCTATAGACTCGATAATAACCAGTTCAAAAATGACTTACCGCTTAAAGATAAAGACCCTATCAGCCAAGTTCAACTAAGTGCTATTTCGAAAAAAAATAACAAAATTAACTACCCACATAAAACGGTTTTGAAACACAGCATGGTGGTGATACTAATATATATGTTAACTCGACTAATGACGTGAGCTATAACAATGCGAGCAACGGAAATAACATAGATCAAAATATTCCTACTATTACAAAACCCCCTCCTACTTTCCCAAAAGTTGACAAGCCTTTGCCTTTGGATCAGGTAACAACTCGAGCCGTGTGGTAGTAAATGTGACTATTTCTTCCGAAGGAAATGGAAATACTCAGCCAAAGCCACTTTATGTTTTATCCATATATGTGCCCACAAACCCTAGCTCGGGTAGCTTGCCTGATGTGCGAATTAATCCAGTCGAAGTCAAGCATGAGTTTGGAAATCACGGCCAATCTAACCAAATGGAGAACTTACAAATCGCTTCAACATCAACCACATCTTCAGTACATCAGCTTTCCACCACAATAAGACCAAGTACCACAACTTCCATCAAAAGTGATGCTCTTTATGGTGGAACATGCCTTTGTTCATGTCCAGTGTGTTCAGATAATTACACTTCTGATAATATTACAGACCCATTTTATGAGAACTATGTGGACGAAGATGAAGAAACGGAACCATTATCCACTGACATGTTTTTTAGTAATACTACGAAAAATAACACGAGTATTGAAAATGTTGATTATTTAGACAATACAACAACGTCGTTAACCTCTGATGAAACTTACACAATGTCGAGTGAATATTCTTCAGTATCAGAGAGTAGCAGTCAAACTGATATATACAGCAGTACAGAATCCTCTGAGCTTACCAGTGAAGCCACAACTGAAGAAAGTACTTCCACTGAAACAGCTTGTCCCTCAGTGACCACCCCTCTACCTCCACTACCCATCATTCTCATCCTAGAAGGTAAGGTTATCAATTTCATTTGCACAACCGTTTGAAGGCTTTCTTAAATTTACAAGACTCAGCTCAACAAAAAATGCATGTGGAAATCTTTCAAAGAAGATACCTTTTGTGATACTTCGAATCGTAGACCCCCACCATCCGTCATCACACCATTATACCTATTGCGCATGTTTTAAAATAACGTTTACATCCATTATTAAAAAAATTCTTTCATTTTAATATTTATGTAATATGCTTGATAGTGTTATTAACAATAAATATCTACTAATTTATTGATGCTCTCAACTGCATGCTATTTGTTATTATAATTACTGGTTGCATTCAGGGTTGTTCCGTGTGCTTCATAGATAATTAGTACGACTTCGAATAGTTTATTTCCAATATTATTTTAAAAAGGTATCTAAATTTTTACACTATGTACCACCATTTATTTTTGTTCCCCTATACAAATTTCTAGTCATTCAAAAAATTTTAAACATCTTTCTTTACATTACCTACAATCAAGTGTAGGTAAATACAAATATAACAACCTGGAATACAAACAGCGATTAGTTGATTTACCATCCATTAATAAATATTTAATAAAAAAATATTTTCTACTAATATTAACTTTTCAAATTAATTACATTATTTGAGGATACTATTTGCAAAAATAAACTCTTTTGAAATATATTTAAGCACATCCTTTAAAAAACTGCTGCAAATAAATATTTATACCATCAAACAATGATATGACCCTTAAATTTAATTTAATTGTGATCTGGATTGCTTGTAGTATCGCCATTTTATAAGTGAACTACAATACTGTACATACTGTTAAGTTTTTTCTGTTAAACTCTAATAAATAATTGAACATTAACTTTTTGCTTGTATACAATCATTTCAATTAACCTTTGTAAATATATATTTAAAAATCAATAACCAGAAAAGCTTTTCATCAACTAGTATCACATTGCTCCTTTTACTCACATGTTATTTTGTATGTCTGTAGGAGCTAGAACATTCCCAGCGAGATCATTTCCTCCTGATGGAACGACCTTTTCTCAGATTGCTTTAGGGCAAAGGTTGTCCAAGGAAATTCCGCCATATAGCTACTGGAATATGCAGTTTTACCAGTCTGAAGCTGCCTATGTGAAGTTCGACTACAATATTCCTCGAGGTGCATCCATCGGGGTCTACGCAAGGCGTAATGCTCTTCCGACGCATACGCAATATCACATCCTAGAAGTACTCAGCGGGTTCAAAGCACGAACAACGAGGGCATCACATGTAAGACCAACTTTTTTTTTTTTAATTTTGCTCTCCAATTATCATCACAAAATGATTTGTGCTAATGCACATAATAATACATAAATAAACATTATGAATTCAACATTTTAGCCTTCTATGAAAAAAGAAGTTACCCATTATATGGAACAAGGGCACTGGTTTTTATCATTATATAATGATGACGGTGATCCTCAAGAAGTCGCCTTCATAGCTGTTATTGCTGAAGACATGACGCACAATTGTCCTAATGGCTGTTCTGGAAAGGGAGAGTGCTTGATGGGTCATTGCCAATGTAATCCTGGATTTGGCGGAGATGACTGTAGTGAAAGTAAGTATTTTTACATCACTCTTGCAAAACAATAAAGAATAATTTTTGTATAATAATAATTCTCTAATGTCTTTGTTTCCAGGTGTTTGTCCAGTTCTCTGTAGTCAAAAGGGAGAATATATCAATGGAGAATGTCAGTGCAATCCCGGGTGGAAGGGAAAGGAATGTTCACTCAGACACGACGAGTGCGAAGTTCCTGATTGTAATGGCCACGGTCACTGTGTCAATGGAAAGTGTGCTTGTATTCGGGGATACAAAGGAAAGTTCTGCGCTGAGGCTGACTGTCCTCACCCAACGTGTTCAGGTCACGGTTTCTGTATAGAAGGATCTTGTTTCTGTAAAAAGGGATGGAAAGGAGCGGACTGCGCAACAATGGATAAGGACGCACTTCAATGTCTACCTGATTGTTCTGGACATGGAACATTTAATTTAGACACTCAATCCTGCACATGTATAGCTCGTTGGTCCGGGGAAGACTGCTCTAAAGGTGAACTATTTAAAATATTATTTTTTTATGTGTGCATTTATAGTTACAGTAAAACCTCGTTTTTACGTTCCTCGAAATCTCTAAACATTACATAGGACCATTTTTTCCATTTATTTTCATTTAAATATTCCCTTAATTAACGTTTTTCGTAACCCCGGTTTTACGTTGAAAATTTTCCCAAACTCATTCGATCTGTCAAAAGACGCCGAGCCGTGCGCCGCCGCGTTTGCCCAAAATGGTGAATAAAATCAAGGTTAATAAGAAAATGTGTAAATTGTTGTCTGAAACTAAATTCAAAGTTCGGTGTAATTGACCATTTTGTTTACGTGTCTAATTTTGACATTTTACTAAATTGTCACATGCAGTTGACACATGTTTAGGAAGAATAAAGTCTTTGCATCAATAAATTACGATGCAGAAAGTTAAAAAATTTAGCAATAGAAATATTATTTAAAGTTATAAACATAATTCAGAAAAAAGATTGTTTAAACAGTTATCATAAAAGTGTGAAACAGTTTTGCCGCGAGTGACAGCTGAATTTCTGTGGTGCCATACTAAAAAAAGTGATACCATATAAATAAAATGTCCCAATATTTAGGGGAAAAATCATTGTATGCAAATTCAAATGTTTATTTTCGTGTTTTTAAGGTTAAGTACCTACATAAAATTATTTAAACATTTTTTTTATTCAATAAAAAAAACACATTGCGGTATTGATTAAAAAAATACAAAATATTTTTTATGAAATCATAGGTAAATATGCATAATCCCCAATAAGGACCGTTTTTACCATTTTTCTGCAGTTTTTCATTTCCTCACTTTAGCGTTTTCCTCAGTTTAACACTTTTTATCACTGCTCCCTTGAAAAGTGTAAAACAGGGATTTTACATATGATTTTAATCCACTATCTGTATCGGCAATGTCACTTCTTATAGACCCATTGGACTCTTACCAGTCTTGGGTAAAGTCCTAGAAAAACTTTTAATTAATAGAATATCATGGAAATTCAACAAATATAATAAATTGAGTCCTCGCCAATATGGTTTTACTCGACAAAAGAGTACAGAGGACGCCATGCTTGACGCAGTAACTTGCATCAAGACGGCAACAAGGGAAGGTTATCACGTGTGTGTGATATCCCTTGACATCAAGGGAGCGTTCGACAATGCCTGGTGGCCTCACATCCTCCGGCAACTAGCGCGACTTGACTGCCCCTTGAACATATTTAACATGTTCAAGGACTACCTTTCGGATAGGATGGTAGAAATAAAATACGCAGGAGCCAGCTCAAAGAAAGGCTCCAATAAGGGTTGCATACAGGGATCTGCTTGCGGCCCGGTGCTTTGGAATATCGTCCTAGACGAACTTTTACAAAAAGAATATCACTGCAATGTTCATTTACAAGCATTTGCAGATGATGTACTACTGGTCATAAAGCACAAAGACATTAACGTTCTGGAGAGTATAACTAATGAAACGCTCTCCTCGGTCACTGAATGGGGAGACAAAGTCAAATTGATATTTTCAGAGGAAAAAACTAACGCCCTCTTCATAACTAAGCGCAATAAGGCGCAGGCACCTTGCCTTTTCATGAAGGGAAAAAGAATTAACTTCGTAACAGACTGCAAAATCCTTGGAGTGGTACTAGATGAGAATCTTAATTGGAGTAAACACGTAGATTCAGTAACGAAAAAAGCGACAAAAATCGCAAACAAATTAATATTCATGGCCAAGCCAACATGGGGTCTTAATCCTGAAATATTGCGGTCAATTTACATTGGAGTAGTGGAACCGATGATCACCTATGCTGCGGCGGTGTGGTCGGAAGCGGCAAAAAGGAAAAATATACAGGCGAAACTAAATAGAGTACAGAGATCTATGGGAATAAGAATATGCAAAGCATACCGCACGGCTTCCCTTACATCTGTACAAGCAATAGCTGGACTGATTCCACTGGACTTAAAAGTTAAAGAGCTGGGAGAAATCTATAATACGAAGAAGAATCTCACCATCACTAATAGACCAGATGATCAAAGATACCAGGGAAGGATAGCGTACACGGAACTGCCGCATCCAAGCGAGCAAATAGGTGAAATCACCAGTTACCCAGACTCGTACGCAAGAGTCAAATTCCCCGTCGAAGAAATCGATATATACACGGATGGAAGTAAAACTGAAGGAAAAGTGGGAGCAGCTTTCGCCGTGTTTAATAATGACGGAGAAGTACACAGAAAGAAACTTCCCATGGCTGACTACTGCTCGGTATTCCAAGCCGAACTCTTCGCCATTATGAAAGCCTTAGACTGGGTCTCTAGCAAGACGAGCAACTGGAAGACTGTCAACTTGTTGTCAGATTCTAGAAGCTCTGTTCAAGCACTTGAAGACGGGGCTCCCGACAATCCGATGGTTTTCTACATCCAAAACTCATCTCGGATCTTAAAGTCCAAAGGCATCGATTGCAAATTTATGTGGATTCGAGGCCATAATGGCCTTGCGGGAAATGAAAGAGCTGATGAACTAGCTAAAAGCGCAGCTCTACACGTAAAAACCGCAAAGCTTTACACTGAATTTCCACTTAGTTACGCCAAAAGAGAATTAAGAAGTCTGACTTTAACAGAATGGGAAGAACGATACCAAAGCAGCACCACTGGTTCTGGAACCAAATACTTTTTAAAGACACTAGAAGAGTGCAAAAACTTCAGAAAATCAAACACGCCAACATTCGAGTCAACCCAAATTCTAACGGGCCATGGAGCCACACTCTCTTATCTTCACAGATTTAAATTGAAAGATAATCCGGCTTGTCCTTGCGACGCACAGACGGAGCAAAACGTAGATCATCTGTTGTTTCACTGCCCCATGTTTGCCATAGATCGATTCTCTTTCGAAAAAGAGTGCAACAGATTAAATGTTCCATTTGAAGATTTTACGCAGGTACTTCAAAACAGGTTACTCTCCGGGATGTTCGTGAACTTTGCTAAAGTAATTATAGATAGAATAAGACCCATGAACAAGTAAAGAGGCTGGCACTCTATACTTGTCATAACAATCTGTGATAATAACAATATTAAAATGTAAACTAATCAAAATTTCTCCACAGATACCTCCCTTTCCTGTTAAGGTTTCTCATGGTTCCCTTAACACTTGGACGAATGTCGGAAAGCGAAACTAGCCCATGAAAACAGAGGTTATAGGTACACAAAACACAAACACGCAAAATGACTCACATAAAAACGAACACATATAACAAAATACATAACACAAACAAGTATAGTCGCATTCGGGGGCGCCGACACATGTATTTGTGTTAGTGCTTTTGATGTGATTGTAAACTAATTGACAGTACACAAACACTTACACGTAAAATCATACACAAAGCACTAACACTAAAAACAGCACAAATATATCACCTTGATAAATAATAAGCAAGGGAAAAACAATGCAACACAACCAAGAAAAAAAAAAAAAAAAAAAATCCACTATCTGAACATGATAAATACTTATCGGACCTCTGTATTAGGGAAAATATGGTCAAACAAAATCAACTCTTATGTCAGCATTTGGATTCAGGGAGAGAAATCTTGTCAAACTCCAGCACTGCCCAAACACTAGGTTTAGAGTATGTGCTTTTGCCGTTGCCAACCCCTCTGGCTGGAACCAGTTGCCTTTACATTTGCGAATCATCGACAGTCCCAGTCAGTTCAGATCTCAACTAAAATCCCACTAGTTTATTAAACCCACAATTTTAAAATCATAAAGTTCAATACGTAATGTTAGGTTAGTTAGAATGTAAGTTTAAGTATAGAACTATATGGCATTCGTAATGTGATTTTTCACATTTTTTGTTTTGTGTAAATCAGTAAAATATTATTATAATTATTAAATAAATTAATATGAAATATTTCAGAGGTCTGCGATCTGGATTGTGGGCCACACGGCTCGTGTGTTGGTGACGCCTGTCGGTGTGACGCAGGCTGGGCAGGAGATGCGTGTGCCACGCGCCTGTGCGACGCTCGTTGCGGTGAGCACGGCCAGTGCAAGAATGGAACCTGTTTGTGCGTCAACGGCTGGAATGGTCGCCACTGCACTATGGAAGGATGCCCGGCTGGATGTGGAGGCCATGGAATGTGTCGAGTAGGAGCCGATGGTCTCTGGGAATGCCGCTGTTTCGATGGATGGGATGGACCCGATTGCACAACACTCAAGGAACAGAATTGCAACGATTTAAAGGATAATGATAAAGGTACTTTCTACTAAATACAAAAAATAATATTTCATAATATTCAACTTCTTGTTTTATTTGAATTGTTGATTTGGAATGAGCTCTTAGCTTTAAAAGTGCAATATCTCACTACCAGTAAAATGCTGGTTACCAACTTGTTCCAGAAACCCGACTATATTATGTGCTTCTGATTTACCTTCTTTCAGCACAAAGATGCTAAGATGATTACAGATAGCTCCTTCGGGAAGGTTTTCTTGTTTGGCAACAAGCTATTTTTCCTTGTTTTTGGGCACCGCTAAGAGACTTAAGTCCTCAGATGCGTTGTGCAATATGTGGTGGGAAAGCTGTAAATATTTGGTTAAAAAAATTATAACTTTGTCTCAAATTGGTTGTCTTTAAACTTGAATAAATAAATACTAATACACATTTAAAATTCGCGTACAAAAAAACATATTTAATAAGCTATATGAAACGAAACACATTTGAATCATTAATACAATAATGTTTTGACTGTTTTTAAGTTCTCCCTGACTGGTTCACTGTAATGACATAAATGAAAATGTGTTACCTAACTGTTACGAAATAATTTTCAGATGGACTTGTGGACTGCGAGGATCCCGAATGCTGCACTAATCACCACTGCAGCTCTAGCCAGCTGTGTTTATCTGCTCCAACACCTATAGAAATACTTCTCAGGAAGCAGCCACCAGCCATCACCGCGTCATTCTTCGAAAGAATGAAGTTTATAATCGATGAAGACAGTCTCCAGAACTACGCTCGTCAGGATACATTCAATGAAAGGTGAGCGTTGTAGTTGGTAGTATATGTATATATCGCTTACACAGAGTGAGTTTCCACAAGTGTGAAGCTATTAAACACATTTATATCATCTTTATTGAAATCAGGCAAATTATTTCTTTACGGATATCTGTTAACAATGCAATGTTGTGCCCCAGTCTACATTCCTGATGTTTTCCAATTGATATGTGTGCGGGTATGAAAATGTCTGTCATTATTTTCTGTTTCTATGTCAATAACAACCTCAATGCTCCATCTACTTGTTTAAGTGTGTGTGTTGTCTAATTTATAAATGTTGAATCATGAAAAGCTTTTGTTGTAACATTCCAAATTCATCAAAACATAATGGGCACTTAATTGATAATGCTCCATTTCATAAAAATTCATTTCGGATTTAATTTCAGTTACAACATTTTTTTTGAGCTTCAGCTGAAAGCATGACAATTCATAAATGTTATGAAAGTATAAGTAAATATTATTTATTCTTCTAGAAAGGAGTTGCTTTGAAGTTTTAAAAAACCACAACGCTTTTTTCCCCACTGTGTTTACAAAAAATATTTCTTTAGATTTTCTAGACATTGACTTCAATAAATAGATAAAACATTTTCTAAACTGGTTTCAAAATTTAAGAATTTACAGTGCTAATTGGTGACTTAGCTATTTCTAAAAAGATTTTAATTTATTTTTGTCATAATTTTTATGCTGCTCAGTGTCTTTTGGAATCAATTCAATGCAAGGTAAGGACTACGACAGAAATGTAATTTAATCAATGAGTTGTAGATTGACCAAGTATTATTGGCGGCGTGAATTATCCTCACTGTGTGTTGCATGAGTGTTTTGTGTGTTTTCTAATCATTAATTTCCCTTGTTTTATGTGTCCTGTGAAAATTTTGTTTGCTTAAACATGTGAAAATATGTATATATATATATATCATAATCCTATTTATGTTCTATGAATTTGTGACACCCATGTAAATATTCCATATATTTTTTATTTAACATAAAACACATTGATCATATGAATGCAAATATTGCATAATGATACAATAGGATTGATACAATCAATGGTTGTATTTTGCAAATAGTAGGTATAATATATTTTTTCCATTGGGTTTGTTTTTTTGTTTATTCAATACCCAGTAATTTTTACACAATACTAATACACGTATGCAGAGACAAACCTTAAGTTGAGGAGAGTACATTCTATTGTCTTCACCTTCGGGTTATTCTCTGCATTTTAAATTAGAATGTACTTTCCTCACCTTAAGTTTTGTCTCTGCATACGGGTATTAGTTTCATTGTTACAGTCACTCATTTACATAAACATATATATTGTATTTAATGAACTTAAATATTAGCTGTTCACAAAGTTTTGTCTGTTTTTTCCAAATTTAAAAATGAGCACCGAAAGATTTTAAAAAATAGCTTAGGTTACATGTCTTTTGAAAGAATACATTGTTTGCTTTTACGTTACGTTTATTTTTATTTTTTTTACAAGGCTTCAAAATGGAATGTCAAGTTGACGAAAGTGATCATTTTCAACACCTCCTTCTGTTTGCATTCAATTGAAGGAATAAAGGTGCCAAAGCAGCTTGCGTTATTTGTGCAGTGCATGGTCGTGAAGATGCTATGAATTATTGACAAATTTGTTGTAAAATAACAAAAGAGAATACATTATTGACTAATTTAATGAAGAGAGCAAGAGGACACAAGTCTTCTTTCTCTTCATTTGGAAAAAAAAACAGTAACAACTTATGTTCACATCAACAAATTAGTCAATAATGTATTCTCCTTCATTATTTTGCAACATATTAGACAAAAAATCATAATGTCTTCACCATATGCTACGCAAATATCGCAAACAGCTTTGGCAGCTTCATTCCTCGATTGAATGCGAACAGAAGATGTCAAAAATGCTCAGTTGGCATTTTAAAGGCATGTAATCAGATAAAATAATATATGTAACAAAAAGCAAACGAAATATCTTGTAACGCAGAAAATTTTCATTTCAATGCCTATGTAATCCAATAATGTAACCTTTACCATTTTTTTTAACTTTTGGTGTTCATTTTTAAATTTTGGAAAAAAAGGACACAACTTATGTTAATATCCGATATAAAATAACTTTCACCATTGCATAGTAACCAAAGTAGCTTAGTTTAGACTGAACACAACACAAGGTTTCAATGCCTACTTTACACAATTCTTCAAAACAATATGAGAGATACAAATTTATTGATTGAATCAGCGTTCATATGTACATGTAAAATTAATCCAAATTAGTTAGAGGAGTGAAAACATTTTTGTAGTTTATAATAACTATAGTTTGGTGAAAAGATAAATCAATAAAATGCAAATGTAGACCCCAATATTTTTAAATACATAATCTTATTTTGTAAAACTGTTGATGATGCAGATAATATTAAAATTCGATAAAAAAAAATGGTTTTGCTAATCAATATTCAATTTGGGTCAACTCTAAAAACAACCATTGTTAATAGTAATATTGAAATATTTGTCCTAGGAAGGATAAAATTACTTTGAACATTTTATCCACTGGGATCTATAGAGATAGAAAGAGTTCTAAAGAAAAGTGATAAATTGACTGTAAAACATCCTGTGAGTTTCAAAACTAAACATATATTAAATAAATAATGTCTGGTGTTGGATTAGAATTGCACCAACATAAAAACGTTAGGTCAAATGTAGTTTAATGTTTGTATCGACTGCGAAGATTACTAATACTTTTATTCAATCGGACAGTCGATCTGGAGTAGTGAGAGGTCGTGTGGTCACTTCCATGGGATCTGGACTTGTAGGAGTAAGGGTCAGCACTACCAAGGCGTTAGAAGGATTTACCCTCACACGAGAGAATGGATGGTTTGAGCTGCTAGTCAATGGAGGAGGTGCTGTCACATTACTGTTTGGCCGAGCTCCTTTTAAACATACATCACATGTCGTCTTTGTTCCATGGAATGAGGTACATTACAAATAAGTCATATACAATAACTAACTGAAATATTAAAATGAAAATACATATCATCGAACAATGATTACTCTTTCTTTGATACCCTGAAATTAGTGAACTTGCGTTCACTACAAAACTGTTATTTTTCTTATACAATTTACAACCTGCCTTAAGAAAATATAAATATTGCCCTTGATATGAAACATGCCACATTGAAAACCTGATGTCGAAAATCTTCATAACTCAAACCGGATTAAAATATTCATATACTTTTTTAGGTTGTGATCATTGATAAAGTGGTAATGACCCTAAATGATGAAAAGACTTTATCCACACCACCACAAGCATGTATAGTGCACGACTATGATGTGATGAAACCTGTCGTCCTCGCTACTTGGAAACACGGCTTCCAAGGCGGGTGTCCCGACAAGAGTGCTATTTTAGCAGAATCACAGGTAAATAACAAAAATAATTACAGGTAAAATAGATATAATCGGTTAAAGTATATTGTCTAAAGGATGGATAAATAAATTGTCAAAAGGATGGATAAATAAATATCAATTAATTGAAATTTCAGGTTGTTCAAGAAAGTCTTCAAATACCCGGCACTGGGCTAAATTTGGTATACCACAGTTCTCGAGCAGCTGGATACCTGTCTACTATACAACTTCAGCTCACTCCAGAAACCATTCCTCCAACTCTGAATCTCATCCATCTGAGAATTACCATTGAAGGCATTTTGTTCGAGAAAGTGTTTGAAGCGGATCCGGTCATCAAGTTCACATATGCCTGGAATCGGTTCAACGTTTACCGGCAGAGAATTTATGGAGTCACAACTGCAATGGTTAAAGTCGGGTATCAGTACACAGATTGCAAGGATATTATTTGGAATTACCAGACTACCAAATTGAGTGGACACGATATGAGCATATCCGAAGTTGGAGGGTGGAATTTGGACATTCACCATCGTTATAACTTCCACGAAGGTATTACTAACTTGTTTAACTTTTGGATCACATAAATTATATACCATACACTAACTCAATACAGTTGCCGGCGGTAAATTACAGACATTAGGCTTAAGAACGAGGCAGTCAGCCATAATCGGCTAACTTCAGCTTTGTTATTCATCCTTGTCGACTCGTGCGATAGAGACGACGCTCTATAAACCCGAACTTAAGTGATTGTGGCAAACAGCCTCTTTCTTAGCTCGATGTCTGTTACTCGCCACCGGCTACTTGTACCTTAGGTTTTTTTATGGTTTTCTCTACTAAAAATTGTATAAACATTCTCCAGGTATTCTTCAAAAAGGCGATGGGTCAAACATCTACTTGAAACACAAGCCGAGAGTAATTTTAACAACGATGGGTGACGGACACCAAAGGCCTTTGGAATGTGCAGGAACTTGCGATGGTCCAGCTTCTAAACAAAGACTTTTAGCGCCAGTAGCTCTAGCAGCATCACCAGATGGATCTATATTTGTGGGTGATTTCAACCTAGTAAGAAAAATACTTACTGATGGAACCGTCAAGACCATTGTCAAGTTGAAGTAAGCAACAATTTTAATCAAATAAATATTATTAAGTTTCATTCTAATTGCCAATAAAATAAAATGAAAAAAATATTTATTTATTATTTTTTATATTTTCAGTGCAACAAGAGTATCATACAGATATCACATGGCGCTTAGCCCATTAGATAATGTTCTCTACATATCAGATCCAGAATCGCACCAAATCATAATTGTGAGGAATTTAGATGAGTATTCAGATCCAGAACACAACTGGGAAACCATTGTCGGCTCCGGAGAGCGATGCCTTCCGGGAGATGAAGCTCACTGTGGTGATGGAGCCTTAGCCAGGGATGCTAAACTAGCTTATCCCAAGGGGATGGCTGTATCTACCGATAATGTACTGTATTTTGCAGATGGCACAAATATCAGGATGGTTGACAGGGATGGTATTGTGACAACAATAATAGGAAACCACATGCACAAATCACATTGGAAACCAATTCCGTGTGAAGGAACTCTTAATGTAGAAGAAGTACACTTAAGATGGCCAACAGAGCTAGCTATCAACCCACTAGATAATACTCTCCATATAATAGATGACCACATGATATTACAGCTTACGCCTGATGGTAGAGTAAGGGTTGTAGCTGGTCGGCCTCTCCATTGTCCAAGTCCACTGTCTGGTTTTGACGTAGAGCTTGCCACACACGCTACTCTGATCATGCCACAGAGTATTTCCTTTGGTCCGGCAGGAGAACTATTTGTCGCCGAAAGTGATTCTCAACGAATCAACAGAGTACGTGTTATAAGTACGGATGGGAAAATATCACTATATGCCGGAGCAGAATCTAAATGTAATTGTCTGGAAAGAGGGTGTGATTGTTTCGAAGCTGATCATTATTTAGCCTCGAGCTCTAAATTCAATACGATATCCGCAGTTGTAGTCAGCCCGGATGGTGTAGTTCATATTGGAGACCAAGCCAATTACAGAATTCGTTCTGTAATGGCCAGCATACCTGATGCTAGTGGCTCCCGGGAATATGAGATATTCTCACCAGAAACTCAAGAAATTTATGTGTTCAACAGATTTGGGCAGCACACCATAACAAAAAACATTCTTACAGGAGAAACGGTTTACTTGTTTACCTATAATGTTAATACAAGTAACGGGAAATTGAGCACAGTCACTGATGCTGCCGGCAATAAAGTATTTTTGTTGAGAGATTATGCCAGTTCAGTTAACTCTATAGAAAACACCAAGGGACAAAAGTGTAGATTGAAAATGACACGAATGAAAATGTTACATGAGTTAAGTACTCCTGATAATTACAATGTAACTTTCGACTACCATGGAGCGTCAGGATTATTAAAGACCAAACTTGACAGTACTGGAAGAAGTTATGTTTATAACTATGATGAATTTGGCAGACTTACAACTGCTGTCACGCCAACAGGAAAGATTATCAGTTTGACTTTTGATTTGAGTCTCAAAGGAGCTACTGTTGAAGTTAGTCAAAATAACCGCAAACCAGTATCCATGCTTATCAAGGGATCATCCGTGGTTACAAAAACTGGAGAAGCTGAATTGAGAACTATAGCATCAATAGACGGCAGTATATCTACTATTCTACCGTGGGGACACTCTATATCTACAGACACAGTGCCATATTCTATTCTTGCAGAAATTGACCCTCTTCTGGGAGAAAGTTATCCAGTTCCAGCAAAACAGAGGATAGAAGTTGGAGGTGACTTAGCTAATAGATTCGAATGGCGGTATTTCCCAAGAAAGATTCAATCTGGCAAAGCAAAAAGTGGGAAATCTGTTGCGCAAATAGGAAGGAAACTGAGAGTTAATGGTGAAAATTTAGTAACACTCGAATATGACAGAGATTCAGCTACAGTGGCAGTTTTCATGGATGATAGAGTGGAACTATTAAATGTTACATATGACAGGTCAGCTAGACCTATCAAATGGGGTCCTCGCAATGGCATATTTGCTGGAGTAGAATTAGAATATGATCGATTTAGCAGACTAACAAGCTGGCGCTGGGGAGATCTTAGCGAAACATATGGATTCGATAGAGCTGGCAGGCTCTTTGAAATTAAGTATGGAGATGGATCTTCTATGATTTATGCTTTCAAAGACATGTTTAGTAGTTTACCCTTAAAGGTTACAACTCCTCGTGGCAGTGATTATTTGTTGCAGTATGATGATGCTGGAGCTTTGCAATCATTAATTACTCCAAGGGGACACATTCATGCATTTTCCCTACAAACATCATTAGGATTCTTTAAATACCAATACTTTTCTCCTATGTACAGATACCCATATGAAATTCTGTATGATGATGATGGACAAATTCTATCCAAAATTTATCCACATCAGTCTGGAAAAGTGGCTTATGTTTATGATGGCTCTGGAAAACTTGAAACCACCCTATCAGGTCTATCTTCTATTCATTACACCTATGTAGAATCTTCTCAACTTGTGAAGACTATCGAGGTAAAAGAACCAAATTATGAATTGAAAGAAGAATTTAAATACCATGCAGGTATTCTCAAAGATGACAAACTTAAATTTAATGTTAAAAGCGGTTTGAGTAATGGACATTTCAAATATCAATATGATGGAAACGCAAGACTCTCAGCAATAGAAGTAAATATTAACGGAAAAGAGCTACCAGCCCAAAGACTAAAGTACAACCAGAATTTGGGCATGTTGGAAGGTATTAGTGATTTGAGAATTTACAGAAATACATTCAATCGATCAGTAATGCAGGACACCAGCAAACTATTCTTTACTATTACGGATTATGATGACCATGGCCGCATTAAAACTATTTTGATAAATATCAAATCATACGATGTATTCAGATTGGAACTCGATTATGACTTGAGAAATAGAATCAAAACACAAAAAGTTCTCATAGGCCGTTCTTCATCTACTGATCGTATCACATACAACAATGATGGACATATTATGGAGATGGTCGGAAGTAGCGATTGGAAGTATGTGTATGATGAGAATGGTAATATCATCGGTGTTATCGAACAAGGTGAAAAGATTGTGTTAGGTTATGATAGTGGAGACAGGGTCGTTCAATATGGAGATGTAGAATTTAATAGCTACGATGGTCGTGGCTTCGTTATTCGTGGTGGAGAACAAAGATATCGCTACAATTCTAGGGGACAACTGATCCATGCATTTGAAAGAGAAAAGTTCCAGACTTGGTACTTCTACGATGATAGAGGTAGACTAGTATCATGGAAAGATGACAAAGAAAATGTCACTCAATACTTTTATGCTAATCCCACGACACCGACCCTTCCAACCCATATCCACTATCCAAAAACTGGCAAGACATTCAGATTCCTGTATGACCAGAGGAATGTTCTTATTACAGTTGAAACAAGCGAACAGAGATTTTATGTTGCTTGTGATCAAAATGGTTCACCTATGGCATTGTTCGACACCAATGGCAATATAGTTAAGGAAATCAAAAGATCACCTTTTGGTAAAATTGTTAGCGATTCTAACCCTGATTTTATTCTGCCTATTGATTTCCACGGAGGCATTCTCGACCCTCACACAAAACTTGTGCACATTAATCAAAGGCTGTATGATCCTACAGTCGCCCAGTGGATGACGCCATCTTGGGAGCACTTAGCCACCAAACTAAGTACTCCGACTGACATATTTTTATACAGATTCCAAAATAATGATCCCATTAACAAACGTCAGAACTTCACATACATGACAGACTTAGCTAGTTGGCTGAAACTCTACGGATATGACTTGGACAAAATGATCGGATCCAAATACACAGGCAGCATGATATATCAACCTATGGCTACTGTCACATCTCCGCAACTTACTCCTGACTTTGGAGTTATATCAGGATTGCAATGTATTAATGAAAAGGTGAGTTTGAGTTGAATTTGTGAATAATCCTTACTCAGTATTAAATTAATTTTCTAGCGAAAATAATTGTCAATAATTTATGTTTTATCTTTCATTACAGATAAACGAAAAATTCTCAGACTTGAGTTTTGTTCCGGCACCACTTTTAAAAATGGAACCGAAGACTAGAAACCTTTTACCCAGAGTCGCCTACAGGAAGGCTGTATTTGGAGAGGGAGTGCTGATATCCAGGCTGGACAACCGAGCCTTGGTCAGTGTTGTAGAAGGAGTTAACAGTGTTGTTCAGGATGTAGTTACGTCCGTATTCAACAATTCATTCTTCCTGGACCTGCACTTCAGCATACACGACCAGGACGTATTCTATTTTGTTAAAGATAATCCATTGAAAGTCAGAGATGACACCGAAGAGCTGAGGAGGCTCGGCGGAATGTTCAATGTGTCGCAGCATGAGGTAGGGGACCAGGGAGTAGAGGTGCGCTTACACGGGGCAGAGGCCGCAGTGGTCCTCAAGTATGGGGTGGACCCCGCGCAGGAGCGCGCCCGTCTCATCAAGCACGCGCACAAGAGGGCAGCCGAGAGGGCGTGGGAGCACGAGAAAGAACTGGTGGCAGCAGGGTGGGAAGGTCGCGCCCTTTGGACGGAAGAGGAGAAAGAGGAACTAATAGCGCACGGTGTAGTGGACGGTTGGACAGCCCAGGATGTGCACTCCACGGCGCAATACCCTCAGCTGGCAGACGACCCGGGCAATGTAGCCTTTGTCCGCGATGGCCGCCGTAAGAGAAGGAAGAGTGGCCACACCCACCGCCGCCGCTCTTGATCACTAGGCCCCCGTATCCAACCCCTAACTCTCCCTTATTAATTCCGCCCTTAATACTTGCGGTCTTAAGAAACCCAGAATGTGCGGCCCTCATCGATAGTTGTATATTAAAATGGCCGACATTGGGAAAAATACAAAATATAAAAGCAATGGTAAAAATATAAACAAATTGTCAGTAGTGTGATATATCGTATACTATACGATTGAGTGCGCGTATCCAAAAGTGACGCTTCAAAATCCACTAATAGTGATTTATTTAATACATAAGCTGTGAATTATATATATATATATATAAATAGTGACTATTTTTTTCACACGCGTATCTCTTAGACATTTTGTTAGTTTTATTATGAGGTCTATTAATAAAAATGTGAGCGGGAGACAATTTTCGCGATGTCTTGTACTCGCGAAATATTTTTATGCGGATGAACTAAATCACAGGGTATCAACTGATAAAATACCAACCGTGTTTGGCCGTTAAGCCGGAGTGCCATATGAAAATATTATGTTTACTGTATATTTATTTTACCGGCTGAGGTTATTTTCTATGTTAGAATCCCCCTTCCTGACTATCTCGCTGAATGAAAGTTTATTGAATTTCATCTCCCGAAACTGAATAGTTAACAGCTAGTCAAGCTTGAGTAATCTAATATTGTTTCATTCGTACATATATTATATATGATTATACTCAAAACTATACTCCAATCATTATTATTTATTAGATTTTGTGAACATAGGCGAATGGCATTTTAATACTTATTTCTAACCACATAACGAAGGAAGTGCTACAATTCAGCGTGTAGGCTGATTTCTCTTGTTAACCTTTATGGATCCATTTTGCTTTTCATGTTAGGTTTGAAAGATTATTAAATACCGATAATAATTGCATTTACCACTACGTAAGATAAAATATGACCTTCGAGACATATTTTTGAATAGCCGCATTTATTAAGAATACTACAGACTGCTGAAATTATATTATAAGAATGTATGTGTTTACTGATGATGGTGATCACAATCTCCTATATATATATATATATCATTATAACCACATAGCCAAATGTAATGTTTAGTGAAATATTTCAAGTAAATGCTGTAAATAATATAACTCGAGAACTTTTGTAGAGGCTTTTATTTAATGTAAGTTGATTTTTTATTCCAATGTATCTGTTAATGTAAAGCATGTGACGTGCAATATCTCACGTAGACTAGAAACTTCAGCCTAGACAGAATAGAATATACAAAGTTTATGGTGTTTGTCCTGACAGTCTCTGTTTTCCTTTCAAACGTGGTGTCTGAATATTACTTTAGCTGTATGTATTGTATGTTTACCTGTATAACGAGAGTGGAGAGCTACATACTGCTACTAGGCAGTTCTGATGGACACAGGCCCAAACTGTGCCGCAGTAAGGTGATATTTTTGGAAAATGTGACTAAACAAAGCAATACTTTGTAACTTGTACGTCTTATTCATTATGTAAGCTAAGTGATGTCTGTGTTGTTATAGAGGAGTCAGTTCTCTAACCGGAGCCACTATAAAAATATAGCGGGCTTACCCATGACAAATTCCAAACAAACTTGGACTAGATACCATTTCATGTTGTAAAAATTTATTGTACATAGGTACTTAATATTACTTGTATAAATTATCATTACTTCTTTTGTACATATCTTTGTGTTGAAGATTATTTAAAGATGATAAATAATATATGGAGCCCTTAGAGAGAAAGGCGGACACTGCATTAGTAACCTGTCCTAGCTAGCCTAAGTCTATCTAGACACAGATTGTGTTGTGCGGGACTGTAACCAGGAGAGGGATGTACGTATAGGCATTATTCTACTGGAAAATGTAATAAAACAATAAATTTACTTACTTATAATACTTCAATATTTTATTTCTCCGTTAAAACCCTCCTAACAATTTCATCACAATCTCTTAACATAAAGAAAATTCATAGTTTAAATTTAAGGCGCCAGACAATCTATCGAACTGAGCCTGCCATTGGTACAATTGCCTATACGTAATTACATATATGTCATTAAAAGTTATTTCTGTACCAATAAGTACAAAAAACATTTGCAGTAACAAAACACAACAACAGGGCTGAAATAACAACATGGCGCTTCGTATTACATCATTATAAACGGCACACTGATAAAATATTGTAAAATGGAATCAATTCATAGCTAACACTACTCCGATACTAGGAATAAATTAAATCACTCGGACCACCCTCGGGTGCTCGCTCCACCAGCGAGTAATCTTTACATGCACGGAAACATTTCTCGGTTCCAGGCTGACAAGCCCAGACAAACATTATATAAAATCACAAGGCCAGAAAAACAATACTGAACATTTGAGTACAAATCGATAGTGGCTTTATATACCAAAATTCATTCTTTAAATTATCGTCGAGGAAACAACTTTTAGAAATTTCTAGAAAAGGGATATTTTCCTAGTTAAGTGATAAAATTCATTGTAGCAATTAAAAAATCATAGGTTACATCATACATTAAAACACATACACATTCTGAATCTATTTTTGTGAACCTACACATAGTAAATTAAGAGAAAGTTTACAAACACAAACTAAGCTACGCGTATTTGTGTGCCTACATACATAATTTTTTGGATAAAGCAGAGTATCAAAATCACCAGCAAAATTGATCAATGTTTTAAAAAAATCTCCTACGAGGTATTATCTGACTGAAACTGTTAACTCGAGAGTATAACGTCATAGACTAGAATTGTAATATCAGTTCATTCACCACAAATGCGTCTCGCGGATTTCGCTGATTATTTGTCCCGCTCTTTGTAAGGCCTGTGAAAGAAATGGGTCATATTAGAATCATTGGACAAGAAGGATGACAAAGTGAGTGGATTCTCCAGCATCACAGTGACTTGTGGAGGAAGAGTTACTAAGGATAGGAAAACAGTTAGATTTGTAATACAAGGAAAAAATTGTATGATTCTTGCATTGAAATAAACAAAAATACAAACAGTGAACCTACGTTCGTTGGGTTTCTGGCACAAGTTAGTGACTACAAATTTTTGAAAAATAAGAATTCTGCATAACTGGCATCAAATAATTTTTGTTTAAAAAAATTAATAAAAATCTGTTTAATTTTATAATATTTGACTTGCGGCTTTATTTGAATTATTGATTTAGGATGAGCTTTTAACTTTAAAAGTGCAATATCTCACAACTAATAAAATGTTCATTTGTACCAGAAACCGGATGATATTACATATTAAATAGATGTCCAGAAATAGAAAATAGAAATTTCTTATATAAAGAACCTGAGTGCATTAAATGTGCACATTTCAGCTACTAGTGCATTAGTTAGTAGGGAAAATAATATGAAAAATATTTCAATTAAAGGTGCCAAGCATTAAGGTAAAATGTACTATTATTGATGTATTAAATTAATACATCATAATAATAATAATAATAAAGCTATTTATTTATATTCGTACAAAGTACATTTTTCTTCAGTATGAACACCTCACTGGACACAACCCGTGTCGAGGCATTAATATGTACAATTTAATTTGTGTAACTAGGTTATATTAGAACCTTAAATTATATTTTTTTAAATAACAAAGCAAATTAAATAATAATAATAGCTGATAACAAAAAAAAACAAAAGAGAATCAACAATAAAAAATGGTACATATTTATGTATAATAATATGCTTACAATATAAAGATATAAACAAATCTAATTTTAAGAACTAATGGCATGCAGGAATACTATGTCTATTAATATCCGCCCACCTCGTTTGGCTACCACCGTGTGAGGTCCCGGGTTCGATTCCCAACAAGGTTATAATGAAAGTGATTTTTAACTGAAATAAGTTCTCAGACTATATTTGATGGTATCCGAAGAGAGATACTGTATACAGAAAAACTTCATTTTTACGTTCCTCAGTTTTGTTTTCCCATTTTTTATACCAAAATGTTAAAGTCCCATTTTTTTCCATACGTTATACATTAAAATAATCACCTCAATTAATGTTTTTTACATTTTTCATTGTTCCGGTTTTACATTAAACAATTTTCTAAACTCATTCGATCTGTCACAAGACGCCGAGCCGTGTGCTGCTGCGTTTGCCCAAATGGAGAATAAAATCGAAGTAAAAAAAAGGTCATAAATATATTCCCTTCTCAAAAGGGTTTATTATTATCTCTTTGAAAACATGGCAAGTTTATTGTCAAGGCAATATGTATGATATTTACCTTCAACATGTCAGCTACTTCTTTACGTCTGTGGGCGATGTGTTCGGACTCATTAAGTAATGTCTCCACCTGCTCCGACTTGTAAAGATGGGTGACCAGCTCAGACTGTAGATTGTCCTTAACATAATTCACTAAGAAATGCATCACAGCCTTTGGGACAGAGTCCTGTATGGACTTGCGGACAATGTAGAAGTATGATTTTATCAGACGTTCTGGAATAAAAATACAACTTATTGATATAAATTTATTTTTGCTCACCCACACCTTTTGGTCACAAATCGACAGGTATACATGAAAGTGGAAAAAACTAGGGTTATATGCAAAGATAGACGCATGTTGCATTCAGATGTTTTACAAATTATTATTATTGTTACATCCTCTCTGCTTACCCCTAAGGAAAACGGTATGATGTTAATCAATATGCAGTAATAATATGTCTACATTGACAAAAAATCTAAATGGTTTAACCCAGCATTTGTCTAGAAAAATTTGTACTTACTTAATTCAATGTAAACAAATTTTTTAAAATAGTCAAATAATGAGAACTATCAACACAATTTTTTATAGAGAGGAACTGCATACTGAACTAATTTTCTTCTTCTTGTTGCCACAGAACTATGCAGAAGAATTAATTAACTTACCAATAACATCGCAGTCGTGTTCTTCTCTATCAGAAAGTTTTCTCGAGTTCAGAGCGAGATCTTCAGGTAACAGGTTGACTGGCTTCATGGGACTGAGCATCTTATTTGGGTAACTCATTCCATTGGCCATAGCTTCCTTAACTGGTCCCTTCCCATTCCCGTTGGGAGTCTGGCTGGGGTTGGGGGTCGGCGGTGATCCGATGAAGCCACTCTTTTGGTTTGAGTTCTGTTGGAAATTTCCAAATGCTCCGTACTTAAATTAAATAAACGAAACACAACTTTCAAGCACAAACCCAAATAGATGCAAAAATGGGCAAATGAAAAACACAAGATGCTCGGAAAGATAATGCAAAATCAAAAGACAACAAGAAAAAATCATTCAATTTAATCAACCAAGGAATATCATCATATCAATCAGCAAAATATCACAATGTATGCCTATTTATTGCTGATAACAGCGGAACAAAAAACAATGATTGAATGAATTTGAAAGGGAATATCTTTTTTGATACAAAGTATCAATCAAACTTTTCAGTACAGTTTTTCTTATTCTCTTATTGATGAATGAGAGTTTTACCTAAGAAGGTATCTTTAAGACTGATAAATATATTTTATTTAATTTACATACATATAATTTATTTTAAGTAGATGAACTATGGAGTTTTATCAAGATATAGGATATGTTTACATATTTCGATAGGAGATCTTTCTTGAAAATAGATTGTGATTTCTGCTTAAGTTGCTAGCTCTGTCACTACATACACATATCAAAATGATTACATACACAAATCATTGACCTGTGGGATTATGTAATAAGTCGCTTTTTAACATTTTAACATTGTAAATCAAAATATTTGAATGATTTGATTTGGTACAATTCAGACTAGATTCCAAAACTTGTACAGCTCTCTCGGTAATCCGGTGATTAATTATTTTGCCATTATTTCACTAGTTGTAAGAACAAACTCAAGCTTTACAATTTTTCAGTATTTGTGTGTCAAAATTAATAAACTGTATTCGCCGTTTGGCAGGAATTTAAATGTATGTGCATGAAATATTTCTTGAGATAATTTTTGATAATAAAAAAAGTTTTACCCAAAAGAATACATAAAACAGTATGTTCCGAGGAATAATTTCGCAACAAAACTATTTTTATGAATAACCTATTTGAATTTTTAGCATATTTTGTATGTATTCACTATAATTTGCCACTTTTACAAATTGGACACTTGCTGGGCTTTGGGGAGGCGGATTAGTAAGAGTACTGTAGTTGTATAGAAGATGTTACATCTGAATACATTAGTCACCATACAAATGTTTGTTACATAAGAATAGAAAAATAAGACAGGGCTTTTAAGAATTTGATTATAAAGAGTACTCACACCAGAAGGCTGTTGTATTTGGTGTCCAGAAAACATTGGGCTACCATGATCACTTCCTTTTAATAAACTAGATACAAGAGCGGCATCTCTGTGGAAGTCTGGATGTTTTGTGTTGATGTAAGCCAATTCTATTGCTACTAAGTTCTCCACCTAAAAATTTTCATATTTTTTTACAAGAATACAACACTCATAGTTCGTATAGAATGTCGAGAGGAGTGTTCCAATTATTTGTGAAATGGGTCAAATCCAGTCCTTGTATAATGCATAGAATATGTGGGAAACCCCAAGCAGTTTCCTAAAAGAAAACATTTATAATACATTTTTCTTACCCGTTGAATTTTGGTGAATTTTAAGATGTTCACTTCACAAAATGTTAAGTGAACATCTTAAAATTCTTAAATTAATAAATAAAATGTTTAACATAAAATCTTGTTTGAAAAATTTACTTGATTTATCTATGGATAGTTTGGTTTGCTTTTCGTTTTGGTTTTGTGGTAGGATTTTGGAATTCTGAACAGAATAACGATGCTACGTCACCATAGATTAGACTAACTGACCGTGGCAATTTTTTCATAGCTAAAGTTGGAGGACCAGCAATCAATACAAGCCATAGAAAACAGGGATAGAAAATACCGAAAAAATGCGTCATTCTATTGGGAAAATTCTTATTGCCAAATGACAACGAATTAATTACATAACTTATTCCCCTAATACCAAGCAGCAAAGCCACGGGTAAAAACTAGTGATTTATATAGCCCTAGCAGATATTAAATTACGTATAAAAATAATTGGTTAATTACCATACAATTGGTTGTTGGGAGCCGAGTTCTCAGAAGTTGAGTGACCACATCTACAATCTTCTGATGTAGCCGAGGGAAACGCAACATTTCTTGTTGAACTTCCGTCCCGCAATGTTGGACAATGCGCTGCATCTCTTCGTGTACCTACACACGTACAAATAATATTTTTTAGATATTTATAAATAAAAAAAGTAATGCTTTTTATTTACAATCAATAATAAAGGTACATATGTATTTTCCAAAGACACAATCAAATTAAATACAAAACATAATTACACAAATAAAATAAAATATAGTCGATTGCATTAAATTATAAATAAGTGATAGAGTTACAAAACCTGCTCTGGAGGCTATTTCTACTTTCATAGAAGAAAGTCGCTATTTTTTTAATGAATATCATCAAAAATATGTTGACAATAAACATATCATTCGGAGTGGGTTATTCAACTCACCGAATTTATTTTTTTGATACGTACACATGAGTGAGATGTGTGATTCATAGATTTCTTAGTTATAAGATTAACATTAATAAATGGCGCTCTTATTATTTATATATCCTGAGCCGATTTTGTAAATCTGTAAAAATCATAAAATGTGAAAATCACAGTTAAAAAAATATAATTACTATAAAATTCAATAAGGGAATGAATCAGACCAAGAACAAGGAAAAATCTCCAACACAATATTGCTAGTGGTAATATTATTTTATAATACACTGATAAAATATTAATGTACGGTACATAGTTGTAAAATTTTCACTCGGCATGAAAGAGAGAATATTATTATTTTGATAAAAATGTTCAGTAAAATAATTGGTAGAAATAGTGAAAGTTCTCTACCAACTCAACACATCTCAAGGAAGGGTCTTCTAATCGTCTGATTTGTCTCTTAACCAGGAGTTCAAATGACACCTCTGGGACAAAAAGGGCAGGACGAGGTCCAGTAGCATTTCTGATAGCAGTTAGAATTTCCATTTTCGTCAAACCTAAAACAATTGGTTCAATGAATAACTTACCTACAATAAATTAACAAAAGGTTACAGCATAACAGGACAAAAAAAAATATATGAGAGGAAGTTATCTCATTAAAACATTAATTTTAATTTGCAAAAAAATTTAGTATGCCTGCTGTCAAAAGCACAAGTATATTTTACGACCAAGGTTTGTTCTTTCTTTCCCGCTAATTCTATTCAAAGGTGTATATTTTTTAATAAATAAAATAATATAACACAGCACAGCCTAAAAAGCGATAGTACAAATATAATTTGAAATGATTAATTAAATAAAATAAATATTATCCCCGAGTAACTTCCTCTAACAGGGTGAAAAATTTTCTGGCGAGCACACCCAGGAATGGTCTCTTTGGAAATCTTTCAACATAAAGAGTCAGTAGAACTCGGGATAGCCTCAAAAAGTAAGGTTATCTGGACCAGGATACAACAGAGCAGTGCAATTGTGGAGCTCAATAGACAGCCCCCAAAGTCTACATATGTTGCCCCCCCCAAGTATCCAGCAAGCTGCACAATGGATAAGCTAATGATGAGCATTGCCACTAATGATGAGAAATTGCCACTGCGCAAATATAATACCGGACTTCCATTTTACACAGTGGATCCACCCAATAAAATAAAAAAATATTTATTGTAACCTTTTTTAATTTAAAGAATTTCTTTTAAAAAATGGTATCACAGATTATTCATTATTACTATCAGACAAGACGTTCAGGCGCATCATTTACCGCACCTGTTTACAGTATCGTTTTCATAACTTGAGATACCGAGTCTTCAAAATACCTCCCTACGCCTACTGAGTAGTAAGTTCATGCAATGGGTGTAGGAAAGTACAGAATCGAATACATAGTATTACTGTTACCCATTATTCAATTGATGTTCCAATAAAAAAAACAATATTCTGCACCATGGTTTTTTGAAACTGTGTAAAAAAAAATAAAGCGTTAGTCCAGTGAGTATAGCCGTGTTACGGATACAAAGAAAAATAAATAAAACATTGCGGTTCAAACATATGATTATTACATACAGGTACATCCTTATCTCTTACCAACAAGGGGATGAATTGAGTCCAGTGTCCGTCCAAATGTTTCATGAAATATATAACAAATTCTCGCTCCCCCGCATAATTCTGTGGTCTCGATATTTCTGGCCGTTCCCTCAATAGTTGAGCAATACGCGCTGGCAAATTTTGTGATAATTTGGAGTAGAGTTTGTGATTTGTCTTGTACATCTTCTCCGTAAGAGTTTAAAAGTGATTGAAATTGTGAGACCATTACGTTAACTCTAACCTAAAAAAATATTCCTATTATTAGTGAAAAAAAAAATGTGCAAGTTCGTGGTAATCTATCATAGAAATCAGTTGAAGATGCCATGAAAGCGATGAAACCGATCACTGGTTATTCTAAATTTGCATATTTAAGTATTACTCGACTTTGAATTCTATAATTTAAAAAATACTAATACAAAGGGTAAATAATATTATTTTAGTGAATGCCATAAATATGATCAACTCTTATACGGAAATGACCAATACTAGTTAAAATCATCATTCCATTCCACACCTAATGGTACATAGGCCACTGCATTGGTACACCAAATGCAGCATATCTTAATAATTTTAGTTACGTGAAAATAAGATGGTCAACCGTCTTACACTTCAGATCCCAGTCCAGGGCTGGTACTCCGAATGCAATTATAGCGCAGTATAATGCGTTTTTATGTACGAAATACGTGTTATAGTGCGCTGTAAATGCGTTCGGAATACCAGCCCAAGGACTATGAAATATTCTAGTGTACAAAAAACACATTTTTTGGCTAAACCATTTTGGATATTAAACCCAAGATCTATTACAATTTATTACAAGAATTATATTTTGATTTGATGCATTAATATTTGCAAAATTAAAAAAAAAATCTTTCTTTTGCTTCACTGACACTATTTACATATTTATCAGTGTTTTTGACACTTCTTGTTGTTAAAATCAATCAGATAAAAAAACTGATAGTAAACATTCATAAAAATTCATTGCATATCAAACAGTATCATAAAAATAAAAACTACTGATTCATCAGATAAGCACAAAATGAGATATTGATATATCAGCGGTGCTATTCTGAACCGCTCTCGCAGCCGAAAAAAACACTTTATCTAGTGTATTTCGTATGTAAATATGCAAGATAAATGGTTTTTCTACGGCCGCGAGAGCGTTTGGAATACCAGCCCAGGTAGGCACAAAAAGAGGATACACGGTTATTAAAACTTAGTGAAAAAAAAATCTACCTTGAGATCGGGTAAGCAGTCGCGAATATGATGCATCAGTAACCTATTTAATGTTTTAGCTAAATATGGAGTGCCATTTCTTGAAGCGATTGTGGGATATTTACGTTGCAAAAAGGATGCCTCATCCCTCAATGCATCCTGTAAATAAAATATTTGGAAGCAATGAGTCAACTGCAAAGTACATATATATTAATTGAAAAGTGACTTCGATGTAATTGTACAATGAGGAACTTCAGCCATACGGGAAATTGGATACAAAAAATGTTTTCTTATGCGGGGTAAAAATTAGAGCATTAAATTGTAGGGCAAAGTTTCTTGAAAATGTACAGAAAAAATAATAATAAATATTTTGATAAAAACGCACTACTTTAAATGACGTCACTGGTTCATGAGAATCAACCTATAATCTAAGAGCTATGGAAGATTTCCGGTCTGCTTGTCGCTTCTGGACCAATGGGAAGAACTGAATGAGAATAAGCGGAAATGAACCTCTGACGTTACACGCGGAGTTATTTCAGAAATACAAAACTTTGAAAAATCGTAGCGCCGATAATACGATATATAAAAATTTAAAAATAATAATTTTGACTTAGTTTAACAGTCTATTAACAAATATATATTTTTTTAAAAACCACTGAACTTCCTCATTTAGATTTTTAAGATACAAAAACAAGATTTTTAAAATACAAATTGAGAAAAATCCCAATTGTAGGTAATCACAATGTAAGTACATATTGTACGAGTACATAATCAGTAAATAGTCAAATTCATCATATCGTATACAATTATATAAGACAATGAGTTTCTCAAACTGGGATTCCAGTTTTAAAATGCAGGTCTGGATTTTTCCATGTGAGAAAAATATGCAATTTGATATGATAAATAAGGTAAAAAAAATGGTGAAAATATAGAGAATTACACATTTACAAAGAATCGTGGCGGTATTTTATGAGAACTAAAATTCCCCCCCCCACACCAAGTGCCGATGTTTGCTCATTCTGATTTTTTTTTGCATGCACATATATTGTTAAAGTTTATATTATTTATTACAATGTGAAAAGTTTCAAAACTTCAAAACTTCACTATGCTCTCAGTAAACGAGGTGTATATGTTCAATTCTGCTGGGTTAGAGCTCATGTTAGGGAAATTGGAAACGAGAGGGCAGATGAGCTAGCCAAGGAGTATTATTCTAAGTTTTGTAAATAATGTAAGCATACTCTTGAATCATTGATATGTCCACTTTGTTGTATAATCTTGTGAAATATTGACAAATATTGCTGAATAAATATTTGCGTTACAGATATTTATTCAAATTATTTTAATTCTTAGTGGTTTATTTCATTTTTCATTAAATAGAGGGATATTCTATTAAATATAATTGAGATTTTTTAATTTCTGCTACAAATAAAAACTGCTTGTACTTCCAAAATTACAACTGAATAAATCTAATAATATCATCGAAAACAGGGAAAACAAAATCCATCAGGATTCTTTCAAAATAAATTCTACTAACTCAATTTTTTTCAATTTTTTTAAGAACTGTTAACTGTCAAATTCTGCCCAGCTATACGGAATGTTTACTCAGCGGGGTTTCAAGGTTATTGATTCATATTCTTAGGTTTTAATCTAAATACCAAGTGAGAAAGCTAATTAATATTGAAAATATCAAGTACTTACAGTGATGGATTTGTTATCTATGATATCTTGTTGAGAACGATTAACTACTCCTACAATACCAAGTTTTACAGGAATCACTCTCCCGCATAAAATTTCAATGGCGTCAGTACCTAAAAAAGTATGCAATTATTTATGTGAGTTCAAGTTTGTTAATAAAAATTATTGTTGGAAGTTCAATGTAATTTACTATAGAATTTTCTAAAAACATATCAAAGGAATGTCATCACCAGCATGAAAATCCAAGCTAACGCTATTGGTGAGAGTTACTGCTTTAAATCAAGAACAAATTTTTGTTTCATATTTTTATGTGACAATTTAAGGTTTCACATGCCTACCTTCACAATTTGGCAAATTTACACAATAAAAAAATGGGGATTTTTTTATTTTTGATAAAATTTATTCGGACCATTTATTCGGTGAGTTCAATTTTTTATCCGTTTATTATGATATACAAATAAATACCTACGTTATAATTCCAAAAAAAAATATTGATGGCATGTACCTGAGTCACCTCAGATTCGCAGATGATATATTGGTCATAAGTAAAGACATGTATGAACTAGGCGAAATTAATATAAAACTACATGAGGCTTCAAAATGGATTGGTTTGGAAATGAATATTATGCATAAAACAAAGATTATGAGTCCAACAGGACGAGACAATTTCATTAACAACAATAAAATCGAAGTGGTTGATGAATACATATATCTAGGACACAAAGTCAAACTTGGTAAGGATAACCAGATAGCGGAGTTACCAAGAAGAATAGGGCTAAGTTGGGCAGCTTTTGGCAAACTAAAGTATATTTTTGAAAATAAAGAAGTCCCTATATGCTTAAAAAGACAAGTATATGAATCGTGCATATTGCTGGTGACAACATACAGACTAGAAATCATGTCTGTAACACAAAAAAGTAGTCAGAAATTAAAATGCACACAATGATCCATGGAAAGACAGATGCTCGGTGTATGTTTAAGAGACAGAGTAAGAAATGAAGAAATAAGGCGAAGAACCGGAGTCGTGGATATCATGGATCGTGCAGCGAAATTGAAATGGCAGTGGGCAGGACACTTGGCAGACAAAATGATGGCAGACACCCAGAATAATAAAGTGGAGACCATGGGCAAACAAAAGAAGTGTTGGAAGGCCACGGAAAAGATGGAGCGACGACATTACCTCTATTGCCGGTAAAACGTGGATGATGAAAGCGGGTGATAGGGAGGAATGAAGACGTTTGGAAGAGGCCTTTATCCATCAGTGGAGAGAACAAGGGTGAAAAAGAAGAATTCTAAAAATGAAGAACTTAGCAGGGCTTAAATATTACATTTACAATAAAAAAAATATATACCAGCATCCATGAGATCTAGTTTAGTAACAACAGCCAGGGTCCTGCGGCCATCAGGATCCACCTCTTTGGACATCTTGATGCTCTCACTAGTGGCCATGTCTGTGTTGGCGGAGGTCACCGCAAGAATTATCGAGTTGGGATTAGAAATGTATTTCATAATCAAGTCTCTTATCTGAGCCTCTATGTCTTCTGGTTGATCTCCAACAGGAACCTAAAACCAATGTTTTTTTCTTGAATAAAATATAAGTTCATTTCTAAAACATATGAAATATAAACATTTCGGTATTGAGAAAAATATTTTTTTTTCTTTTATTGCATGAATTTTTATCAATATGCTTATTTTATAACCTGTTATTATTGTTTGTCTCTTATTGAATTTATTTTTAGATAAGACCAAGACCATTTTTATTTTATTTATCAAGTGCCATTTTATTCTAAATGACACAATTAAAATCAATATAACAAATAATCAGAAATAATTATATTCATAAAATGAAATATGTAAATTATTTTACATGTTTGGAAAAAAAATGAAGCATTTCATGACAAATATCAATAACAATGGTTACGATTTGCGCAATTGTGATAATTGGAGATGATCGAGTCACATTACCATCGCAAGAATAAAACAATGGATACCTTTGTTATTCCAGGTAAATCAACCAGTGTCAAGTTAACTACTCGGGTAGAAAATATTTTCAGGTTAATGGGTTCCGGACAAATTCCTTTTTTGTTTCCTGCCATTCTATCCGTCTCACACTCTATCTCTTGTCGCATGGCGCTGAAGTCCGTGTATATCTTTTCTTTTGTGTGTAAAAACTTTCCCCATTCTTCCACATCGATCGTCCCTGCAAACAGCAAAAACTTTATAAATCAAAAGATAATGAATTAGAATAGAGAAATACAAATAAAGATCAAGTATATTAATTTGAATATTAAAATTTTTCACAAAATAACAACAACGCAACTTAATTGCAAGTTAATCCGGATATTAAGGGTTTTACTGTATTCTTTTTTGAAAAATTCCTAATTTCTTTTAAGTGGGGGTACAAAAAAAGTAGGATTTCACTAATGTGCACATACAAACGTGAAAAAGAAACAGAGGTTAGAAAATATAATTAATTAATTATTTTACAAAAAACCTTTCAACTACTCTCCATTGGAGCAAACATATTTGTCCAATCGTACATTCCATTGTTGGACACATTTTTTATTTCGTCTCCCGTGATGCTTGATAGCGCCTCTGTAGTTTCTACTAAGCAATGTCAGCAAAATGCTGACCTTTCAACTAATTTTTCATTCAGGGTCGCAAGGGACTAGACTGGATGAATAGGGGCACAGCGGTTGTAGCATTTTTGTTCAAAAATCGGCACACAGAGGGCTGTGTAAGAGCAAATTTGGCAGCCATCCTTCTAATCCCTAAATCTTCACTTAAAATTTGCTGCATTGAACTCTCAAGTCACAGATAGCTCCACAACTTTTTTTATGGTCTGCGGTCGGGCCATCGAAGGATGGCCAGAGCGGGTTTGGCCATCAGTTGATATTTCACCTCTTTTAAAACTGTAAAACTACTCAAACACTTGCGTTTTACACAAAGCATCATGTTTGTAGGCCGTTGTTGACATTTCACAAGTGTCAGTTTTCCCAAGCAAGGAGCTAACCTTCACGCCGATCACTCGTTAATCAATCACAAAAACGATGACTACACAAAAACGTCATAAAAAAATTCACACCAGCCAAACGAAACACTCTCCAGCGACGACACTTGCCATACTGACTGAGAATAGGTAGCCCTACATGATCTTACCGGCAAAACCCGGTACTACAAAAACTCTGCCTACCACAAAATTACTTGGGTACCTTGTATGAACGTTAGGCAAATAGACTTTCCACATAATAATTTTAAAAAATTTAATTTTAGGGTTAAAATCTAAAGCTTCGTATATTTCATGTAGATTTTCTCACATAATATTTGAATATAAGGTTAAAATCTAAAGCTTCGTATATTTAATGTAGATTTTCTCACATAATATTTGAATAGCTATACAAAATAGTATGCAGCAATGAAAACATAAGGATGATTAAGAAATCACATTGCTTTCTTGTAATCAACATAAAATCTAACAATCGTATGGACGAATTTTTGAATTTTTATTGTTAATTTGATTGCACGTGTTTCGAAAGATGATTAACTGATAATTCACACTAAAACTGTTACAAAATCTTGAACAAATGCATGAAAGTCTTCAAGGACACATAACAGAGGAAATTGCATGCTATCAAATTCATAAAAGTTTAAGCAAATTGCAGGAAACAGAAAATGGTATTGAATATTTTGGCGAAAGGGCCACACTTAAATATATCAAATAAATACCCTTCATTTTTGGCGCTAAAGTAACGATGCCACCTAAAAATTATATTTTATTGAGATATAAACATGTATTTTACTTAATTTTACAAGAAAATCACATATAAGCATACGTCCATAATAATTCATTTTAGAATACCTTGCAACATAGTTAACATAAATTCCTGACTGAAAACTGACAGACCATGAAATGAAAACAGAGAAATTTAACTTGTTTTATTACTAGAAAATTTCGCTGTGATAAAATAGATAAAACGGTTGATTTGGGTACCTTCTTCAGCAGATCGATGTTCCTTGCTGTCTTTGGGAGCATAAATTAGCTGCAAAACTAAAGGTCTCCTGGTTACTATGCCAGTTCCACGGGGTAGAAATGAACGCCCAACCAAACTCTCGATCACCGAACTCTTTCCCGAGCTCTGCAAAATAATTAGTTCGATTTCAAATAATGAATGACCTTAGCCCTCATAACCATAACAAAGGGCCGTGGATAGGGTAAAACGACGACATTTATATCGCTTTTTGATTTAATAAAGCCATCAATATTAATCGAATTATAACTACAATAAAGAAAGCGATAAATCTAATACATGTTATGCAATATAATGTCAAATTTTCGATTACCTGGGTCCCAAGAACGACAATTTGGGGGAGCTGAATGGCATCAGCCCCAACAGTGTTGAAGACATCTTGTAATTTATTAATCACAGGAATTAATGCTTCCATTATTTCACAGGTATGAAAATACTGAAACTGCGCACAATTTATCAGATTATAGTTTCAAGAATCTCCCAGTACTTGCAAAAAAATAACTTCAAACGAGCACTCCCAACGGACAGACGGCGGCCATCTTAAATTTTGTGTAGAAATGCGAAATGCGAATCGGCATTCTGGATACCCAATCGGTACATGACAAATCGGCATTTCAATCTCGCGACAACTACTTTTAGACAGATTGAAATTATCTTTAAATAGCCTTAATATCTTTGTTATTGTAGCGTGTGTGTATCTTGTTGGTATTTATAAAGTGAATATTTCTTTTATTGTTTTCGAAAATTGCCTATTTTTAACATGTGAATATTTTTTTTGACGTTTCTTGGCTGCTTTTTTGTTTTATTTTATTTTGTGATTGCCTATTTATTTTATTTGCGTACTTTAATTAGTTTAAAAAGTTTTTTTACTAATAAATTATGAAAATTATAAATAAAATAGATATAATATCGGTCTGTTAATCGCAACTCTATTATTTGTCCTGCCATATAAAAAATGTTTCCAGACGAAATATTGTATTTATTACAAAATAACAAGATAAGTGGTACCTACCTTTCTGACACAAAATATTTTTACGTTGATGAAACCTATGTAGCTTTCAACCATAGAATTCAGAATAGTCAAGAAACCGCATGTGCACATCAAACGGAAGGCAACTAAACTACTCATAAATTAGTAGGTTTACGTTTTTACCCATTAGTTTCTTTGTAAACGTCGCTCAGTATGCAATCCAGATTTTAATTCAACTATGCCGTGTTGTGTCGTTTTGAAGTGTAAAAATACTGCTGGCTTAAAGAAACAGGATGGGATTACATTACATGTGTAAGTACCAAATACATGTGTGTGTAGCAAATGCATTACTCATTTTTTTTTCCACTTGTCTATATTTCTAATGAGAACACAAAATTAAAAGGGTTTTTTCTTAAACTTGGGTGTTTTGTGCTGTGATTCACCACAACAATTTGGCCCCCTGGTCTGTTGTAGTGCAAATAAAAAAAGAAATTGACTCGAACTTAAAAGAGATTTTATTTTAATGATCACGTTCCGACCTTAAAACGCATTAACTATTTTACATGATGAAGATAAAAATTGACATCCCATAAATATTGGCAGGATTCAGGGATGTATGCTTATGAGTTTTGAATAACAAAAATCTTATTTAAATCTACCTACATACGTATATAAATAAAGTGCGTCAAAAATTGATATCAATAAGACAGTGGCGCAGTTGGTTAAACGGCCAATTGTGAAACTATTGTCACGAATTCGATTCCCGCCAGTTGCAAGAAAATCTATGAACTATTTATTTTGTGTGGTGTATTTTTCATAAATTCCACCTAAATATATTTTCTCTTTCTTGCCTGCTGACAAGCCTTTGAAATATAAACTGCGGGTTATTTCTTTCAAAAAAATATTTTTTCACGAATAATAATAATAATATGGTCTATAATATCATAATATCATAAGAGGATCTGTTTTAAATTATATTTGGGTAAATTTTTTGTCTCATGATCTAGTACTACATAAATGATTGAGATTTGTTGTGATTTATGTACTGATTCAGTGCACTTTACACCATTAGGTGCAAATGTCTCAATAATAATGATGATGATATAAAAATATGACACGGTTGCAATAATTATTTTTTTAATTATGTGTTTGGCAAGAAGTACAGTAAAATCTTTAAATAGTTAATGGCAAAATGAAAAATAGTTAATAAAAAGGTAAGAAGCATTTTATTTGTATCCTTCTTTAAACATCATACATATCCATATTTGTGTTATATTGTATACCCCCTTACCTTTCGACTTTTTAATGACTACCGGCTTCGAGACGTAGGTACCCGTCAGGTAGACATTAAAAAGTCGATAAAAGATTACATGTTTAGGTATATGTGTTATCTAATATTAGGTGAAATGTTAAACTACAAATCAATGTATTAATTTAAAATATTCTTGTTCTTTTTAGCCTTCTCTTCACGGTTAAATATGGACCTCTCCTAATAGTTTTCATTCTTTTCTATCGTGTGATTTTCTCCACCAGTTCATCCCCTGACTGGAATCATATTATTTTTCTGGGGTCGCCTTACGAGTCTTTTGTTTTCCAACGGTCTCCATTTCCATCTGTCCATCCCTCGTTTCCCTGTCTCGCGTGACCCGCCCATCGCCATTTTAATTTAGCTATACATTGTCTGCTATGTCAGCGACCTTTGTTTAGCGTCTGATCATTTCATTTCTAATTGTGTTCCTTAGACTTATTGCTAACATTTGCCGTTCCATAAACCGCTGTGCGCACTTAAATTTACACATTGTGTTAGCAGTCAATGTCATCGCTTCCAAGCTACGTGTTACCACCGGGAGGATACATGTGTCGAAGACTTTTATTTTTAAGTTTGTTGGAACTTCCTTCTTTTTAAGGATGTGATCGGGTTCACCGAAGGCTGCCCAGGCTAGCCCAATTCTTATTAGTAATAATATAAATATCATATGATATCATTATAAATCTAGATGCCTCTTACAAAATATTTGTATTTACCCATTTACTGCCTTAATAGGGGGCTTCTTAGAAAATGGTTGCTTCACGGTAAATGGGCTATAATTTGGTGCGTAGTAATATATCGCATCAGGGAATAGATTAGTGCAATGCTATGCAACGTTCGAGGAAGTTAGAATCTACCTCTTACTTCATCGCGGTAGAATTACGTCACACAGCATCTAACATCTCGTTCCTACGCTGTGATATTCTGAACACTAAGCACATAACGGGATAATCAAACCTAGAATAATTATTTATTATTTAACAGCAACCAGTCAAGTCATCTCAGTCAGTGTCGGTGATTTCCGTATTCATAATAAAAACATCATTACTTTTGCTATTTCTGACTCGTGAAGTACAGATACGCTTATACCTACACTAGAAAAATTATATCAAATGTAGATTATGGGATTCCACCAAGAAGCTAACGAATTTAAGCAGTGAATATATTTTTATTTAATATCCAAAGAAACAAAAACACGTTTGCCTGTAGGGGTCGTTAGACAGGATATAACGCGATACCATTGTGTAAATACACAAAAGCATACAGACCTCGCTTCCTTTACATTCATAATACTTCTCATGCAGGCACTAGGTTCTACATGATTATTCTGACTTTTGACATTTACATCGACAAGTAATTTATTGGATCTTGCCATGCTATGTCTTTATCGTTTTCCCTCATTTTATTCATCCATCAGCATCCGCATTGTTAATTTTTTAAACCGTTTTTCCGTCGTTCATTCGCTTTAAATGTCAAAACCAAGGCAAAAATCTTTTCTTGATTTTGTCGATAGTGCTAATCTCAGCCTTACCCACCAATTGTACATAGTTTTACCACACATTTACTTTAGTAATAAGAGAACGGACGCAGAAAACTCCTGTGACGACTATCATCAAGCGGGTATACGGTTGGCTGGGTCATATACTGCGGATGCCTCCTGAGAGCCTTGACCATGCTTGTCTACTTTACAAGTCATCGGGTTCTCGACGTCCTGGACGTCAACTGCTGACTGTTCGTCAGCAGTTTATATCAGAACTAAGGGACGTGAACCTGACTATGGAGGACGCACATGAGGTGGTGGCCGATAGAGATGCATGGAGGCTCTTTATGGACACCATATGCTCCAAATAGGGAGCGAATATGGAATGATGATGATGATTCGCTTTAGAAATCGCATTTCGACAGCATTCAGCATATTTAACACATCTAACACTCGACTTAACACGTTTCAAACTTTTAAAAATACAGTAGCCTGCGCAAATTCTTCTAAGTAAATAGTAAAAATAAAATTAGGTTAAATATGTGCGTAGGTTTTCACGGTCACTGTTGTCAATGTATACATTTTTAGTTTCTTTTCGGATACCATTGCAGGGGCCATTTTTAAGATAAACTAAGTTTTTTGTAGAGAAAAAAGTGTTATGATGTATTAGTAATTTGTACCGTATCGCAGTCGGCAGCATGTACATTCCGTGTCATTTTTGTAGTGTGTAGTGCCGGGAACCATGTTAAGTTTAATTTCAGCCGGTCGTCTTTGTTTATGTTATTTAGGTGTTTGGACATTTCAATCGTCTCTGCGCACTGTAATTTCTAGGTTTATGCAAAAGCTTTGGTTCGAAGGCGAAAATATGTCCGGTGTCTATAAAGTGTTCCGCTATTGCAGATTTTTCAGGGTGCCCTAGTTTACATCCGCTTAGATGTTCATCAATTATTTTCTTTGCTATGCCCCCTGTTTGCCCAATGTAGACTTTATCACATCCTTGGCGGCTCAGTTTACAAACTGCTTCCGATTCCAGGAGGTTCTTGTCTTTCTTTATAATAAGTGGACCTTCATTTTTCCCACAGTCCCAAATTTCGTTAAAATAGTTTTTTTTCTTGAGCACTTTGGCTATCCGTCAGTAACATTTTATACATATGGTAGGTACGCAGTCACTCTTGTAACATATTTTTCATTAATCTTCTTTGTAGCTTTTGATATTAAAATTTGGTCAACTTGTTGCTTCTTGTATTCATTGCGCTCTAACGCATCTGTAGTTTTGTTAATTATTCTTCTTTTGTGAAATCTTTGCACATTTGTGTCGCTCTGTTAGTAAATTATTTATCAGTCCTCGTTTTTGTGCTGGATGATGATGTGAATCAGCGTATAGGTATTGGTTCGTATGGGTTGGTTTTCTGTTCAGCGTATGCCCAAGACTGTCGTTTCCAAGAACGAAAGAGTTTTCGACATCCAAGAACAAAAGAGTAATTGTTTTGAAGTTCCATTGTGAACTTTATAAGGGAATGTAATGCATTTATGTGATGTAGAAAAATATTCAGTCCAGTGGTCAGACCGCAAATATCCATGAATAAATTTGCTATCACCGGAGAGAGTGGAAAACCCATGGGCAAACATCAAACATACCCAAAGAAGATCAACAGACACTGTTTGTGAAAGCCTCAAGGACACCTTCCACATATGGTCTTCCCAAGATACACATAAAAGATATCCCTTATAGACCTATAGTTAGCACGATAGGCTCTCCGAGCTAGAAACTAGCGCAGTATTTTTCAAAACATTTACAAACACATACTGGAAAAACTAGCTCGTTTGTTTATTATTGGCCTCATTTTGTGAGCTTTTTTAAAAACATATCGGTCACAGAGGGCTATATTTTAGTGAGCTTTGACGTAGTCCCACCGCTCACAAATGTACCTACAAATGGGAGACTCCATGGCTCTTCTGAAGGAAATTTATGATAAGGATATGTGTGATCTATTTGAATGTTGCCTTAGAAGTGGCTACTTTACATTTCAAGGTGAATGTTATTAACAGATGGAGGGTGTTCTCCAAAATTATAAAAACAAGACAAGAAATATATTTTCGTTTTTTTATTGTAAAGGTACTTACGTGGCGTCAAAAAATATCATTTTTAGTGCCTGTACCTTCACTGTTTTTATATTGTTACTTTCACCTTTAGTATGAGTCTAGGCAAATGAATGAATTCTATTATGTGTGTGGAATAGAACCAAAACACTGGACGAGTGTTTTCAACTCGATTCCTACTCTCATGTGAAAATCTTGAAAAAAGACATCGAGTGGAGATAAGTCCGCCTTGTAGTGTATTGGTTGGAACGTTCGCCTATAAATCACGAGGTCCTGGGTTCGATTAAATAAGGGTGATTCACGAATATTTTTTTTATTAAATAACATCTTATACATTCAGGCATTGACTTCATTATTAGGTACATTGAAATGAGCTCATTGCATTCAGATTCGACTAAGTTAAATCACGAAGGAAATAAATCGATATCGAATATCGACGCATAATCCGTAATTTATTTTATCGACAAGTTCCTTACATAATAAATCTGCAAGAATTTCTTTCTCTGAAAGTATTACAACCGATTTCGACAGTGAAAAAATAATGTTTGTAGGTCATGCGCAGAAAATACGGCTTTTCGGTGATAAATATCATTATTGGTGTGAAACAATAATGTAATGTAGTTTTACAGTATATAATTATACATCTACCAGTCATGTACAAAACAATTTGTATGATAAA
The DNA here is from genome assembly GCF_059751315.1 of Micrasema longulum. Lineage (NCBI taxonomy): Eukaryota > Metazoa > Arthropoda > Insecta > Trichoptera > Brachycentridae > Micrasema > Micrasema longulum. The sequence goes on from NW_028277628.1 coordinate 327,690, forward strand.
CACTCGTCCAGCCATTGTCATTAAAAAAATAATATTTAGTCAATCGAAAATGTATATGCTTGTTAACGATTTTGTGTAAAATTGATAGTTATTTAAATATAAAAATACTTTTTAAAAATATATTTTTAAATAAATATCTTATTGCGACTATGCCGGAAATCTAACTCGAGACATCTTGCATGGTAGGCAAACGCGCTGACTACCACGAGGCGGACTCAATAAATTAATACTAGCAAATTTAAATAGAAAAATATTTGAACTTCTAGTAACGTATTTTAATATTATTATTATTGTGCTAATAATGTGAGTTGATCTTTTTTGCATTTCATTAGTTAAAATTTTGATTTATATCCTTATATAAAATAAAACTTGATCGGTAACATAACATTATTGTTTTGTGCACAGTTTTAAAGATCAAAGTTTGGTAATTTTTGTATTAAAAAGTAAATGGATATCTACTTATATTAACATTCGTCTTAAAGGAAATATAAATGTCAATGCAAAATACCGTTTATTGCATTTAAAAAGCCTTGTACAGTATTGTTTTTTACGTGAGCTGTGATAATACAATAAATTTCTTAACAATTAAGTATTTCAAATATCAACGCAATTTATTTGCAATACCATAAACCTTGAAAATGATCACTTTTATTTATTTTATAGGTACGTAAAATCATTAAGTATTAGTGGTATAATGATTCAAATAAACAATCCGAAGTAAAGGTGTAGTAGGTAACCGGCATTCTGTATTCCAAATTCAGTTCGAATCTGACAGCGAGACCGTTGTGACGTTCGTGCAGCTGATTGGCCCGCTAGCTGTCAGACAGCACGTGCTCCGCGAACAAACATACATACATAGTTTCTAATAATAATTTTGTTTAATCCAGAAAACACTTAAAATTATTTCTTATGCATGCTCGCGTGTTATTGCAGTGTTAAGTTCTTACAAAATTAAGACGCTAAAGTGAATTGTAGTGATAAATATAGTATTTGATTACTAATGATATAAAACAATGTGTCATTTTAAGCACAAACATTCTTAAAATCGTGATACGAGTAATATATTGGATATTTATGTGTCTTTAAAAACATGAAGCCGAGGAAATGGATTTATTTTTGAAAATTATATATTGAAAATTGCTTATTACCAACGTAATAAAAAACTCCTATGAAATGGCAACACTTTTTTTTGTGTTGGTTTTGGCGGGAGTGTGCCAGAGCGCGGTGGTGGCGCCGCCATGGGCTAATCCCGTCCTCAACCCTTGCGCAGTACGACCGCGAGGGTGGCAAATGTTATTCTGGCCCGGAGATGGAATGTGTTATACTATTTTTAAGGTTAGAATTGTCCTGGTCCATTATGCTCCACAAATTAATAAATAAAAACAGTATTAACTACTTAGCTCTATGTTTAAACGTGCCATCCAGAAACTTGAGGCAGATCAGGTTTTTCAGTTAGAAAACTTTTTCCACGTATTTTTTAGTAAATTCTAATTTGAATTTTCTTGATTGCTTTGTTTTTTTCTGTGTTTTATATTTTATTTCTTAAATTTACTCATTATGTGTCCTGTATGTTAATATTTTTAATATGTAAATATATTTAATAATTATGTAGGTCCGAACCGTACCCACCATACATTCACCTGGGGAGCTATTCTGAATCTTCTCTACCCTCTAGATAGTGATAACTTTATGAATTTTTATTTTTTGCATTCGTTTACATTTTGCTTCATATCTGGCCACAATGATGAATAAACTTCAAAAAATATGAACACGTGAAATCAAACATGATGATTTTCATTTAGAACATTATTGCGACCTTAAGCATTACCCAAAACACTGAATTCGGTTGGATTGACCAAACCATATTAGTTTTTCTCCACATGCATCATTATGCATCATGTGTCGTTGAAACATCGGTGTGGACGACCATTATACGAAACATACAAAAAATAAAAATCCCCTAATTAAATATTCTCTAGGGGGTAGAGAAGATTTAAAATACCACCCCTGGGCTGCGATTACAAACGCTGTCGTCATCCGTATGTACATGTTGAGACGGTATAAAGCAAAATCCATATTTATGTACGAGAATGTGTATATTTGAATTTTAAAAATAAGTATCTACGTCGGTAATCTGTAATTGAGCATGTTTAGAAAAAAAATATACGTATTTTATTTTTCATACAGAAAACTTAATTCTTCTTTGTGGATAAACTTTAAGTTAAGTATTAAATTTCCTTTGTAATACGGGCCCTCATGTGAGTGTCCGTTGCGTTAGAAGTTAAAATACAAAATAAATAAATAAACAATTTGGTCATCCAATGGATAACATCCTAAAAAATATTGTTTCCAAATAGAAACGAAGTGCTCCTTACATACATTTAGAATTCAATAATTCGTGTCTACACAACGACAAATATCGGTATATCTTATACTGGCATACGAAATACGATGAATGTTATCAAAAAGATTTGTTTTTTTAAGAGTGAAAACCCCTTTGTATTTATAATTTACCCAATTGTTTTAAAAATCTAATTAATTACTTTTAAAAACTTTTTCTGCAGCACAAAAAAAATAATTGTTTTGCTTCTGTTCAGGTTCTAAATATTTATCCCGAATGCCTGTCACAGTTTCAAGAGTACCTACATACAATAGCTAAGGCCAAGAAAAACCCATTTCAACATATTGTATTCTTCAAAAACGAAACTTATTCGTGTCGTGTTCCTAATTCACTATCGAAAGACATATCAATTTTATGCAGTATATATTATTGCGTATTTTCCACATTACATATATCTAGTATTATCGTCTGATGATTCAACAAGTTAGAAGTATTCTGTTTCAAAGAACTTGAAATAATTCATGTAAATCAAACCGGTTATTTTCGTACGCTGACCACATAAATGTGCCAAAAAATACATTGGTACTGTATTTCCTTAGTGATATTTGATCCGATTAAAAAAATGCGTTTGTCTGTTTGTTTGTGTTTCCTTCACGTCGCAACGGAGCAACCGATTAACGTAGTTTTTTTTGCATAGAGATAGCTGGAGAGCAGAATAGTGTTATAGGCTACTTTTCGTCACGAAAAAAATACCGCTCCCTTGGTAAAACTCTTAGTGGAAAAACTCAAAGTAGCGTTCTTTCAGAGCTCAGTTCTATTACGATATTATTTGTCTGTCCTGTTCGGTCAAACCAAAAGGTTCAAGTAATTCTCTAGTTTGGGTCTCTTTACTGACAAATACTTCGTTATATTTCCCTGATACCAAGCAAACAAAACCGCTGGTAAAAGCTAGTAATAATATTAATGCGTAATATTTTAACTAATTTTAATTTGAAAATATTACAAGAAATATGGAGAACATCAGCCAGGGGCGCAGCCCTCGGGGGGACGCACTTTGCAGACCCACGGCCTTCTTTTCTCTTTCTCTTCCTAGAAAAAATAAGTCTTGCGGGGCGCAAAATTCAAATCTTGCCAGGGTCGCTCTTGACCCTACTACGACGCTGCCTTTATATTAAAGGTTTTTGTGTTTTGAAATTGTGAAGAATGTTCTTTGAAATATTACTTACTGAATAAATTAGATTTACAACCAACTTACTACTTTTGTGTAAAATACACGCCTTTCCTCATATTTATGTATGTAAAAGCCTACAAGGCTTTTAAATAAATAAATAATAAAAAAATATATTTAGAGCCTATCAAAATTTTTGTTGACAAGAACTAGATTTAACTTCCTTGGGAGTTATTAATATTTATATATTATAACAGAGATGAAGAACATTTTATAGAACGGAATATAGAAGTCTTGGCTTATACAAAGCTACGAAATCGTTTGTTTATATATTTTTAAATAAATGTAGCATGGTTTCCCCTTTTCCTTTTAGAAAATTAATGAAAAATAAGAAAATACAAAATTAAAACCCACTAATTATATGAGGGTGTTAGAAGCAAACATATAAATCTCCATTGAAGGAGTTACTAAGATATTTGCGAAAAACTTTGAAAAAAGAATTTTGAGATTTCTAATTATGTTTTACTAACTAACTCAATGGAGTGCTATGTGCCGATGTAATGTTACACACAGAGAATAAATATTCGATGTCCAATAGATCAATTGAGAAGACACGAAGATTTTGTAAATTGGTTTATTATTTAAAAGACATTACAAAAAGGCATTTTACTGTTACACTTGAAAGAGACGTGTATATTGAAACTAAATATTACGTCAGAGCGACGTAGTAACCACGAGAGATTACATTTCTAATTCCTCCTCAAAGGACTGCGTATGGATTTATATAATACAAATTTCGGTTCTTTGGAGGGGTAGTTTTGATACTAAAAATATGTGTATTTATTCTTTCCACGCTACATCCTGAGATTTACGCAAAATAATATTTCTCACACGTTAAAGCATATGGTTTTCAAGTGCTTTCTATAAACGACCCTTTTTCATAAAAATGCATGATTTCTGCATTCCGTAAGATGTTAATATTGGTCTCAGGGGCTTTACCAGATAGTCAAGTGCCAAATGCATCAGAACTCTGGGTATATTACATTCTGTGGAGAACGTTTTTTCTACCACCAGCTAACTAAATTACAATACGGAGTATGTAAGCACATAACAGGAGAATGCTAAGTTTGCAATATCAAGTATTTTAATTTAAATCTGTTTTTGCAAGATTTAAAGACGGTTTTGAATTAGGCTATTATTTTAGTAGGTAGATTTTTACGTATAGTTTATTTTGGCATCAATAACTAATTTTCCGTTTTTGGTGAAGATTTCTAAGTTTGCTACAAATACCCTTATATAATGATATTTAATTAATCTCCATGTCCAGACCACCATAGGTAATATTTAATATTTTTAAAGGTACCTGTTGTATTTTTCAAATGTGTAACACAGGGAGTAAAAGAAAATAGGACAAGCTGCGTGAATTGGGAGCATAAAATAATATATTTTAGATGATTTGAGAACTATCAATTGTAACTAATTATTCAATGTAACGTGATTATTCTATTCACGTTTCTCATACAAAAGCCAAATCTCCGCGCATGTTCATAGTTTGGGTGTCTCCAAAGGTCAACAGCCTATACTCATAATAAATAGGCTGTTCAACTAACTGACTGTACCTACATATGTAGTATTGTGAGTGTATATTACCCATCTCAGATAAACGGGTTGTACTTAGCTGCTATTTACAATACTTCTTAAATTATGTAAATATAAACACACAATACAATACACACTCGTAGATACATATTTCAAAATTCGTCCCTTAGTATACCTAGATGGTTTCGTAACTAAAATATTTTGTATTCTTCGTGCAACCTCTCAAATGTTTCCTAAAAAACGTTTTGGATTAAATAAAAATTGATGAGGAAGTCAATTTTTTTACGTAGACTTTTTTGTTTAAATACTTATTATAAAATCTCGTATTTCTTAATAGGGAAACATCACTTTTTTATTTACGTTTTTAGAGTAGAAGGGGTCTACAGTAAAACCTATTTTTTCCTCTTTATTATGGCCTTCTGCCAAAACATGATAACATCGGCCAAAAACAAGTTACAACACAACACAAACAGGGAGAAATAACAACATAGATACAAACAGTAGACATCAAAAATATATAAATGAAGATAAAACTTAATAACTTGAAAAATTACAACAAAACAATAACAAATATAATCTTTTAATAATATTTTTTTTAAATAAACGCATAGGATCAATAATGAAGTTAAAGTATTTTATATAAACCTAGAAATGTAAGAGAAATTTATTGTTAAAACTTAAGAATTAATTTGCACCTATTATTTCAATGAAACAAACATTACAAATCATAATAAGGAACAGTTTGAATATAAAAAATATAAACAGAATGGATTAATAAACAATTTGTAGAAGAAAAAATTCAGAGAAATAAATTGGAAAGGTTATAAAAAATATAAGTAAAATATCAAATAATTTTTGCCTCCCAGTCATTAAAGGACATAAAAAAATGGGATTTAGATCTCCAATGCCTTCACATTTGCAGGCACTGGAGTCTAAAATTTTAATTTTAAACAGATGGGTTGGAGTGCAACAGTGGCCAGACCTGATACGGCAAAAAGTCCTTACAATCCTAGACCTATTGAGTTTACACGCCCAAGGTTCGGAGGGAACATCAGGCTGGATATTATTATTAAAAATTCCCTTTGACAATTCAGAAGAATTTCACTCAACTTTCCAAGAATCGAAATTAACTTCTCTAATCAAATTGAAATATCTGAGAAACCTATCCGGTCGTATTTTAAATTACCAACCTAAGATCCCCATCTCTCGCTTTTTCATTGCCTGATATTCTAATGTGCCTTGGAATCCAGACGAAAACAATATTTTTGGCGCATTGATATAATTTAAAAAGAGAAGAAAAAATATTGCAAATGATAAATGAAAAGTTAGAACTGAATGGGGATAACTGAAGCAATTTTAATCAGCTGAGTGAATCAGTAAAAATAACGGAGTGCGAATAATAAATTTTTTCAACATGGATTAAAGATTCGAGAATTTGTATGCATTCGGCATTAAAATTAGAGAGCGAAGAAGGGAGTTTAAAAATACCAAACAAATTGTCTTGTTCGCAAAAGAAGGAAGCGCTAACGCCACTATTCGATTTTGAACCATCGCCATCGGTAAATATATAATGAGGAACTTCAGCCCTACGGGAAATTGGATAAAAAAAATGTTTTCTTACGCGGGGTAAAAATTAAAGCATTAAATCGTAGTGCAAAGTTTCTTGAAAATGTACAGAACAAATAATAAAAAATATTTTGATAAAAACGCACTACTTTAAATAACAAAGCGATATTAAATTAAAACAACCTAATGCATCTATATATCGTGCATATTAAAATATGTTTGGTGAACGTATAGGAGTAGTTCACTTTGCAGTACCTACTTTGGTATATTACATACAATGTAATTGGTCACATTATACTGCGATTATCAGACAACACGTGGCTATTAATTATTCACTTGTGTTCTTGTGTAATAAAAGGTCGGAACTCAGAACCTATGTAAGTACTGTCTGCCTCGTGTCGGCAACCATCGGCCCACGGAAGTCTGAGTTTCGATCACATTCATTTATCAACTTTAAAAAATCGAACCCGTGTGTACTTTTTTGATTTTTAATTAAAAAAATGATCAAAGCCAACATGAAAATGATCACAATACCAGAGAAAAGTAAACGTTGGACTCCCATTTAGAAAAAAAGCGAAGTCACAAAATTCTATTTTATATTCTCTTTTATATTTTTATTTTAAAAACCACCCTTGAACCGGTAACAAATGCACAAAAATCTTTAATCCGAGTAATTAAAAAAAAAAGATTTCGCTATCCAAGTGACTTGCTATTCAAAGAATTCAGAGTACTTAATATTATTCAACAGTAAATATTATTTATTCTGATAACAAATAAAAATACTATATTACACCTTAATACATATTCTTACATTAATTAAATACATAAATTAACATTAACGTTTCCCATTACGTACAATAAATAAACAATTCTTGTGTACACAATGGAGAGCGACGTCTTACAATAGTTTATTTTATTTTAATTAATAATTAATAATATTAAGAACGGTAGTGGTTACACACATAAACAGAAACAAATACCCAAGCGTCAACCACAACCATAATACAAAATACTCCAATAGGGATTTGCTACTAAGTTAAAGGGTCAACATTGTTCTAGGATTGAGGTTCTATGTCAGGGGTGCTCAAACGGTCGATCGCGATCGACCAGTCGATCGCGAGTGCTTTTTGAGTAGATCTTGAGAAGAAAAAAATTTTTAATAAGTAGGTAACTAAACTACAAAAATTTATTACGTAATAACACTGCTTACGGCAAAAGGCGGCTTTATCAAAGGAACGCGCGGTACTTGTCAAAGAAAAGCCGCGTTGTTTCTAGACTAGACTGTACTAGACCATTTCGGGCGGCGCGTTTGACGGGAACATTCGAGACTTTCGTTCACGCCGATATAAATGTTGCGCCTGCAGGAATTGTAGTCATTCTGAATTGTAACCTGAAGGCGATACTACGTCGATACAAAGTTTATTATTAAATAGTGCGAAATGAGTGCAATGAAGAAATCTAAAACGTATCATTTTAATAACGATTGGGAGGAAGAATTTTTCTTTTGTATGGTGAAGGATAAGTGCATTTGTGTTATTTGTCGTGCGTCAGTTGCAATACCTAAGCGTGGTAACTTAGAGAGGCATCATAAAACGGTTCATAAAAACTATGAAAAGGATTTTCCGCCACAGAGTGAATTAAGAAAACGAAAAGTAAGTAATTTGATATCTTGTTTGAAAAAAGAACAAACCATGTTCACAAGACCAGCCAAACAATCAAAAGCTGCTACGATCGCGTCATTTAAAATATCTCATATATTGGCGAAACACAAGAAACCATTCGAAGATGGATCGGTTGTGAAGGAAGCATTTATTGAAGCAGGTGAGACTTTATTTGGAGATTTTAAAAATAAAACAGAAATCATGTCTGCTATTAGAGAACTTCAGTTATCTCGTCCGACTGTCACAAGGCGTATTGAAGTCATGAGTCAGGACATCGCAGATAAACTAAAATATGATATTATGGAATGTACATACTTTTCTTTACAGTTCGACGAATCCACCGATATGACAGACACTGCCCAGCTGTGTATTTTTATTCGGATGGTATTCAATGACATGTTGGCTAAGGAAGAATTTTTGACAATCATTCCTCTGAAGGGGAAGACCCGTGGCGGAGATATATATGACGTTTTCATCAATTTTGTAAAAAACTACAAGCTACCAATATATAAATTAGTGTGCATTACAACCGATGGAGCACCAGCAATGACTGGAAAGAAGAACGGTTTTGTGGCATTGTCTCGAGCTAATGAAGAATTCCCTTCATTTTTTTCATTCCATTGCATTATACATCAACAAGTTTTGTGTTCAAAAGTTTTAAACACGGAGGAAATTATGGGCATTGCAACAAAAATTGTGAATTCCATCCGTGCACGTAGCTTGCAACGGCGGCTTTTTAAGTTGCAGTTGGAAGATAGGGAGTCAGCTGAACACACTGATTTAGTTCACACGGACGTCAGGTGGTTGAGTCGCGGAAAATTCCTAGAAAGGTTTCAAGAATTATTGCCCGAAATAACAGCTTTTCTAGACGAAAGAGGTGATGACACTGAGATGTTGAAAAACGAAAAATGGCTGATTTGGCATTTTTGACTGACATCACAATGCACTTAAACACCATTAACTTGGAGCTTCAAGGTAAAGGAAAAACTATTATTGAGATGATTAGCGCAGTAAACGCATTCAAAAGTAAATTGCAACTTATGATAGATCAACTGAAAAGAAATGATCTGAAACATTTTCCGTCTTTAAAAGCAAGGATTCCTCAGTTGAATTATGATACGTATGAGGCTGAATTATCAAATATTTTGGGACAATTCGAAATGCGTTTTTATGATTGCAGTAAATTGGCAAATATAGCATCATTTATGAGTTATCCTTTTTCATGTAAAAACATTGAGGAATTAGCTACTGAAGTACAAGTCAGTTTAATATGAACTCATGTTCTGTTGAAAATGAGTTGGTGCAGATTATATCAGATATACATCTCAAAGCTACAGCATCTGATACAAATTTCTGGTGTTTTATATCTGAAGATAAATATCCGAATCTAAGGCAAATCGCCCTTCAACTGACGGCAATGTTTGGGTCAACTTACTTGTGCGAGTCTGCATTTTCTGAAATGAAGATAATTAAGTCAAAATATCGCAATCGACTAACTGACGATCATATGTCATCATGCTTGCGATTGGCACTCAGTGGTTACGCACCATCTTATGAAAAGTATGCTGAGGACATGCAGTGCCACGCTTCAACATCCAAAGTCACTCCTTAGTTGAGTTTAACACCATATGTAACTCTTTTGTTTTGTAACAACGAATAAACTCGCAATTTTGAATAACTAGGAGTTTTTTCATTGATATTGTAGAGAAGAACTTAAGTAAACCTAACCCAAACCTTGACTAAGATAATGTAAATTGTGCGGAAAGCTAATATCTATATATGCTACGGTATGTATCGTGTATGTACGACAACCCTGCATCACACATACTTGCAGCCTCTCAAGTCGATCGTAAGTAGTCTAAAAATATTGAGGTAGATCGCCAGCAGTTCAAGTTTGAGCACCCCTGTTCTATGTATTATATTGGCAAGAAGGTGCATAATTTTTGGCCAGAATTGTGGAAAAGCGAGAATGTTGTCAAGTTGAAGAAAGTCTTGACCTCGCTTTTTCATTACGAGAGGTGAATGCATGCCGCGGATTAGAGATTCTTGATGGATGATGAAAATAAAATATAAACATAAAAAATAATGGAAAAAAAATACAAAAAGCAGTTATAAAGTTTCGCATATATTAATTAAGTTTTATATATTTTATGCATGTATGTATATGTATGCGCATGGGTATATGTATGTGTGTATGTATGTAAATATATGTATATATGTGTATATAATTGTATTTTTTAACAATCCCAAAATGAATATTTTAAAACCGAAATGGTTTTGATCCAGATCAAATGCAAGTGAGCATGTGAAATTTTAAAACCAATTTTAGAGAATTTGATCCGTGTTATTTACTGGCAATTCGTGATGGGATTCCAATACAATTAGGTTATAACTTTTGTTTCCATGTAATTTAAAATACTGATTCAATAATGTACTCTCCTATTTATTTATTTAATGAATTAGCGCATGCACCCTCTAACGGGTGGAACATTAGATTTATTTCAATCTAAATAATTGCATAAAAAAATTTCGATTGGCCTCTGTCCATACATCTTCTTCCCGCGTCCTTAATCTGCATAGAGTTTGTATTCCTTAGGAATATTTATAATAACTTTCCTCCATGCGCAGCTCCCAGGACTCTATAACAGCTGCGGGTGGATGGTGGGCTTAAGGATCTCCCTCAACGTCCCTGGACTCGTGCCTGAAGCATAAGAATTATCACATCACCTTCATGTAAAGAACAACATAATATGACCCATGTTATGATGTAGAAGATGATTGGCATACGCTGCATTTGGTGCGTCAATGCAGCGCCCTATGCACCAACGGACGAGGTTAAGGGTGTGATGATAAATACCCTGCACGAGGGCGTTCGAATGTTTAATAGACTGTAGTATTTATGTTAGTGCTGGTCGGTAAACCAAGTAAACGACCTATTTTTATTTGTGTTAGTACGAATTGCATATTTAAAAAAAAAAAAATATTTTATGCACACATTAACAAGGGATATTAAAGATTTGAATACATATACTGTATAATATGTATTTATATACGTTGAAAGTTATTTTGATATTTCGATTTTCGTTTTTTTCTTTTTACTATGTATTTTACAAATTTTTTAATAAAATATTTTTTTGCCATAAGAACATATACATAGTTTTTTTTATGCTGTCTTTTACTATGTTTCTTGCTATATATTTTGTTTTTTACTACGTATTTACTGGGATTTAGACATGTTTTTTACTATGCTCTTTACTATGTTTCTGACTATGTATTTTGTTTTTATCATGTATTTAATGTTTTTCACTATATTTTCATTATGTCTACTACCTTTATTTATTTTTTCTATATTTTGATTACGGTTTTTATATATTTTTTTTACTTGCTTAGAACGGGGTAAATAACCCTAGTTAGATAGTCAAAGCAAGTTTATATAAATAAATAATTTTATGTTTATAATAAAATAATAATAAAAAAATATATTCCGGCTCGCGACTTAGAGTAAAAATTCGGCCCCAGACTAGTGTCTGGGTAAAGGTTGCTCACGCCTGGTGTATGTTATATCGTGTCAAAGTACCTAAATACATATGTACATGTGCGGTGTTATGCAATGACCAGTCAATCCTCAATACACTTGAACAAAAACAATTAGATTCAATAGTTCCATAAAAAATACCGTTATATATTCATTATCTCTCAATCAATAACAACTTTAGAAATGCAATGAAGCTTGTAATGTTTTTATACATCTGTCCTTGTTTTACAATAAAGAAATCTGTCTCGTTTTGATTTTAACGTAAATCGGGTCTCATATTCAAATACCTGATTGCTGCAATAAAAAAATATGTGTACCGAGCTAAAAATATATTGATAATAATATATTTAAATCAAAAACATTTGTTTTTTAATCCTGCATTTCTGCTGCGATATCACTTTACTAATTACACATAGTACCTACATAGTTTTTTTATTTGATGTTTACGAATTAAGAAACAGTGCTAGCGTAGTCTAGCTTGTTTTTTTATTTAAGAAAAACATTACATATACTATAATGACGGGGAAAAGAGCAATAAATCGGTATTAGTAACATGTACAATACATAACGTTTATTTTACTTATTGTCGAATTATAAAACATTAGTAGATTAGTAGCACACGAATTAATCATTTTCTTCCGCGTAATAAATGTACCAATAGGTTTTTCTAGCAAGTATAATACTTACGTACATTATGTAACATTGATGGTCACATTATTTATTTGGGTCTAAAGTTAATTCTTGCATCTCGTTTCCTTGTTCTCTGATTAGAAATTTCACAAAGTTTTTTTATAAAAAAGTGTCATCATAATTTAAATTAATTTTCACGAAATATACGGACGCATTAAAATAGTCTTATGTTGCTTTTTTTAACTTCAACGTGTATTAAATTATAACATAGCATCATGAATTTCACATGAAATTTTAGTGTTTATTGTTTGACAATATTTATATTTGAAACACTAACTTTGTAGTTAGTCATAACAATAAAATAAACATAAAACAACTTTGTTTATAACCACTATTTTTTATATTTTCTACCGGCCTAATTTAAAGCTACACAAGCTTCTTTTTCAAGGTATAATTTGGTATTAAAATTATCCTATTTTATTATAACAGTGTTCACTAAATATTAAATCTTAACATATGGAGCTAATAAGTCGAGTCTTTTTGTCATGTTGTTCTTGTTAGTATGGGAGGTGTGCAGTGAGATGAATAGATCTTTGAAACTAGACAAGAGTGGACTAAAGGAAATACTGTTAATTTGGTTATTCAATATTTTTTTCTTAATATTAATTGCTTTTAAACTTTAACATTGTTAAAATAAAATATAATAGGATTCATTTCTAAATTAAAGTATAATATTTGTTTATTATATACATATATTTTTTTTAATATATTGTTTTTTACTATGTTTTTTTCTCTTTTTACTCGGTATTTTGCTAAGTTTTTTTTAAATATGCTTTTTGCCATACACATATATTTATTTTTTACTATGATTTTAATTATGTTTCTTACTATGTATTCTGTTTTTACTTAGCATTTTACTGGGTTTTAAATTATTTTTATTATGTATTTTTTAAAATGTTTTTCACTATATTTTCACAGCAAATTTCACTATGTTTTCACGATTGCAGAAAAATCCTTTTTTTGAAATATAAATCTTGTATATTATAAACAAGGTAAAAAATAATGCAACTCCAATATTAAAAATATTTAAAAAACTATGTTTTCACTACATTTAGTATTTTGTTTTTATTACGATTTAAATACATTTTTGCTTCATTGTTTACTATGTTTTTACTACATTTTTTAATTTGTTTTTCACTTTTTCCACCACATATATAAATGTTTCTTTCTATTAATTATTCTTCATATATATGTTTTGCCTGTCTTAGAACGGGGTAAATAACCCTAGTTAGATAGTCAAAGCAACTTTGTATAAATTATAATTTTGTGTATGTAATATAAGATGATAATAATAATAAATAAAAAAAATATTTCACTAATCATGAATTATACATTATTGTTTTAAAATAAATGTAAGACAACTTTGTTTTCAACCACTTATTTTTATTTTTTCTACCGACTGGTTTCAAAGCTACACAAGCTTCTTTAATAAAGTCAACTTTACTAAATATTATTTATTTTATAATAATTAATAACTACAAAATTAGTGCTTCGAATATAACGCTTCAACATAAAAAAAAAATTGTTGTTAATTTTCTTTTTTTTTATATTTACTTAATTATATAAAATTGCCGCAGAATGACGTTTGTTTGTAAAAAAATGTTCAAAAATTACAAATCAAACAAACCTGCTGTGTATTTTTTAAAATTTTTTAACTCGCATTTCTTCTAAAAAAAACATTCTCTTTAAACTTTCCACTTCTGTGAAAAACGTATTTGCCTGCGTATATTTATGTCATATTTAGTTTAAGCAAACCCCATGATTGCATTTAAAAAATTAAACTGAAATTTACCAAAATAAGCTCACTTATATACATTAATAAAAACACAAACAATAATGTTAAAAACGACCCAAATACCTCAAAAAACAGTTTAATTAAAAGCAGCCTATATACCAACAACTTTATGTTCGTATGTATTCAAACAATCTGATTCAAAATAATATATGATTACGCAAGTTAAAAAAAATCACATAAATTTTAAAAGCCATAATAAATTTATAAAATATTCACACGGCATCACATTTATTGTATGTTATCGTATATTGGTATATTGAAATTAGTTAATAAAAATATAGGAATTAATAGTTAATTACAGGTATGCTAAAGACATAAAGGCTGCACAATATATTTTAATGATGCGAATCCGATCAGAGAGTAATATTATATCGCACCTTTAGGACGAAAACGACTCAACTCAAAAAATCAACTTTTTGGGAAATTGCAAAAGACGATTTTAAATTGTGACAACTTCGTATTCTTCCGTCGAATGTTTTGTATTTTTGAAATAAGCACGAAATATTGAGTTAAAAATTATACCGAAGGCTTTTAGTTATGAATCTATGAAAGAAAAAGCGTTATAAAAATAAATTATCATAAGTTTAAACAAGACATTTATTAAATGAGTTATTATTAGATTGAAAAAAAAAACCAAAGCACTTTGATAAATAAGTTAATGACATATTTTTTATTAGGTCAGATCAGGTCACCAAGCACATGTTTTTATTTATTCACGAAATGACATAAACGTAAATAAGTCACTAAGATTATCGATAATTTAAATATTAAAATGACATTAACTTAAATAAGTCACTAATATTATCCGGAAGTCGGAACGAAACAATCACAAAGCTTAATTAGTGTTTTAGTATTTAAAATCATTTTTTGTTTAATCATATAACACAACGTATTTTACAAGTATAACACGTTGAATTACATTCCCAGGAGTTACAAAAACTCAATTCGGAACATAAATAATCTTAACATTTAGAAAATAACACATATTGAGAACAACAAAGAAACAAAGCAAGTTAAGCACCTTTATAACTAAATATAGCACAACAATATATACGCTTAAAACCTTTTCTTACACAAGCAGAATAAATAAATATAAAAAAACGCTTTTAAGAATGAAAAAAGTAATGAATCTACTAAGGGAGATAAGGTCATTAATATCACACACCATGCAGATGATGCTGCCATAATGATGATGAAAACATATTCATGATTATTGGAAACATAATTTGGATACACATAAAGTCAACATGTCATTTGTTTCGGAATAAAATCGACTCAACCGGGTTTCGGTGACTATGTTTGTCTGCGTTGCGTCCTTCACACAGCAATGCAAACACAAGACTAATTGCGTCGCTTCCGTACTGACACGGAATCTAAATTCTCAGAGTAATAAAGAGACCGGTGTAACGGTTTTGTCCTAACCCACCCGGATGTTGCGTTTTTTTAAATGCATAAAGGTGGATAATGAAGTCGTTTTATGATCTTAACTCATTTTAAGCGTTATTTGAGTTAAGTCGTTTTCGTCCTAAAGGTGCAATACTATAGTTGTATAGGAAAGATCTTCCCTCGATGTTGGAATCACGATTTTGAAGTTTCTTAACATCCGAGGAAATATAAATACGTATTGTAAATACATAGCAAATGGCATTTTGATACATTGTAACTTTCAAATATAATATTATGTATAACGGACATATTCTAATTCAGGAAAGTTCAGCATATAACGTAGGCGTTATTCGTTTTCTCTACCACCAGTAACTGCATATTATATTGGCTTTACTATAGTAAATAGTGTTCATTCAATATCTATTGTCTAAGAATATTTTATGTTTGGGTCGTTTACGATCGGACCTTACTGTTATAAAAAGTGTTAATTTATAATTAATTTAATTTTTCTTAACAAATTGAATTATTTACTCATGAAACTTATTAATGTTCATGTCGACTATGTATACAAGTGTATCTTTTGTAACCCGCATTTTTTTACATATAATAAAAAAATTACATGTTTTTGAACTATTTCCTTTATTAAAGGTACTTTATTTTAGAAAGATTAAAATAACATATTGTAGATATCAATTGTAAATAACATATCCATAATTAGATTTTATCGAAGGGTAGAGACCACTGTATAAGATTGCTTCGGAAATAAATATATAATTTCAATGCTGTCTTCATTATTATCCATACACGTATACTCGTATGTGTATATAATCCATGAATAAACTTAATAGTGATGCTTGATAATTTGTGAATATAAACTTCAACTATTGCTAAACGAAGCATAAAATTATTTATTATTATGTTCATTCAATTACAAATTCTACCATATAAATGTGTTACTATTATTACTTTACTGCAGAATTTTGTATTTATTTTTAATATCAATTAATTACCGAATTGAATTATAAAATTACCATGAATTATTAATTACCTATTGTCATTAATTATTAAATAACTTTTCTGCATTCCATTTCTTGACATAGATAAATTTTTAATATTTTTATATATCACTAAATGTTTTTAAATATTTGTATTTAACCACTCACCGACTTTTCTATATCTACCGGTTTCGAGACGTACCCGTCTCTTCGTCAGGACACCAATTAAAATTAATTTTAATTAGGTTGATTTGGTGTCCTGACGAAGAGACGGGTACGTCTCGAAACCGGTAGACATAGAAAAGTTGGTAAGTGGTTTAATACAAATATTTAATAACATTTAGTTAAATGTTTGACCACAAAGTTAATGCTTTAAATATCAATAATATTTTATATATTATGATATTTTTATTTTTTAAATTTTATTATTATTTTGTATAATGGTTTGATTATTTTTTATATTGTTTAATATGTTTATAAATGTTTTTTATTTATGTATAGAAGAGTCCCGACTTAACACGGAATTTTCTAACAAGTCGGGACATGAAAAAATATGATTGTGCCATGATAAAATTGTGTAAATGAATAAAAAATGATAAAAAAGTTAACAAACAATGAGACAAATTAAACTATGAACAGAATATTTATTAATCGTTTTTGTTCAATATTAACTTTAAAATATATAATCTAAAAGACTCATTATTTTTTTTAAATATATAATTTTCTCCAGGTATTATTATATCTAATTTTTTAAAACTATTAATGTGTTCTCAGAAATAATAAAAAAAAACAAAAGGGGTTTTTAATTTACGACTATCTAGTAGCTGAAATACTTATCTAAATTATAAATAAATATACTCGTGGCTATAATATATTATTTAGTGAGGCGCCACACAAAAGACAATAAAAATGTGAAATATCATGTTAACCAAAGCAATATTTCATTTCTATTGCCTGTATGTACAAGCGAGAGTATCTATGTCGAAATAAAACCCAATATATTGTTATAAGTTTGATAAAATCTAAATTCAAATTTCATTATATTATTCCCGCGCCCCGTGATTGAATGATTGCAAAACACCTTAACCCATGATCTTGTTAAAAATGTGTTGCAAAACGACACCCAAGATTTAAAAATATATTACTAATAATAGGTTTAATTTTGTATACAGTATTTAGAAAATTACAGCCATCTAGTAATTGATGGTTTTCCTGATTAGCCACTCGAGCTTTACACTTTCGAAAAACCCTAAAATAGGTTTTTTCAATTAATGAGGAAGTTCGACAGAAAATTTGATGTAAAAAATGTTTTCTTACCGAGGTAAAAATTAGAGCAATTATTGCATGGCGAAGTTTCTCAAAATACGAGAAAAGAAAAATATGTAAAAATAAAATTTAAATAATAAAATTTAACTACTTTAAACCGCGTCACAAGTTCTAGGGAATCAATGAATCACATTTAAATTTGTTGCAACAGAGAGGGAAAACATTTTTGAGAAGGGAATATAGGGGTATAGGCATTTACAGGGCTTATGACCTGTCATTGGCTGGTTAAAGTGGCCACTTTACACACTGTGTAACATTCACAACTCTACCTATATTTAAACATCCACATTTCCTAAACTTTTCCATCTGTTGACTTTTGTAAAGTAAAGGAACTGAAACCTTTTTTATGTGGGTGAGATTCATCCTGCTGAACCAAGTCACCTACTTGGCAACGCCTGGAAACAATTTTCCAGTTTTTTTACTTTTTCTTTTACCAGGTAGTTAATTCAACCATGTTTGAGTATGTCTAAATGCTTGCAGACTGGCTGGATTTCCTCACTAGGGAAAAAGGGAAAACATTTTTGAGAAGGGAATGTGGTGTAAACAGATGGAAAAGTTGAGGAAATGTGGATGTTTAAATAAAGGCAGAATGGTGAATGTTATAGAGTGTAAAGTGGCTACTTAAACCAGCCAATGACAGGTCATAAGCCCTTTAAATGCCCAGACTCCCATATTCCTTTCTCAAAAATGTTTTCCCTCTATGTTGCAACAAATTTAAATATGAACAACTCCCTAGGGAGGAAATCCAGCCAGTCTGCAAGCATTTGGACATACTCAAACATTGTTAAATCAATGAATCAATTATAGAGTTGTTATGTGTGGTAATAAATTTCCGGTTTCCGGGTAGCCATTTGGCGTATTTTGACACTACGGGGCTATACTTTTAAATGTTAGCACAACTCACCGACGACAACTCGTGACGTCACTGGTGGAGTACTTCAAAATTACGAAACCATAAAAAAACATGGCGATGATAGTACCTACGATGCATAAAAAAATTTTTTTTTAAATTCCAATTTGGTTTGGTGGTCTATTAACAACTAAAAAAAATCGCTGTATTTCCTCATTGAGAATATTAAGAATGAAAATGGCTTTGAAATGAAGGTGGCAATTTTTCCCATTCGTCACTGATAAAAACACAAGTTAGCGAATTTTCAAAGAAACGATTTCATCACCTAGTATCATGGCTGATCGTCGCGCTTCGTGTCGCATCGTCTAAAATAATTATTTCATACTCACGCTATGAGACTTAAGATTGAATACTAAACAAATGGCGAATTATCCAAACGTCACGAGTAGGCCCGACCGCGGACAGATAATGGCGAATCATTATTACTTACCCATATCATTGTGTCGTAATTTGCAACTACATGGGTGGAAATCTATTTTCTTTCTCGAAGCAACGCGCTTGCAAAAAAAATTCATTCAATTAGCAAAGCATTTGATATAATATATTATTATTATCAAAAACATTTTTCGAATTTTTTTGATAATAATCATATCGGAAGTATTTTAGATCACTTTAACCAGCCAATGGCAGGCCCTGTAAATGCCTCGACATTCACTTTTCCTTCTCTAAAATATTTCCCATCTCCGTTAGAATATTTACTTTTAACAACTCCCTAAGAGGTGAAATCCAGTCGTAATCAAAAAACATTTGGACCTACTCAAAATATTGTTTATTAAACCAACTGGTCCAAGAAGAAGTATGAAAATTTAAAGAATGTTTTCAGATGATGCCTAGTAGATGAAATAATTGAGTCAGATTAATCGCACCCACATCAAAAAAGGCTTCAACTCTTTAACTTCACAATAATCAAAAGATGGGAAAATTTAAGAAATATGGATTTTCAAATAAAGACAAAACGGTGAATGTTTCACATTGTTTTAACTGGCCTCTTGAGCCAGCCAGTGATAGCTCATCTTCTACTTCTTCTTATCAGCCCGTTTCTTTTGATTTCTGGATAAAGGCCCCTTACAATTGTTTCCGTGATTTTCTGTCCTGGGCACTCTGTTTCCACCCACGTGCCACGAGTTCGACAATGTCGTCAGTCCATCTCCACTGTGGTCTCCCTATTTTCCTTTCATTTTCGTAAGGTTACCAAATGTATTATTCTGGGGGTCCACCTATCAACTTCTTGTCTCGCCACATGACCCGCCCACTGCCATTTTTGTCCTCTCCGCGATAACGGATTTTGTACGATAGGTCATAAGCCCTGTAAATGCCTAGATTTCCATACTCCATTCTGTAAAATATTATCCATCTCTGTGGTAAGATGTTAACAAAGAAACGTCTTCCGAAATAAATTAATCGTATCCCAGTACATAAATGTGTTTTAGTTCTGATTATTTTCTCAAGATTTTCAATGCCTTGTGTAAACGTTTATTACAATTTGTCCCGATCCGTTATCGTGTGAAAAGTTGGTAACTCTATTTTCATGCCGTGTGATAAAATTGTTAAGTGATTGTACTGATTATTCTTTACAAATTGAATGCATTACGAAAAATATGTAATGACGCTATTTCAATCTAAAGATTGCAGGCGTTATCACTGCAATATGGGTGAGTGAATAAAAATGCATTGTGAAATTCGTAGAACAAATGAAATAGCTACATTGGTTATTTTTTATGAAATGCTTCTGATGTGCATCGCTAAAAAACAATGTAGTACCTACCAGGGGCGAATCGTCTAAATAAGCGATTATGCACAGCTTACCATTATATTTGACTTTCGATGCTAATGTTTTATATTTTATTTTTATTTTTATTTATCAAGGAAAAACAACAGTTGTTATATAAGAATACAAAATATAAAAAATAGTACATACATCCAGTTAAAGTTTTTCACAAATATAATGAGAGAATATGTTACACAGTAAAGAGGAAAATAATATATTATATAAGACATGAGAAAAAAAAGAGCTCGTAGGAAGGTTAAGGGATGAGGAAATAGAGTGGAGGAGAGGGATTTTCATAATATAGTTGACCAATTCAAAATTTTGATATTATAATAAAATAAACATAATTAAAGGAACATTAACTTATTACACACTGACAAATGTTTCATTTTATAGTGTTTCAAAAAGTTTTTTTTTTGAAGTCACAAAATTTTGTATTAAAAATATCTAAATGGGGACAAAGTAAATTAAATTTGGAGCAGCTACGAGGGAAACTTATCATTAACCATGTTTTTAGGAAAATAAATAAAATAATTGCCATTTATTATGAATCACCAACCACAGTTTATATCTTCCAATAAAAAAATATGTGTATAAAGTGCTCTCAGCGTTCAGCCTGTTCTCAGTGAACGACGAAACTAGTTGATTACCTCAGCTTATTTCTCCATTCAAAAAAGTACACTATATTTTACATCTCTAACCCAAGTCAGCTTTTTTAGTACTAAAACAAGCTTGCAGATTACAAATTCTCCATTTGGAAGCCAGTATTTCGAACATTATTTTCAAAGAACTATTTTTCTTTGATAGGATACCGTTGACATATTTTTTTTTTAAATTTATTTATTCATACAAATACATGCATATTACAAAAAATACAATAATAACGTATCCTAAACTTTATGAAGCTGTGTTGAGTTGGGATACAACATAATGGAAAGTGGAAGCACGTACATAATTAAATAATAGCAAAAAAAAAAAATAATAATAATATTTCGTAAACATACATATATTTCAAAGGGAATCTGGACAACACGCTTAATAGTATATAAATCTGTGTATCACAATATCACATGGGACATGTGGCATTTGCAGTGGCCGTTTTTGGCATTATTAATTTTAATTTAAAAGAATCGGCCAGTACTTAGGGTGGACATTTAAATCATAATGGAAATATCTGCTGAATGTCATTGTGGTGTTTTTCTAATAAACTTTTTTACAAATATAGTATCAAATAGTATAGAATAAAGCTAAGTTTATCGCGTGGTTAGTAATAATTTTTGTTTGAGCTGATTTTTACAGAACCACAGAAAAATAGTCATTTATAATTATATCACTTACATTGTATGTACTTATTATTAGAAACAAATAAATTAATAAACATTTTTGTAGATTACTTATAAAAAAAATCTCGGCTCGCCACCAGTACTTATATATATGTATTTGTAAATACCAAATTTTTAGTAAAGAACTGAATTTTTATGTTATCATATTACTGAAAACAGATGAGATTTCGAGAGGGTGGGTATTTTTTTACTTGAATGGTATCCAATTTTTAGTTAACTTCACTATTGTTTCTTTGAATTTATTATAAAATTATGTTTATGTTATATTTTGTTGTTTTTTTAAGGCCATAAGTTTTATCTACCTATAAGTATTTTACTATAGTATCACTTTTCTGTTTAATAGGCACTATCAGTCTTACGCCTCAGGTACCAGTCTAGGGACTGTAAAAACACCATTTAAAAAAAATATTTCATATCAACCATGTTGGGAATCGAACCCAAGATCTCTTGCATGATAGGCAAACGAGCTGACCATTTCACCACGAGACCGACATTATTATTATAATAATGATTTAAGGTTTTATATTTTTGTTCTCTATTGTTTATGTAGACATGTAATTAATTGTCCTTTCTGTTTTTGTTGTTTTTATATGTTTATTATAATTTGTAAATGCATGTAACTAGTTTTTGGCCAAAGTAATTATGATTTGGTAAAAGGTCCTTATAAAGAAAAATAAATTGAGTAAAAACTACAGGAAGCCATAAACCTTTTTTTTTATTACGAAGAAATATTAGTGTAGTAATTGTACAATAGATTTTTTTGTACCACAACAGGCGAGATTAATTACAGTGGTGAATTACAGCGCAGAACACCCGGGCCCAAGAAAATTCACATTGAATTTTTTTGTTCTCACCGGGGATCGAACAGGGAACCTTTCGTGTGTGAGTCAAACGTCTTGACCACTACTGCACGGAGGCCGCCATTTATTGTACTTTAATTGTAAAATATAAGAGAATAATTAAAATTTCATAACAAAACTACGTTCCTCTAAACTCTGTGAAAATATTTCATGATTTTGACAGTGATTAAAAAAAATACTAACAAGTTTCAAATCATTCTGTTTTATTAATAAATTAGCGTTCACTTTTAAATTTTGAAAAACAATTTAGAAACTCGTCCATTTGAACAAGTTATAAATATTAGTACCTATGTCGTTTTTAATATAGAAAATGACAAACACGACATGTTACATGTAGAAATACTTGATCTCATGTTCTGAGCTAGGGATAAAAAAATATTCATGCTAGTCGTTGAAACGTTTATTATGAATTAGGTACAATAAAACAAAACAATGAATGAGCGTCACGTTAAATAACATGCAACGACAGAACAATATTAATTAAAACATATATGAATGTACATTTGCACATACCTTTAGTCGTATGTTGTACATAGTTGTACAATATACATACATCATGATGTTAATTACTTCACGCAATTATAAGTATAAACTAATCTAAAAATAAAAATTATCTTGGAAAAAATCACGAATGATCCAACTACTGAAATCAGTACCTAGCTTACATGCTTAGCACGCGAATAATTTTTAAAATAAAGGTGAAATGTTTATTAGAAAGCATTATTTTTTTCGCTTATTAAACAATCCGAACAATCATCATACATGCGACATGTTAAGAGTTTTTTTTAGCATGACTACAGGGCAGTTGGTCCGATGACAGTTGTATATTACAGTACAGAGCTCTCTAGCGTACAAAATAATACATTTAATTATCATGATTTTATCGGGATGAATTATTAGGTTGTAGTCTCGTGGATAGTGTCGCGGACTCGCCAATCAGTGGTCCGAGGTTTAAACCCCACTCTATCACTATTTGATTCCTAGAATGCAAATGTTTTTTTAAAAAAGAAAACATAGTTACTTATTGCCATGATACGGGCTGCTAATGTTATTTATTTATTTATATTTATTAGTTTACTTTGTACTTGCAAGTGGCTATAAGAGAAACCATGATGTGGACACTAAAAAAATGTCAAAAAATCTACAATTATGTTACACAGTGACAGCATGTCAAGCTTACAAGGATTGAATGATCCAAAGTCTACATATCCAATTATCTACGAAATTAAAAAGCTTACTGAAAAAAATACCGAACGTGTAAATAAGAAAATTGCAATCACATGGATTAAGGCACACTATGATAACACGGAAAATGAGCGAACGGATGAATTAGCGAAAAAAGCTTCCAAAATGAGAACTCTCTCTACTTACGACCATATTCCCATGTCATCCAATAAAAAATAGTACAAGAAAAATCATACGATACTTGGAACAAAAGAGCGATACAGGCAAAATAACGAAATTGTTTTTCAAAAATTTAAAGGATGCCGAGATATTGGATACTTTTGGGCGACCTTACGAGCTAACACAAATGCTTTCAGGCCATGGTACTTTCCGAAAATATCTTCATAGATTTAAAAAAAGACTCATCTCTCAAGACGTCCTCCATATATTACAAGATTGTCCTATGTTTGACGTCGAGGGGTTAAACTGCAAACAAATGTGCGCACAAAACGGGCAAATTTTTGAAAACCCAGAAGAAGTAATAAAAATGAAGCCACTGCGGAAAGATACATTGACTTTCTGAGGACTATAGTTACAAAAATGAAAAAAATAATGAAGGAATGGACCCAGATACGTAAAAAATAATTATTGTACAAAATATACATACTAGGAAAAAAACTTTGTATGCATAAGCAAAGCAATAAATAACCGGAACAAGAGGAAAAAATAAATGAAAAAATAAGGAAATTACCCATGAATTTAAATGCCATCAAATACGCGCCATGAACATATCTTAATTCATTAAACGTAATTGGTGTAGATACATGTAGTTTTAATAATTCGAATAATCCGAAAAATTGATATTTTATGAGTAATTTTTAAGAATTTTTCCCACTGATCTTCGACTTAATGTTGCAGCATAAACAAGTAGGCTAAATAGCTGAGTTGATCATGTTTTTCGCAGGTCGGTCACCCTTGCCCCCCGACTATGGAGCTCACCCCGGGCCCCCAAGGGGCGGCGGAGTGCCGTTGCCCCCCTCGCACCCTCCGCCTGTGGAACGACACGGACTGCTTCACGATATTCTCCAGAGGGCCATGCCTCCCGGGAGAGTACTTCTCTCCTGATTTTACAGCCATATCCCAGTAAGTATGACTATATTTAAGAAGTCGTCTTTGCCGCCTGATCATAGTGCTCATCTCCAGTCCTCGGGTAGGGGTGTAATGCCGCTGGAACGACCCGGCAAAGACATGCCTACCAGAAGCGTACCTTTCATTGGATTCTGCAGTCATGTATTATCAGTAAGTATTATTAGATGTCAAAATTCATAGGTGGGATCCTTTTGTCCCCCGGCGCTCGACATGGGGTGGAGTCCTACTAAAATTACCCGGCGATGACATGCCTACCAGAAGAGTATCTACTTCTCGTCTTATTCTAGAACCAATGTCCCAGTCAGTATTAAAATACTGTTTATGAATTCATGATCGTAGACTTAAACGTGTTGTTTTGTTTTTTTCTTTTTCGTGTTGACATATGTAAAAAATATAGAGTATTAAAATACAATTAAAAAAATGTAGAAAAATATGCCTACTTTTTATGATTAGATAAACCAATTAGTGAATTTATAAATAACTTTTTGATTAACCAGCCTGTAAAGTAAAACAACACGAGGGAAGAAATTGCCATTTGAAACATTTGGTGTTTTTGATCTTTGTTTTTAATTTTTTAACTTTATCATAAATATTTTACTTTGGCAATATCTTCATTTTTTTTACAATATTATTATGTTCATATTTTATAATATATGATTAAATTTTGTGTAGGTATATATATGTTATATATTATGTAGCTTTAGAACACGTATTTTTATATCTAGTGAAGCTGCTAGATATATTTTCTTACAATTTTTACATATTTTACACTTACGAAGACTTATTTTGTTTTATTTTGTATTGCAAGTATGGACTTTATTTTTTTTTGCCAATAAACACCGTAATTTGGCACTGAACTAAAAAAAAGAACTTAATAAACCTAAGCACCACCGAGTTTTTAATGTTCGAGCGGATGATGAATACAGTTAGTTCTTTCTGTGAAATAGAACCATAATACAGGACGAGTGTTTTCGACTATTTGCGGCTATTCTCAGGTAAAAATCCCGAAAACGAAAATCAAGCGGAGAGAAGTCCGTCTCGTAGGATAGTGGTTGACACATTCGTCTACTATGCTTGAGGCCCCGGGTTCGATTCCTAGAAAGGCCGATATGAAATATCTGTTCTTTAGGTGGTGTTAAACTGCGATATTTAATTGTCTCTGGACTGGCATCTCAAGACTGATTATTTTACCTTCCCGTTACTGATGATAGAGATACGCTGCATTTGCTTTTTAAATGTAGTGCCCTATGATCATCATCAGTTTCGGATAAGCGTGAAATTATAAAGATATGCAGATGAAATTTAAGAGGGAACATATCATTCCTTTTTTAACTAAAGTTAATTGCTAAAAATTAAGTACCTACTAAGTAGTGACCGACCTCGGTTCCGGTTTTGGCCAGTTTCGGCCAATAAAACGAGTTACACATCCGAAACCGGCGCTCGATATTTGTCTGATTACGTTCGGCTGTACTCGGGTGCATCTTTTAGCTCGTGACTGTGACCTTTAGTTTGTTTCGGGTTTCAGCGGGTGAGTGTTATTAGTTCCAAACAACGAACCAAAAAGCGTAAAAACTAAATGAAAATTCACATGAGATTTGTGGCTTTTATTTCATTATGTTTATTATTTAACACTTATTTTAATGAACGAAGTAAGGTTTAACAATAAAAACGCCTAATTTTGGGCGTTTTGAAGTGACTTAATTTATTTTTTTAAATTTCGGTTTCGACCGAAAATCTTTTTTCAGTCACTACTACTAAGTACAAATACATCAGCCATGTAATTATATACTAAATGACTGTAGTTTTTTGTACCAAGATTAACCTTACCCTCAAATCACAAAATTTCAACAGCAACATCAACCCTGTAAATTACACATCCAACGCACAGGGCAGTTACTCGGGAAGTCGTGAGATATTTGCAACATGGCGGCGATTTTGGCGGATAATTATGTTTTTTTTTGTATTTTTAAAGGTATCGCGTGGGCAGGTGTGTCCAGCCTCCTCCGTGTCCGGACCCCACGCAGATAGTATGGCCCCCTGACGGGCGCTGCTACAGAACACTGACCCGCGGCCCTTGTGTCCCCGGACAACTGTTCATCAAAAACGATGACGGCATAGCCAATTGCACGGTAATTAGATTTCAATAATATTTTTTAATTCGTATTCAGACAGACGAAGAATTTTTATTTTACAATAGTTATAGTTTGTCTAAATTTTTGTAGACAAAAGACTAGATTCCATCCCGGGGGGAGTTATAAAGATTAACAAATAAATCGGGTTGTGGTCCTGTGGCTAGTGTCTCGGACTCACGGACCAAAGGTCCGTGGTTC
The DNA here is from genome assembly GCF_059751315.1 of Micrasema longulum. Taxonomy (NCBI): domain Eukaryota; kingdom Metazoa; phylum Arthropoda; class Insecta; order Trichoptera; family Brachycentridae; genus Micrasema; species Micrasema longulum. The sequence goes on from NW_028277628.1 coordinate 355,276, forward strand.
GAATACTACTCTACCCCAACTTGATTCCCATTTTCTAATAGTGAGCTATTTACAACTCGTTGAAAATGGCCCTCAAAATTAAATATTTGGGTAAATAGATGTACAAATGTATTCCACGACTTTAAATGAAAATTTCATGAAAAACGTATTTTACGGATTTTTGTTACGTTTATTTTACATCAAATAGTTTATTCAAGAGATTTTGATTTTTTGCCTAGTGAAGAAGACCCTCATATATATTTAAAGTTTTTCTTTTAACCGAAAAATAGTTGCATTTGTTTTATTATCATCTCTTTTATTGCTTCTTCCACACGTAACATTTAAATTCATCGTCTTTGTAACTGTGATTTGTAAAGCCCCAAAGCTTTTTAAACATCAACCAAACCAAATTTAAATGACTAAAATTAATGAACATATTACATCAGAGATGGAGAACATTTTAGAGAAGAGATTATTACCTGTCGTTGCCTGTTTTTTTTTTTAAATATTATGCTGTATGGATAAAATATTTTTTATCTAAAATAAATTTAGGAGACCTTCTCACTAGAAAAACCTGTTCTAAGGAGAACAGAAGTGACCAGTTTACACACTTTGTAATATTCACTTTTCGCCTGTTTTTTTTTTTTTAATAAATATTTGCGTCCTTACAATTTACCCTAATATTTTGATTTTTGTGGCATTTTCAACGAGTCGTAAGTAACTCACTATTAGAACATCGGAATCAAGTTAGAATAGAGTTATATTCAAACCTTTGATCCGTGAGTCCGCGATATTAGCCACGGGACCACAACCGAATTCAAATTTGATCATCCATATTTCTTAAATTACCGTAAGTAGATTTTTGTTAAATCAAAGAAATGAAACCTTATATTAGTGCGGGTGCTCAGACTAATAATGCGTAGGTTGGCGCATTATTACTCTGAGTGCGGGTAAGATTCAACTTACTGAATTATTTCACCTACATAATAGAGTGAGTGCTATAGTAATTGGACATTCTAAATCTAATAGTCAAAAACATACAAAAAAAGTATCTAGTGGATATAAATTCTTACGGTTACTTATTTTTTACCATTAGATTTAATTACTAGAGCATGTCCAACTTCTATAATGGAAAATTGAGGCACCCACTTACTAAGCAACGCATAAAAATGTTTCCCAATTTTTCTGTTTTTTCTTGGACTAGTTAGTTTTATCAACAGTATTCTTAATTGACCAAAATGTAAAAATTTGAAGAATTAAAAGGTCCTAGGGAGTGAAATCCGGACCTTGTCTACAAAAATTTTAACAAATTTAAAAGATTGTTTACTTATAAATTTATTTATAAAGTCTTTTATAAATATAAGGTACAAGAGAACAATAAAAAAAAGTAAGACCAACTACAGATTTCACATTAATTTAATATGAATACAGAAGGAGAGGAGAAAAAAAATTCATACTAAAAAAAAACATAAAAATTAAATAAAATGTAAATAAAGGGAAGAAGATATGGTATGGCTCCAACTCTACTTTCCTCTCCTCTCTGTCCATGAACATTTATATTTCTTAGTAAAAATTCACAACCAGCAATAATTAATTAGATGCGGGTAGTAGATGTACAGATGAATAAGTAAGAATTAAAAGTCAAAATAATATGATGATAATGAACGTTTGTTTTTATGAAACGGGTTGTGGTCCCGTGGTAGTATTGTGGACTCACGGGCCAAAGGTCCGAGGTTCAAATACCACTCTACCACAACTCGATCCCATTTTTTCCAGCACAAGTTATTTACTAGTTTTAGAAAATAGTCTGAAAATTTTAATATTTGATCTAATAGTAAAAACTCTAGTATATCTCTTTTTTCATGATAATAATTTTAAAAATTATATACGAATAAACCCTTCAGATGTAATGCAATTTCACATAGATACTACACGCGTTTTCAGGGCCATACCGCGAAATTTTAGAGGAACATTTTGTATCATGTACTTTTAAACATATCCTAATGGATTTTCTGGAAAACCGCATCTTTTAATTTTATTTTCTATTTTTTATTAAACACGTAAGTATTTGAACAACGAAGCGTTGCGCACTGGTCGCGGAATAGGGGAGGGTTTGTGGGAGGGATGCTAGTCTGAGAAATGAAGGATTGTCTCAATTTTCAACTTATAAAAAATATAAAAAAAACAGTTTCCAAAAAAACATTTTTGAAGGAATCGTCCTCTGAAGATTCGCGATCTGGCCCTGAAACACTATGTACTGCCTCGTGAGCGAAATGTTCCCATCAAAAATCAGTCAAGAATTCATTTGTTAATATTTTAGCCGTATCGGTTTACGACATTTTAAAAGTTACGGTCTTCAGACAATAATGAGCTTTATTGGTAGTTAACCTGTAACCGCAGACGTGAAATCTGACTAAGAGTTTTGGTATTATCACCTCGTACATTGGTTACATCAAGACACGGATTATTGAGTAACGGATTGCGTTCACTCTTTCTTTCTACGTAATACTTCTCACTTGACATTGAAGAGCCATAATCGTCTTCAATTAGCATTTGTGGCGTCGACGAAGAACGCATTTGAATGATTGTGTGTTCATCAATTTTACTCATATTTGTAAATGAGTGTGACCTAATTGTACTGAATATTTATGCTCGCTTTTCTTATACCTTGCGTCAGTATTTTTTTTGAAGAACACAGCAAAAATAACTTAGTAAAATACAATAGACACAGAATTTCATTTCGTATTTTGTAGTAAGTATCTGTTATTAAATACGTATGTTTTTTTAATTCAAAATAATTATTCGTTATCCCGAAACCGCTCTGAGGTATGAAGGAGAAAGCCTACCTGCACTTGCAGCTGGTATATAGTCCTGTAGCTCAATCACAAATAACTATCGACGTACTAATAAGCGACGTGATAACAATTTCTCACCATGGTTGTTTATCGTATTCGTGATCACAATGTAACATCCGTGAACACCTAATATGAAATGTCAAACTATTTCATTTTCACGACGTATAATCCTGCTGCGCAATCACATATTTGAATTTTACCGGTGTAAATATGAAGAGTATTCCAAAACTGGTATTTTTATTTATTTATTTTTCACTTTTTTGTAAAAGATACTGCTTACTTTTTTGCAAATGCAATATATTGTATTATTTTTTATAGTAAACGCCAATTTTTTGCTAATTAACTGTATTTATTTACGAGGAAAACAAAAAACAGTACGACACGAGCGTTGACTTCGAGATTGTATACGCGTTGACTAATGACTGCGATAATTTAAGCATGTTTATTATTGTTCATTGTGATCGCCCAAATGCTAAGCATGTTTTTAAGCACGTCGATAGTTATTTGTGATTGAGGTACTGGGCCGCGATTTATTAGGCCAGGCTATCTTCATAGGTTCATACAGAGACGGTATATTTAACTTCTGTACAATCTCTATCTACCTCGGTATGTTCCAACTTCCAACTTGTCATCTCGACTTCATATGACCAAATCCAACCAATAAATACCACAGAAAATTTAGTCCGCGTTCGTTACTTAATTTTATTTTCAAATATATCTCATTTATATTTTAAATAGGCTTTTGTGATAAAAATATTTAAAAAAGCGATTAAAAACTCCAATAAATCCCAATTCAACCATAAAATACTCGCTTGACCATGATTTTTACATGATTTTTGACAATAACCAAGATGGTGTGGTTAACTTTCATCTGTATTTATCTACCGAGCGATTACAAGGCCGTCTCTTTTAATTTCTCGATTCGTACACTCAGGAAGATAGTAAAACATATGAAAAAAATATAATTACTCAATTTATTGATTAAAGTGGCAACAATTTTACGCCTAGATGCTCTCATATGTTAATAAAGCAAAATCTAGCATTATATGTGCATCTAGGCGTTCATTTTCAAAAGGGACGAATTTGTCGTTTAATTCGACTTCAAAATTTACTTATTTCTCTTTCATATTTTTAATATGCTTTTAAGAAAAATTGTGCCAACCTCAGAAGGATTAAAAATTTAAATTAAAAAAAAGTGGCTCAGTGGAAACAAATTTTATTTGTCACTTTTAATGAGTAGATATGCGTACCGAGAGGTACTAGACCCGTCGATTCTAATCGATATACCTACTTCAAAACTTGAAGGTAGGGGGGTATCGGTAGTGTATCTCCGTAATCACTCGGGATAATTTTTATTCAACTTTGACGTCATAAGGAAGTTTATCTCTTTAGCGCGTAGATATATGTACTGTGGAATACGCTCCCCCTTATTACATACCGATGTACCTACCCAAAACATGAAGGTGAGAGGTCGGTAGTGTATCTTCATAATATCTCGGGAGAATTAATCTTTAACTATACCGTCCTAGTGAAGGTATAACGTCCTTAGCTTCCCATTGTAATCGCGGCCCTGGGTGATTCTGTCAGCTTCTCTATTTTAATGAATTTACAATACTATATACAAAAAAATTATATGTGATTTTATTTAAAATTGAACGCTGAAAATACGTGCAATGAATAAATATACAAGCTTTTCCTATTCTCGTCTCCCTTGATACCTCCGTCCCATTTTTTATGTATTACAATTTTATTTTAGACATATGTAAAATTTATAAAAACTGTCATATTTGTTAGTTGAAAATTCTTGCTGGAAATTCGTTGTAATTAATTATAAAAACAAAATATGTTCGCATATTGTATATTATATTAGAGAAATAGGTAGTTAATTATAAATAACAAAAATACGTCTTATCACAAGAATTCAAGTGCCCATTTTATAAATTACATCTTAACAAAGTAAAATCTAAGATGCTCATTCAATGAAATGGGTTGAATTAAAAGTAATAGAGACTTCAAAACTCATGTACATCATTGATTTGTTTACAAATTTCTGTTCATATTATTATGTATTCCGTTAGCATTATGTAAAATGAACCTTCTTTGCATTTATAAAGGCACAAAAAAGCGTTTACTAATTGTAATGATATTCAGCAGGTTATAACATATATTAGAAAGTATTTTTGATTATTTAAAAATTTATGACATCAGTAACGCAATAAAACTGTTTATAGTTAACTCATCATTATCATTAGTGTGATGAAAACATCTTAAGTAAGTTAAATCATTGATTTCATTACCGAACTGACTACCATAAACTCCGCTGATTTCAATAATGGAGTAGATTTATCCATCAGCTGATAGAAAGCAGTTGAACTTTGGTAAAAAGGTCTCACAATGGTCTTAAAAAGTATCATAAAATACTGGATTATTCACTCTTTTATTTTAATTAATCAAATTTATCATCATATCCCCTTTCCACACCCAGCGGTGCTTAAGACACTTGGTAAACCAAATGCAGCGTAGTTCGATCATCTGTTAGATGAAGGTAAGGTGATTAACCATACGCATTAGGCGCCAGTTTAAGAACAATTAAATATTTATTTATTTATTCATATTTTTCGCTTACAAACTATAATTAGTAATAAAAATAATGTGACCTCACTAGGGTTTCCCGTGCCGAGGACACTTAACAATATATTTTTAAAAAATTACATTAGAGAATAAACAAAGAAGACTAACTTAAAAAAACGAAGAAATATTAAATATCATCATCATCATTCCCTTTCCGCACATAATGGTGCATAGGGCACTGCATCGGTACACCAATAGCAGCGTATCTTGATCATTTTGTTACATGAAGGTAAGATGATCAGTCTAACGCTTCATCTACCAGTCCAGGGACTATGAAATATTCTAGTGTAAAAACACCCTTTAAAAAAAAATTCATATCAACCATATCAGGAACCGAACCCGAGACTTCTTGCATGGTAGGCAAACGTGTTGACGTTTTTTTTTATTTTATTATTAAGTCAATCAACAGACTTAAGTTAGCCCTAATAGATTGGCATTAATGAGTAATACTTAATTTAAACATTCTTAAAATCTATTTAAATTAACAAAGTGTATAATTAACAAAAGGTATGTATATAGCATAATCTAGGCGGAAATGGCAAGTGTGATATCGCAGTCAGGAGAGACAACACCGCTTTCTTCTTAAATGCCTGCCTTTGCTGTTGGAACATCTCGGCAGTACCGTTTAGTGAGATTTCGTTGACCTTTACACCACGAGACGGACAATAATAAAATATTACAGTTCAATAAATAATGAAAATAGTGAAATAAAGGTTTTATGAACTACAATAAAGTATTGCAGTTCAAAAAACCTTTTAAAGTAATATTTTTTTTAATTTTTTTATTTACAATTTTAAAAAACCCGTTGGGGTTACATTAGAAATTTAATATTGTCTAGTCATTTTATGTCTCGTCTAGTCTAGTTAGTTCAGTCATCATGCGCTTTTTCAGATTGATTTTAAATTTGTCTCTAGTAAAAGTTTTCAAGTAGTAAGGTAGGTCGTTGTAGTGTTTAAGTCCATTATGTAGTATTTTTGACTGTCCTGTGTTTGTCTTTGCTTTTTCAATATGATAGTGTAGTTGTTGTCTGGTGTTATATTTGTGTATGTCAGCATTTTTGACTAATATTATGTCGTCGTCTTGTATTTTTTCCAGTGTTATTTTGTGCACAATTTTTAAGGTCTCAATTTTAGTCAAGTAGTTTATGTCAAACTGGTGTGTTTTTTTGTACAGTTCAGTCGTAGAGGTCAGGTAGGGTAGGTTGTATGTTAGTTTAAGAATTTTATTTTGTTGTCTTTGAATTCTTGTTATGTCTGTCTTGTTACCAGTTCCCCAGAAGGCGATCATGTAACTTAATTTACTTTTGACATAGGCTTCGTACATCATAATTTTTTCCGTTCTCGGTATAAAATCTTTAATTTTGTAGAAGAGGCTATGTAGTGATGCCATTACTTTAGTGAGTCCGTCTATGTGTTTTGTTCATTTTAATTGTCTGTCCATTGTGAGTCCTAGGTAAGTCACATGTTCTTGTTCTTTAAGAGTTTCGTTGTTTATTTTTATGTTCATGTTATGGTTCTTCTTTTGTGTTTCGAAATGTATTATATTGCATTTCACATCCATCCTGCTAGAAATCGAACCCAGGATCTGAAGAATGTAACGCGTAAATTAATCCTTAATCAAGACTTCTACCTGAGAGCAGCTATCAAGTCGAAAACACTCTTTTATATATAACACCAACTAAAAATGCAAAATATTGCGAATAACCCGGAAATAATGCGGATTTCAAAAAACCTAAAATTGAACATGTTTAAAAGAAAAAAAATGTAATCGGGGCCTGGGCCTCTTAATTTTGTATAGCGTTGCGTAAAATATGTATTCTGAGGACAAGAAACAGGACCAACCTGCAGATAGCTATGCCTGTTTAAAGAGCATCATAATTCAGCTTCATTCTTCTTTTTTGTGTTGAATAATACCTTTAGACGACCTTTTTTGTTTGTTTTTGCGTATGATACGTAGAAGATATACGTAGAAGATATACTTATTATTAACCTTCGATTATAATGGTTATTGATAAGATTGACTGTAACAGTTTTAAAGGTTTTTTTATAGCTAAACAGTAATGGTATTATGTGCAGAGTATCAATTTATGTAGAAATACGTTCACTAACTGTTTGTTTTAAGAAATAATTTTGTGATTCCTGCGAATGTATCTTCTTATTGTATTGAAAAACATTGTAGTTTATTATCTATTTCTATTAGATATGTATTTTTTCTAACACAGATGTGGCTTTTGAGAAAATAAAAGTCTTCTGGCATTTCTAAGCTTATGATCTGTCATTAGCTAGGTCAATGTGCACATTACACATTGTGTAACATTAGTATTTTTCCTATAGGTAGTTGCCTTCTTTATTCACGTGTGGCATTTATCGATTCTGTATAATTATATCCTCGGTTTAAATAGTGTATTTCAATGTTGGTTTTACTATATAGAATTTAATGTTTAAAAGGTGCAAGTTTTTCTTTCCATGGCCAGGCGGGTTAAAAATTCAGGTTTGCCAGGGAAAATAGAACTAGAACCAGAACCTAGGACAATAGTTTTCGACTCTAAAGCTGATCTCAGAATCCTTAATAAAGAAATCGAGAAGAGATAAGTCCGCCTTCTTTTGTAATGTTCAACGCGTTTGCTTACCATTCTTGGGGTCCTGGGTTCAATTCCTGGCCGGGTGGACGTGAAATATTGATTTCAAGGGTTTGTTGAACTACAATATTTCATAATTACTGGACTGGCATCTTACCTTCATATAAGATATGGTCGAATAAAACTGCGATTTTGAGAGTGAAGGAAGGTGTTATTTTATTAATAAATGTACTAGTCTTTAATACTTTAACCCCAGGGCCCCGATTACAATGGGAAGTAATAGAGTTATCTTCGACTGTCCATAAAGAAAAACCAATATTTATGTACGAAAATGAGTAGATTTGCATGAACATTTAATCTATCTTTTTTAGTAACCTACGATTAAACGCGTTTAGAGGAAAAAATTGTATGCATATTCTGCTTTTCGTGCAGAAAACGTAATTTTACTTTGTAGATAAAATTGAAGATAAATGTTAACTTCTCATTGTAATCGGGGCCAAGATACGAGTATTTCTGCTTTTTGTGTTTCTTACATAACACCTTTATCCATTCATACCCTCAATATAAAATCTCATATTTAAATTTTTATTTGAATTATGTAGGAGTTACGACAAAATAAAAGGTGTATATGAGATTTTTTTATTAATTAAAAAAAATACAAAAATCTTTATTTGACTCTCCTGAAAAGTTGCTACATGTCGTTTAGTAACTTTTGCCTATTCGCCGTCGATATTTTTTTATAATTATATTGTTTCGGGGTCTTTCTATGCCGTGGTAGAATTTACGGGATCTGAAGGCCACTTCGTGAAGTCACGGTGATACTTTACTAGAGAAAGTCATTGGCGCTGAACGGGTACGGAATGCAAAGTTGAATTTGTCAAGTCCTGTTTTCTGACCTCCACAAGTAACTCCTTACTATATTATTATGTAGTACACTATGTACAATCTACTTTATACTCGGTAAAACCCGGCAGTAGTGATAACCACAACAATGTCTCACAGATTACCAACTTCTACAAGCGATAAGATTTCCTTAACAAACAAATAATTTACAAATCTTTAAGACCGGGTTGTTTGATCAGTAATAGTATAACCTTGGAGTATATACATCCTCTAAGAGTATAACATTGTAAACATTTAATAAATTATTTATTTTTTTCTTAGAAAAAACATCATTTTTGAAATCATTGCTTTTACTTTCGATTTTTAACTATTACTAAAGATAAGACCCAGGCGGCTCGTAGCAAGACCATTAACGTAGTGTGGTGTTACTCGGGTAGAGGTAAAATATTATAAAATATTACAATATTTTTAATTTAACTTTAATTCACTACAGTACATATACAGATGTGTATCTACTTGTTGACTTGAATCAGACAGTTTTATTTCTAATTTCAAAAGATTTCAAAAATTTTATTTGAAAAATCACTGTAACACAAAAATATTTGTCCTTTGAAAGAATCGGACAATTTCTGGATTTTTTTATTTAAATTCAGTATTTTAATTATTTTATAAGATATACGACTTTTAAAATAATAAAATATATAAACGAAATACTAATTTAACAACTTGTTTAGCATATCTGTACTCAAAACATTATGTGTCTTTATTAACCTATTAACTCAATAATTGCCACACCAAATAATTACGAGAATCTTATTAACCTATGAATTTTGGAAAATGATTATGAGTTATAAATATATATATATATATATATATATATATTTATAAAACAAATTTATTCAGAGACAACGTTTCCAAAAATGAAAAGAATACCAAAAAAAATAAGATTTAATTGCTGTTAAAAATGATTCACGGATCGAAGCATCGAACACTCATATTTAGCACCAGAAACGTAAGACTATCCTTCATGTCACAAAAAATCTCAATATACCTTGCATTGGTGTACCAATACAATGCCCTATGCACCATTATGTGTGGAAATGAAATAATGACGATGATAATTAGCGTGATTCATAATAATTCATTATTTTGATTATATTCATTAATTATGATGTTAGTGTGCAAATAGCGTGGCTGATAGAAACAAAAAAAAACAAAATACGCTGCAATTGGTGTACTAATGCAGTGCTCTATGCACCATTGGGTGTAGAAAGGGAATTATGATGGTGATAGTCCTCCAGGACTTAAGTGTGGGGGAGTTTCCTCTTAAAAAAACATCGTTTTCTGCATTTCATCTTTTGTAAACCTAAGCTTTTCCCGACTTCTACATTTTTAAAATTATTTTTTGTGTCCGAATCTTTGTAAACGAATGCCAAATGACAGTCGACTGTCGTCGTATATAATAATACTTTCATTTTATTTTAGACATTGTATGAACAAATAACTGATATGGATCAGTTGTTTATTAGAATGACAGCATACAATATGGAAATGTACTAAAATTTAAGCTTTCAAAGCTTCTTAATATAGTGAACAAGCACCCTATTTTATTTTCTGACAATGTGGTATTCAAAGACTTTAGTTTATATTTACTCATTTGCATGTAATTTTATTTGACACCCTTCCTTAAAAATAAAACATAGCTAACAAACACCATTAATAATTGTGCATTTATGCTTAAAAGGTAATAAACTCTAAAATCTTAACATAATTACTGGATAATTATAACTATCGTGTTTCACTTTCTATTTCGTCAATTTCCGTAATTTCAATTTATTTTATCAAACCTGTTCTAAACCAGAAACCTTATTGGAATAACCTCTGGCTAACAAGAATCTCATCTTACAAATAATATAATAAATATACAATACATACATAGATTGTGATATAATGAAACCTATGTACTATATATCTGTGCATAAAAGCGGAAGCATAAGCGTTTAATTACACGTTTTTATATGTAAAAGAGCATAAACAATACCCCCAGCTATTATCTCATTAATTTTATTATGTAAGCTTATATGTAGACTGAATATTCAACAGATTGTGAAGGTTCCAATGCAATTTATGCATTGAGGGTGTGAGAAGATGATTTGTGTAAGTAGGAAAAAATTGCCTGAAGACAATATGCCCGCCCTCTAATGTAAACTCTATATGTATTAATTATTATATACACTCACTTATTCAGAGACTACATAAACTTGGCAATGAATTTAGCTCTATTAATATCTTTTGCTGTTCAATATCCAAATTTAAAGAAAGACTTTTATTAACGATAGAATAATTTATTGGGTCATTTAGCCATTTTGTGTTTGAGTCCCAATTGTTTTCATGGTTTTATTTTTTCAATTTCTTTCCATTGCATTTGTATTCTTGTATTAATTTGTTTTATACTCGCTAACAATTTGTAGTTTATAATTACCAAATCTGTGTGTTTTTCATAATGTAAAAACCCGCTAGGGCATTTAAATAAAATATCAAGTGTTTAAACAAATAAATGAGATGAAAAGTATGAGATAACTAAAATATGTTTTCCATTATAAACAATGATTATTAATAAAAATAATGTGAATTCACTGGGGTTATCCGTGCCAAGAACACTTAACAACATACTTTAAAAAATATATTTTTATTTAAGAATAAACAAAGAAGACTTATTAAACAGAGGTAATCAACAGAATATTGGGACAGTTTTAAACACTACGAATTATAAATAATTTATGTACACGTATTTATTATTTTATTTATTTATTTTATTTTATTCAGAAAACATACAGTCATACAAAATAAGTATTAAAAACAACAATTTTTTAACATAGAAAGACCAATTAAGTTTTCATAAATTAAAAAGATATAAACATTAAATGTGACAATTTTTTTAAAAATAAATAAGAATTTTAAGTGAGAAAAGAATAATTGTTGACATTTGCGTTTATATTATTTATATAACAAAACGCCCAACGAAAGAACTAAAACATAACATAAGCTATACATTTGTGGAGCAGTTTATTCAATATTGGTTTGGGCGAATAAGACAATCCATTTTATTTCAACCCAGCTCCACTATTATTATTTTTCTGGGCCTTTTGAACATTTTATCGTTACTAATTATTTGAATATATAGTGGGGAAGTAGGTAATAGATTTTAATTAAATAATTCTCATAATCTCTTTGTCCGAAAGTGGTACTAGTTTGAATTTGTTTAAGTTGTCCTTGTGTTGAAGATCTAGTGATTATATTATTTGTATGTGATGTACGTATTAATTTACTTATTTACACAAAAAAAATACTTTTGAGATGTATTTTGATTAATACAAATTTAAACGTTTTAGTGTATTTCCATGATTTCAGATATAAATCCTTTGCAAAAAAAAACCTATCTTTGAGCATGTATTTTATACTGTTTTCATTTATTTATTCATATTCATTTCGTGCTATAAAAAGGTAATACATATCTACAACTCCACAAAACATAAAGCTTTGTTTAAAAAAAAAATGTGTATCAATGTAAAAAGTCTATTCCCAAACTATTCATTGTGTACAATATATATACGAGGATGTCAGATTAAACTACAATGGTAAAATGTCTTCCTCGGCATATGTTTTACCAGTGAGAAATACATCATAATTTCAATTATATAATAAATATGTATTCTTATGAAGTATTAAAATAAATTAAATTAAATAAATAAATTGGAACAAGTGAAAACATATTATTTAATTATACAAAAACATGAATTACACTATTATATCATCGGCACGGATAACCCCAGTGGAGTCTCATTATTTTTATTATTAATCATTTCCTTTTCCCACCTAATGGTGCATAGGGCACTGCATTGGTACACCAATCGCAGCGTATCTTGGTTATTTTTGTTACCTGAAGGTAAGATAATCAGTCTTTCGCTTCAGGTACCTACCAGTCCAGGGACTATGAAATATTCTAGTGTGAAAACACCCTTTCAAATAAATATTTCATATCAACCAATTTTATTATAAATTATTGTCTACTATATGGAAAAAAAGAATAAAATGAATACGTATGTATAAATTGGGTCATTTTTTACAAAAAGGGAAATAGCATAAAAAATTTAAAATTAATTCTTAAATTGATTTGTAAAACAATAAATTTTTATGATTCTGAAAAAACACGTATCATTTTGTTTACTATTTTAAGGTTAAAAATATTTTTTCAAAATGAATTTTCTCGCAGCAGTCTCATTTAACATAAAAATACAAAAACTTGACTAATTTGCACTTGCTTATACCAGACAAAAAAGCAATGAAACCCTTGATTTCTTTTTCAGTGTTCTGACACCGGTCCAACCAGTGAGCACCGCTGGGAAGAAGATGGGAGATGCTATGAGCCCTATGGGCGAGGGCCGTGTAGTCCAGGGCAGATCATGCTTCCAGAAGGAAAATGCGGCTGCGAAGTGCATCTCCCGCACTATCACAATACCAGCAAGGCTTGTTACCAGATAGGTAAGACTTTATCATCAGGTTTGCAAAATTGTGCATTGAACGCATGTTCACGAACACTAAACATTTAACAAAGTGAAGTCATCGTGATTAATTCAAGAAGAGAGCTAAGGGGCCCGATTACAAAGTAATTTAAGTAAGCAGAGTTATCTTCTGTTGTCTATAAAGTAAAATCGAACTTTCTGGACGAAACCGCGTATTAAATGAGAATAAATATTTGAAAATTTTAAGTATTTTGGTCAGTTACCTGTAGTTAGTTGGACACGCGAAAAAAAATATGTTAGTTTTCTCTTAGTTATACTGAAAATTCGATTTTACTTTATAAACATAGAAAGATATCTGCGTTAATTTTTCATTGCAGGTAATATGAGGACAGGATCAGTTAATTTTTATCGCAATTTTTGTGATGGAGTAAAACAATCATGATCCATGATACGTTTTAGCATATATATATATTTATTTGTTTTCTTACAATTTATGTTAAACTTTTTTATATGTCCCGTGCCGAGGGAGACATTTAATATGATTTTGAAACATATTTTATTAAAAATAATTTAATCAATTATTATATCAATCAAAAAAGATTTAAGTTATTTAAACATCTTCTTGAAGATGTACATTTTTTTCCTCCATAATTTAAGTCAAGTTAATTCTTAATATTTAAAGTATTAACTTTGTGGTCAAACATTTGACCAAATATTATAAAATATTTGTATATAACCACTTACCGACTTTTCTATGTCTACCGGTTTCGAGACGTACCCGTCTCTTCGTCAGGACACCAATTAAACCAACATGCAAACATGGTAGACATAGAAAAGTCGGTAAGTGGTTATTTGGAAATATTTTAGTTAACATTTAGTTAAGTTCATTCGTTTATTTTTCAGGTTCAGTAGGCCCGTGTAACAAAGGCCAACGCTTCAAACTGTCTCCAGATATCCCCGGCAAAGCGCAATGCGTCTGTAAACCAAATAATGTTCTGTGGCAGGATGGGTCTTGCTACAGACTTTACACGAGAGGGCCTTGTGCTCAAAATGAGCTTCTTGCTCCCCCGTCTCGGTGCGTTCCTCTTCCTTGTCGTAAATCAAGACTTTATTTTCCGGAACACAAGAGATGCTTCAAAATAGGAACACAGGGTCCTTGTAAAGTGGATCAAGTCGTTTTATTCGATTTTGAAGCTCGGCCATCCGTCGATGGCATCGCTTATAACGGAATTTGCGGCTGTGCTGGAGCACTTTCCCTGGACAACCCAGACGGTTGTATGATTAGCAAAATGGCGGATGATAGTTGCTCAGATAGTCCCGGGATGGTCGCCATCGATGGTGGTTGCCATATGCTTTACACCAAGGGGCCTTGCGGAGACGGTCAGTGGCTAGTGCCGCAGAAGAACTCGACCAGGTCTTATAAAGATGCTGATTGTGCGTGTAAACCGGGGTTCACAAAGTACCCGGCAGATGATTCGCAGAAGGAAGGAGGCCTTAAAGACTCGTGTCTTCCACCGACAGTGACTCTGGCTCGTTATTTAAATATAAAATATAAATTTTGATAATTTAGGGCCATGCAGGGAAAATACAATGTGTGTATAACTTTAAAACAGGTGATCAAAAGACAATATAGCAATTTGGACTGAAAACATGTATTTATTCTGTGAATTTAATGCATTTAGTTAATTAGTTAATAGAATATTGTGATATAGGATACTGTAATGAGGACCTCATTATTTTAATGGCATTATTATTCCTTTTAACTAAGTACCAACTGAAAAAATAATTCACTAAAAATTCAGTTTTTTAATATTGTAGCATTGTATATGTGTTAAAGGTACTGCTGTCTAAGGATTAAGTTTTTCGTCTGTAATTTACTTAGTGGCTAATTTATTGACTTAGTTTTTTTTGTGATTTTTATTTTAAAATGTATAGTTGGAGTTGTATAAGGCAGGTCATATACTACTTTCAATTTTTTATTTAACTGTCATTGCAGTCTGTTCATTATGCAATGTGTTTTTTATATAATCTCATAAGATAAATGATTCGTTAGTTTGAAAAAAATCACGATTCTTAGTATCAGTATGGAACAGTTTTTATATGATTCAATTCGTGTATAAACAAAACTGGTGACGTAATAATTATAAGTAATGAACTAACTTTACCGAATCTAAATTGTACCTATTATGCAAAATAATGTTTGCATATTCCTATTAATGCATTTAACGTACAATTGATTCATTATTATAGCTAAAAAAGTATAAAATATATATGACTGTTAACTTTAATAAACTTTCGTATTCCACATGAACCAACAAGACTATTTTTTTTGTACAGTCATCATCACGGTACTAATTATTTATTAAATTCACCAATTATTCGCATGCAGCGACTTGCAAATCAATACTGAGATGATTTAGATTTATTTTATCCTAAGCCGCTGATGATTAAGTCCTGTATTTTGAAAAAGAATAAACAATTAAAAATTCAAATAATGATTAATTCTTCACTTTTATTTTAACTCCTTACTCTTGTGTGTATAATAATTTTAAAAATATATTATTGTTTTGTATTAATATTTATACAAACCGGCTATTTTCTGAAATTTACATTTCTTTTAAATGGGTAAATATTTATATTTGTTAAAGATGCAATATTTCTTTTTTTTTAAATGTAAATACTGTTTGTATACTTTGCTCGATGTTTTTGTTCTTTTTGTTGTCTTTTTTTTCACTGGTTTTATTGTAATTATGTTAAAGGTTCATGGAACCGTAAATAAATAAATACATAAATTATGTGCCCAACATATTATTTTATGATAATAAATTCTCGTTGGTCTAAAGCTGCGCAAAACACAAACTTTTTAGATTCATCAATAAATCATATGCCATGAAATGTTACTTTTTCTAAATAGTGCAGAATCATAATATTAGGAATTTTATAATAAACGTAATCTTATTGCATCGTATGTATATTTAAATTGGTATATATTTTTGTGTTATGAAAATATTATAGTAAGTTTTTTTTTTGTAAGAATAAGTATTTGAGTTTTTATTATTTACCCAAATATTAAAATTTTTATAACATTTCCTAAAAATTGCAAATAACTTGTGCTGGAAAAACGGTAAGCAAGTTGTGGTAGCGTGGGATTTGTACCTACGACCTTTGATCCGTTAGTCCGCACACTACCACGAGACTACAACCCGGCTCCAACGTTCAACTTTCCAAGATAAAAGATTATTATTTTGTATACCTACATACATTTTAATGTGACATTATGCTTTAGAGCTTCAAAATATTTTTAAAAAAATATCTTCAAGTTATTTTAATCGTAAAAGTAAATACTTCAAAAAATGTGAGAGAAATCCTTGATTTTTCAATCATCGAAAAATGTCAAGTTACGTGATAATTTTTCTTCACGTGTTGTGCCATAATCGGTTACATCATGATGTGAAATAATGTAAATATTTTAAAACATCATTGTAATAAAATTTAATTAAATATGTCAATGTTTTTTTACTGTATAAAGTGAACCTATTTTAATACCTACACTGTAAATTTGAATTTGTTTGATGGGTAGATTCCAGTTATCTATTCAAAAACATTTGGAAAATGTTTTTTTTTATTACATGAATGAAAGCGAGATCGTCCGGCTTTTGTTTTCATTTGACATTTGAGAAAAAATTCTGAGTGAGCGTGAAATTTTAGCTTCTTATAAATTTAAGTATTTCAATGGACGAAGACGAAGATGATGATGAACGAATCAATCAATTTGAAGATGGACACTGGATGTGGGATACTGATGAAATCATTTTAAAGTTTATTAGGTAATTTTTCTCTACCTCGTTTCCGTAATCCATACAATTAAGAAAAGTCCAGAAACCGTATACGAGCATCAAACAGATGGCGACTTAACTACTCATAAATGAGTAGCTTTACGTTTTGACCCATTAGTTTCTTTGTAGACGTCGCTCAGTTCACAAGTTCTGATTTGAATTCAACTATGCCGTACTGTGTCATTTTAAAGTGTAGAAATACTGCTAGAATCTTAAAGAAACAGGATGGGATCACATTTCATGTATAATTAGCAAATGAGTGTGTAAGTAGCAATTACATTACTTAAAAATTGAATTATTTTTCCATCTGTCAGATTGTTGAAGAAAACAAAATGAACATTTCGTTAGTGTTGCCAGGGTAGTAATTTTTTTACCCTACTTTACTCATCTAATAAGAGAACTAATGAAAATTGGACCTTGAATAAAACATCTCTGCGGTGAACATTTGACCGAGATTGTCTTTATACATCAAATATTATTTAACGTGATATAAAAATATCCGTTTATGTAAAATATATTTTTTTAAATATTTTGAGTTCAAAGTTCATTAATTTAATTACTATTTTTAAATGAACTTTTACTTATCTACTCTGTTGTGTCAATCAATATTTCCGCATGAACTATACAATTTTAGAGAAATTAACAGATTGCTTTTTTTTTACCTTACATTTATGTTTGATTATATTTTTTTCCATCGTGGAACATTACGCGGCGACATCACGAATGCGCGCGGTGAAAGTGTCGCATAGTGGGGGGATTATTGGACACAGTCCGATGTATTCAAATTATTCCCGTAGAATTATAACAGTCCAGAAACCGCGTACGCGCATCAAACAGAAGATGACTAAACTGCTCATAAACGAGTAGTTTTACGTTTTACCGATTAGTTACTCTGTAGACATCCCTTAGTACGCAACAACCCATTTGAATTCAACTATGCCGTGTTATGTCGTTCGTAAGTTTTTAAATACTGATGGGATTAAAAGGGAATGCGGTGGGATCACATTTCATGTGTAAGTAGCGAATTCACAAATGACATTATTTCAGAATCCCATTATTTTACAGTCTGTCAGATTGTTAGATAAAACAAGGTGGACATTTTGTCAGTTTTTCCAGGGTATTCGATTTTTTTACCTGGCATTCTATTAATAAACCTCAGTACAGTATTGAACTGTATTAATTTACTTTTTTACCGAATAATTGTTTAATTATATTTTTACGTTAACCTAATAACCTGTTTTTTTTTTTTTTAATAGTCCAGTCAGTGAAATATTTTTTGTGGTAAAACATAACAAACAAAATTATGATAATGTATTATTTTCGGTCTCGTAACATTACGCGGCCACTTCACGCATGCGCGCAGGCGGGATGTCAGGCTTTTGGACGCAGTGCGATGTACGCAAACATGATTCTTCACGCCTTCTGGTATATTATGATTCTATGGTTATTCCTGCACTATAGTACGATTCACGACCAGAGTCGTCTGGTTTATAGAATCACAAATGTGTTATTGTCCTTATAAGCCTAAAGAATATTGTCAAGCTACATACATGAATCGGTTATTTAAAAAACCCCGTAGTCTATTTATTTCAAATAAAACACTTTGTAATTTTTTTACCACATACGAGTTAAATATAATAACACTACCAGTTTCAGGTATTCTAAATTACCCCTGATCAGGTGTAAATATATACTTAACTAATATATATACACAGATTAGTACCTAGGTACTGATAGGGTCGGGTGGAAAGGAAAAGGCTTTCCTAATTATGGGGAATATTGATAGCAAGGGTGAAGTCCTGACTTATTACGGAACTTTCTAGCAAGGCGGGACACGAAAATTAATAATTATTAAATAATGGAATTGTTTATCAATGAATTAATAAGTTAGTAACTTAAAAGTCTACATAATTATGTATCATGATTTTCTATCTGTTACGCAAAATGTCATTGCATTCGTATTTTATAGTCACAAAATCATCGTTGATGAAGAGGATGAGCCATATGCTCCCGTATCAGACGATATAAGCTTTAGACTAGATGTGGATCTCTTGGAACAAGTAAATAAACCTTACATAAATATTGTGTCCGGGCCGATGAAGAATACGGTTCTGTGTGTGAAATAGAACCTGGACTAGTGTTGTCGACTCGATGCTGCTCCCAGGAAAATTCTGAAAAGGGTAATCGAATGGAAATACGTACCCCTCATAATGTAGGGGTTGGCGCGTTCACCTACCATGCTTGGGATACCAGGAACTGGATTTTTAGCCATCGATTAGAAAACACTCGTCCGGGATCTTGGTTTGGATCTATACACGCCGGACTGTTTTCTTCAGATGCTCGGACACAGAAAAAATATTTTTTGAGTAAATATTTGTTATTATTCAACATGACAGAATTTTTTCATTTTAGGTTATGTTTAAAAAAAAGTTTTACCGAAAAGTTAAAGAAGGAAAACCTGATGTCATCACAATACAGGTACGTACATAATGCTCATATTCGTCTAATTTATTGCTTTGTCTAATTTCATTGTAATTGTAAAATGTATTTATTTAGTGTAAAAGTGCATAAAAATCTAGGTATATCTGATTTTTTTTCACCCTCATATCTTCGGGCAATTACAAAAACTAGGTATCTTCGAAATCAGCATTTTTGAGTTAACCACTAAAAGCACATTTTGTATATACACCTCCATTAATGCCACAAATTGACAAGTCGTGCTTTCAAATCATCATAATATTATTTAAATGCATCAGTTACCTAGTTTTAGTTATTTTGAAGTGATCTAGTTTTAGTAATAGCCTAATTAGTCTTTTTTTTAGTATGACTTGGTTTGACTTTAATTTATATCACACAATCTAACAAGCTGCAAATTTCAAATTAACGTAATATAATCTGCGCATACGGGCCCACGAGAAAACATGAAATAATGTTAATTTTACTTTAATACATAAAAGTTATAAAAAAGAACTAATGTGACAAATTATAGGTATTCTAAGACGTCTTGGTATTGTCAAAAGTGCTATGAGTCGGCAGGTGAAGATCTTGAAGAATCGCAGAATAACCATTAACACCAAAAAAAGACTTGTTAACGCCTTGATTTTCTCAGTGTTCATGTACGGTGTGGAGTGTTGGACACTGAGGGAATCTGAAAAGAAAAAACTCGAAGCTTTCGAAATGTGGTGTTGGCGGCGAATGCTGCGGATTCCGTGGACGGCCAGACGTACGAATGCATCTATTCTCCAGAAACTAGACATAGGAGAAAGACTAACATCTATGTGCGAAAAAAGAATCCTGCAGTTTTTTGGGAATATTTCCAGAGGAAACTCTGATAGTTTGGAGAAAACTATTCTCCTGGGAAGTGTCGAAGGGACAAGGTCGCGTGGACGACAACCGACAAGATGGAGCGGCACAGTCACTGAATTATCAAAATCATCCCTGACGTATGCCTATAGAAGAGATATTAATTCGGCTGTGTAATTAATTGTTAACAGCGTAGGCTGCAGAGCTAATTCTGTTTGATAAACCAGGTATATGCGGACCCCATTAATGCTTGGAATAATCCTTTATCTTACATGTACGGACCGTATAACAGTAACATCAAGACACTAAAAGAAACATTGATATATTTTTCTTGAAGCTCACATGTTGTGGACATTTGGTTTTGTATGTTTTTGTGTAAGTTTTACAGGTATTATTGTTTTAAAATGAAATGAAAAATTAAATACAAATGTATTTTTTAGGATATCAAAGACGTTGTTTTATTCACTGCGCCCAAAGGAAATTTAAATTTTAAACTAATCTGCACATTTCACACTCCCGCGTATGAAAGGTTTACCAGAAGTCTAATTGCGTATACTCAATTTTACTTGCAGGTAATTATTTGGTTATGTTTACTACCGTACCTATGCGCTTAGTAAATATGTTTTATTAAAAATTACTCTCCTAACCTTTTTTCTACTTAATAAATTGACGATATATGCTCATAGCGAAGATCTTCATGTTGCCGCACGTAAATCGGTTCAGTAGTTATTCAATCCATCTAATTTTAAATATAATAATAACCCATTTTACCTTTATTAAAAAATACTGTTTTTAAATAAATAAAAAAATGCACTTTGCAAAAAAATGTATAAATGTAAATTACCAGCTTTTACCCGCGGCTTCGCTCGCGTGGTACATACTGCGGGGAAATAAGTTAATGAACTAGTTTTATCGTTTAACAATAATAATTTTCCCGATTATTTTTTTGGAATAAAAAGTAGACAGTATCGATTGTCAGTCCTCCAAATATCACTATGCAAAAAATACTACGGTCCCTCAGTCTATGGGGAAGTAGCATCGTTATTTATTTATTTTATTACTTTCCATCAAGAATTCACGTTTCTACTTAAAATTTTCCCCGACGGAGTGAGATGTTTTATTTACTTACTTTATAAGTATACATATTAAATACCAGTGAGTCTATAGTCTATGTAAAACTAGTAAATTAGAACATGATTACGGAGCGTCCTCTGGTTAGGATAGTTGCCATCTAACATGGCTCAGCCTGTTCTAAGATGGATATTTTTTATGTGTTACAGTATAAGTAGTTCTAAACTAATATAACACAACAACAACAACAAAAAGAACTTAAACGACATAATTATAAATGCATAGCCAATTAATTATAAGAATTTAAAAATAATAATAATGAAAAACATATCATAAAAAAACAAGTATAAAGTAATGTAATGCATAAGAATATAGTATATATGTATTTCAATTATGTAAAGTAATATGTTTATTATTTTGAGATGAAATTTGTGAACCATGAGACACAGGTCACCTCACCTCTTCGGCTATCCTTATGCAAAAAAATCCCTTGATCCATCTCTCCGTTGCGCCGTGAAAGAAGGACAAATAAACAAACAAACCATTGCATTTATTTGAGTATTAATATTATGGATATAACATTTAACTTGTTGTGATGTCAGAGGTCAAATGATAAATTTGGTATCTAGAACAAGCACTGAAAAGGAAATACATCTATGAGAACAAGAATAAGTGAATAACAACTATCCTTTCATATATATGTGTATATTTCAAACAATGGGAGTCATTCAAATGATTTCGTATACCTACGTATCTGTTTGCTAATAAATGACAATGGAAACTAGTTTGTGGTCAAATTTTCATATTAAAACAATGGAAAATGTTTTTTTTTTTAGCAAGTTTATACGAGTATTTTACCTATTTTCGCGTTAATATAAACTTCGAATTATAAAATTGTGTTTGTAACTTTATTTTTTCTAATAAATATGAACACTCTGACACGTATTTAACCTCTAAACAGGTAGTGCAAATAATGAAGCGTCGATGTTCAGAAGGCGCTAAAAAAATAAGGTTACCTCAGAGCGATGTCATAGAAAAAACTTTGGAAAATAACTTAGCCGATTTTAGAAGTCTTGTTGGCAGAGATTTTTTGTATCTTCACCTCGGTAATATCAAACTATTAATTGTTTATTGTAAAGTATATTGTTTATTTTATACTCTCATAGGCGGAAATTTGGAATACTGTATCGTTATTATTATCACGAATAACTGAAGGACAACATCAAGGGCGCTTTTCAAAAGAGATTGTACGCAGTATTAAATTTGTTATGAATCAATATTTAAGTAAAAATTTTTGTTAAACTTCATATTTATCATTTGAAGATTTACTGAAATGGTTAAGAGAACACGAGGATTTATTTTTTGAAACTTTACTTCGCTCTCACAGTTTCGCACTTCTGCTGAAAGAGCATTCCATGCCGTAGGGCTTGCGAATTTAGTGCTGTTTGCATAGCATCTTTCTTTTATTTTATTTTATTTATTGTATATACGGCCTAAGCCAATTATAACAGTTATATGAAGAAATATGAGTACAAGAAACTGAACAAAAAGAGCATAAAACTACGTAGCGAAGACAAACAAGGGCAATACAATAGTGGTATACAATATATTCATAAAAACAAAAGACATAAGACTTCGAGCTAAACCATACCAATCCAACTTCATCCCACACTGTTTAAGTCACGAAGAGATCTACGAAAAGCTGGAAGATCTATCCCAAAGAATTCGTGTGATAAATGATCTTACTGGTATAATACATTTTTTGATTGTTGCAGATGCAGCTTAGCTGAGCGTAAAACGTCTTTCAGCTAGTTTATCAAGAATACTTTTTTTTTAATTTTGGGCCAACAGGCCAGGAGCCCAATTACAGGGGTGAATTTTATAGCACAAAACACCCAGACTCATATTAAATTTGTGTGTTTTTACCGGGAAGCAAACCCGGTACCTTCCGTGGGCGAGTCGACTGTCTTAGCCATTACCGCACGGAGGCTACCTTAGACTTTGTCGAAATTCAAACTTTGATCCTTACAGCGTTTTAAATTTCAGACACCGAGACATCAAAACTGCTTTCGATTCTCATCACTTCAATATATGTATTTTACTTCCTTTGATTTGCCAGATACGGTTGAAGTAGATGAGGAGGTTAAAATTTGGCAATTCTGAATCGAAACAAGTTTAATTAATTCGTATTTAACGATTTGATTTATTAAAACTGTTTTAGATGACGGTGACATAAAACCAAGAATAAATATGATTAGTGTCGAGATGCGCTACACAGAAATGTTGATTCGAGTTAGTATACAGATTGTTTGGATAGCTTTGCTTCGTCCTCGTTTTGATACCATTGGTAAGGAAAATTGAAGCATTTACTTATTTAGAACAATTTATAAAGCGCCATTTTTGTATAAATCACCTCAAGGGCGCTGAATAATAAGTATCCTAACACGCCTTTCAACTACAGAGCGCATAGGCGATTGGGATTCTAGTTTCCCATTTCCTTAATTTTATTAACTTTATGAAGAGGTAGATTACAACACGTCTTGCAGCTACACAGCGCACGGACATTTAGAAATCTAGCCCCCATGCACAAAAAAATAGTAAGCAGTGTTTTTCATTTATAAATAATTGTTTACAAATAGAATCTAGTCCTGCAGTTACAGAGCGCATGGGCAGTTAATAATCTAGACCCTGTTTACAGTTAAGGTTAAATTTAGGTATACTATGAAGGCTAGCGTCACAAAAAGTCGTGCAATTACAAAGCGCATTGACGAGTGGTATTACAGCAAGATAAAAATGATTTTAAAAAGTTTACAACAAAAGATACAGTAATAATACATCGAGCAAAGAATTAGTAAGTTTGGCCATAGTGAACATGCAACACCAAATATACAGCAAAAGCATTTATCCTGCGAATAAATCATGTTTTCGTGATATAAGCACATGCTAGTTTGGTTTTTCTGTTCTTTTCTTTTCTTTTGATGGTCATGTCATGCCATATTTTTGTGCTATAAACTTTTTAATAATTAAAAAAGGAATGGCCCACTCTCAGACGCTGAAGTCTTTGTGGGCATTTTTTCCAATTTATGTTATAGCTTAATTTAAAGATGTATTTTTCTAAAGTGTATTTTTGTGTATTATATTTATATGTAAATAATATATGTATGAAAAAATAAACCAATAAAAAATATATATGTATATATATATATATAACACAAAGTTTACAAGTGTGAATAGATTAGCTATCACAAAATGTTATAACTAAATTAATATGGTAGAAGACTTTTTCTTTTTTTTTAAATATGTGAGTTGAATTATTATTTTACCTTGCTTGTAATGTACAATATTTATATTTACTTCAAAGCGATAGTTATTTATTTGTTTACTTAAAAAAAAAAACATTTATTCTATTAAATTTACTTCAATGAAAAACTTTGTTTAGTTATTTAGTTATTTTATGTAAGGATCGGTGGGATGTTTTAGCTGAGTATAATACTTTTTTTTTAAACAGTATGAGAAATTTATATTAGTAGTAAACGTATTCCTATGTAAGAGATATAAAATTGAAGTATGTACTGTACAATTTGTTAATATGCAGTTCAGTAGGATTTTTATAAATAATCATTATTATGAATTAACAAAAAAGGTATTAAATCAAAACACATAAAATTATTTTAATAGATCGAAAAAATCAAATGCTACCCAAATGTCGGACTATCGTTCTTTTAAAAATCGTACTATGACAATTTTTTTTACAGACACCGAACTGAACAGAATGTTTCGAAGCCAATTATTCAACTTATCATTGCACAA
Source organism: Micrasema longulum (assembly GCF_059751315.1). NCBI lineage: Eukaryota > Metazoa > Arthropoda > Insecta > Trichoptera > Brachycentridae > Micrasema > Micrasema longulum. Next base: position 380,705 of record NW_028277628.1, read on the forward strand.
GTCAAGCAGTAATACTCCTGACCTGTCCCAGTATGAGAAGGCAGTGTTTTATAGAGAAAGGAAAGGTGTTTCACAAATTATTGACAAGTTTAACATATTGTCTCCTGTTGCGAAGGACTTATTTCTATATCCCCAGGACTACAGGCACGTGGGAATTGGGGAAGTTGGATACAAAAGGTAATTAAATACGAACTTTTATTTTGAAAAATGAGGCATCTTTAGTTTTATGTGTCCGGGCAGATGGAGAATACAGTTCTGTATGTGAATTAAAACTACAATCCTGGACGAGTTTTTTTGACAGATAGGGGGTACTCTCAGGTAAAAAATCCTAAAAAGTAAAATCGAGTGCACATAAGTCTGACTCGTAATATATTGGTTGACGCGTTCGCCTACCTAGCTTAAGATCCCGTGTTCGATTCCCGGCTCGATGAATGTGAAATATGGGTTGTTTTCATGTAAAAAAAAAATTCCAGATGCGCTGCGATTATAGTGCCAATGCAGTGTCCTATGGACCACTAGGTACGGAAATGGATATGACGATGTTTTTGAAAAAATACTGTCAACATAAAATTTCATACAAAATATATTACTAAGGCAAATAGGCATAACAGATACCACAACTAAAATTATCTTTCATTCGTAGTTACATAATAAATATAAACATTATTTTGACAGCAAGTCGTATAGCATAAAAACGCTCAGAGTAAAAATGCGCCAAGCTATAGAGGAGCCTAAACGTAGGAAATCCATTCTATGACTATTAAGTATTAAGTTAGCTACAGTTCACAGCAAAATAATGGGCTGTACTCGGGTCGAGAACTGCCAAATCGAATTCATTAAATCCATTGTTGCCGCGTATTGTCATCTTTAGGAATGCTAAAAAACAGGACGTACCTACATATTAACACATATTTTTCACTTGAATTAAAATGAACATTATTTTACTTTTTATTTTTAATCATTCTAATCATTACAGTAAACTTTTAAAATGTATATAAATAGGCGTTTTAGTTTTTAAGACATTATATGGATGCCTAGTGCGGCCCTGACATATTGCCCGTAATCAACTGTTATTATCAACAGTAAACATACAGTAATTCACAAATTTATCGCCTTAATTGAGAAAAAAAAGTATCTAAAATTACTAATATAAGAAAGTTTTTAAGCAACATAAAACAAATGTCGGGACAATAAATACCAAAAATCAATGTAAATCATAGGAAAATATTCGAAATCAACTGCCTGTAAAAACTGATTCATTTAACACCTTTGACGCTTCTACTGTTGCAACCAAACATACTGCAATTCACCATAGTCGATTTTTATTAATTATTACGTAAATATCCAAGTTATTTACAAACAAAGCCAAGCACACCGACAAAAGCATCTGACAGAACCGTTATGTGTTTGTTGTCAAACAAAAGAAAATGGTTGCTAACCAACAAACCAACATCGCTTGCGTTGTATGCAACATAGTGATATGGGGTTTTTCTACTGACATTTCTTGGTGAAACTGCATTTTGCATAGTGATAGGGGTTACGCATTAAACTATGAGGATAATACCTGTAAATGCCCATACTCTTTCTTCGAATATGTTCACCTCGGCAGAAATACCTGGTAATAACGGAACATGGCTCTAGAACCGTTAGTTTCAATTTGATAACATTATTATTTTCATGAGTTAAATTATTTTTAAAATTACTTGGATTTAATCAGCAAATTCTTTGTTTATTTTCTATTAGGTACCATCTTACTTAATTTGAATTCTTAATTAAAATTTAATGCAAATTATAACTTTATTGCACACATGAACTCTTTTGACGAATCACTGTAAGAAATTGTGTAAACATTATTCGTAACCGTGACCGAGTGAATTCCTAAAATTTACGCGTTAGTTTGCGTAATAGATTTGTGTAATTTATTTTTTCAATTGTAACGACTGTACTGAACTGCATAACGACGTGGAACATAATAAATCAAATTCAACACACAATATTTTAGAACTTACAACGTATTTTCGGGATATGAATGAATAAAACCATGTCTCACATTGATTAATTTTTATAAATACCATTTTTTTAACAAAATAACTATTTTAAATTCCAACCATTACTAAATATGTTGCAACAGAAAGGGAAATTTTTTTTCAGAGGGTAATATGGAAGTCTAGACATTTACAGGGCTTATGACCTGTCATGATCGGGTTGTGGTCCTGTGGCTAGTGTCTCTGACTCACGGACCAAAGGTCTGTGGTTCGAATCCCACTCTACCCCAACTTGATTCCATTTTCTAGTAGTGAGTTATTTACAACTCGTTGAAAATAGACCTCAAAATTAAATATTTGGGTAAATCATAAGAACGCAAATATTTTTATTCTTTTTTTAATTGAGTGGTTTAATTAGCCACTTTACACACTATATATTATCCACTATTTTGGCTATGTTTTTTTTTTTTTTTTTAAATATATATTTGGACCCCTGGATTTAGTAGCCTTACTTGTCATGTACAAGGCTAAGGTACTCGGAAAAAATCGTTTTGGTTTGTCTTGGAAATGGGATGTTCGATCACTGATTTTGATTTATTACCTTTATGAGTCCAATCACCATTGTTGCAAAGTTCGAGAACAATGGCGCGTGAAAACTACTTTTAACTACAGTGTGGATATCTGTTAAGGATATATTTTGGCTATGTTTAAACATCCACAGTTCCTCAACTCTTCCATATGCTGACTTTTGTGAAGTAAAAGAGCTGAAACCATTATCATATGGGTGAGATTAGTCTGGCTGAACCAATTTACCTACCAGGCAACGCCTGAAAACAATTTTCCAATTTTTATACTTCTCCTTATACCAGTTAGTTGATTCAACAATGATTTGAGTATGTCCAAATGTTTTCAGACATGCTGAATTCCCTAGGAACACAGTTACACAGTGTGTAAAGTGGTTACCTTAGTCATCCAATGACAGGTCATAAGCCCTGTAAATGCCAAGACTTACATATTACCTTCTCAAAAATGTTTTCCCCCTGTTGCACAAATTAAGATCTAAATAGCTCCCTAGGGAGGAAATTCAGCATGTTCGCAAACATCTGGACATACTTCAACAACTATGTTTACCATATGTAGTTTAGCGAAAGTTATTATATGCACGAAAATTACATCACTTTAACAAATTTGTTTATATAAAAAAACGTTTTTAATAGATAGAGAGCATTTCAGCTCCTTGCAGTTTTTTTTTAAGTTCAGAAAAATTTTATTTTCATAATAAAGTATTACGAAGTGAATGCCGACTCAATTAAAAATGCAGAAAAGTATATTATTCGTCCTTGTATTGAAACAATAAATAATTTTTTCAAATAAGCAATAAATTACGATGATACCGGTATTTTTTTTTTTTTTGTGTAACGTAGGATAAATTTTCTAGAATGGTTTAAAATTTAAAATATACATATTTTGAATTACCCGAAAACGAGACGTTTCCCGCCATGTAGGACAAACGGCGCGAATGACGTTTTGACGCCAAACTTATACGCGATGTTCATTAGAAGCACAGTTGACAGTCATAACACGTGATGTCAAAATGACGTGATACCATCTGCGGACCGTTTTGTATGTATTTATCATAGAATAAAGTATAGTCCAGAAGGAGCGTAGAATCATATTTGAATACATCGGACTGTGTTCAATAATCCCCCCACTATGCCCTACTTTTGCCTCGCGCATTCGTGATGTCGCCGCGTAATGTTGCTTGATGGTAAAAAAATGATCATAACACAAATGTAAGGTAAAAAAAAAATTAAAAAAACTGTTAATTTCCCTAAAATTTTATTGTGCACGCGGAAGCATTGATTGACACAACAGAGTAGATAAGTAAAGGGTCATTTAAAAAGAGTAATTGAATTAATGAACTTTGAACTTAATGCATAAAACAAATTTTATTTTACATAAAACGGATATTTTTATATCATGTTAAATTATATTTGATGTTTTAATGATAATATCGTTCAAATGTCCCCCACGGCGTTGTTTAATCCAAGGTCTAATTTTCATTAGTTCTTTTATTAGATGAGCAAAGTAGGGTAAAAAAATTTACTACCCTGGCAACACTAACGAAATTTCCATTTTGTTTCTTCGACAATCTGAAAATAATTCAATTTTTAAGTGAAGCATTTGTTTGCTATTTACACATGAAATGTGATACCTTTCTGTTTCTTTAAGATACTAGCAGTATTTCTACACTTTAAAAGGACACAACACAGCATAGTTGAATTCAAATCAGGAGTTGCGTACTGAGCGACGTCTACAATGAAACTAATTGGTCAAAACTTAAACCTTCTCATTTATGAGTAGTTGAGTCGCCTTCTGTTTGATGTGCGTATACGGTTTCTGGACTATTCTTAATTCTATGGTGTTTATTTTTAAACCCAAAAAATACTATTAGAATCGTCAAGATCCGCTCTTAATATGTATATTTTATTTTTAACGTTATTTCCGACTTGTGAAAATACACTCTTTTATTACGGTTCAGAGTTGTGATGAAATTAATTCTCATTTTATATCATGGCACCAAGCATTGCAAACACCAGAAAAAATCAGACTCCCAATAAATTATTTGTGGATAACCTATTGGGCCTTATTATGTTGGGCCACCGGGAACTTACCGGTGTAAAGGTGCCTACGATAGTACCTTGTTACTTAAACTTATGTCTGCACAGTAGAAAAATATGTGAGCTGTTTGTTCTGCTTTGTTTTTTTTATTTTATTTTTTTATTATTATTATTTTTTTATTTATAAATCATAAAACACAAAGTATTTTACAAGTATAATACGTTGAATTACATTCCCAGAAGTTAACACAACTCAATTCGGGACATAAATAATATTAACATTTTGAAAATAACACATATTGAGAACAACAAAGAAACAAAGCAAGTTTAGCACCTTTATAACTAAATATAGCACAAGAATATATTCGCCAAAAACCTTTTCTTACACAAGCATAATAAATATATATAAAAAAAAACGCTTTTAAGAATAAAAAAAAGTATTGAATCTACTAAGGGAAATAAGGTCATTTACATCACACGCCATGCAGATGATGCTGCCATGGTGATGATGAGACATCTCAGTTAGTAAACATCTGGATGCCTAAGAAATGTCGTATAGTACAGTGAACACATGATTATTGGAAACATAATTCGGATATACAAAACGCGTGTCAGACCAAATCATGGTGTATACAACAGAGATGAGGATACATAGAGAGAAAATAAAAAATACGAAAAACCTAGTAGAAAAACTAAATAGAAAAACTAAATAGATAGACTAAAAAACTGCTCATAACGTCAGAGATGAAAGTACTTAAGGCAATCTCAGGGAAGCCCAAAAGAGGCAGAATCTAGAGTCAAGAAGTTAGACGGATTTGCAATACCCATTGCATTGTAAATAGATTATGGAGAGATTTTATTATTATTTATGTATATATATCTATGCGGATTTCAGTATAAATATGAATTTTTCATTTATATTTTTTTGACATTTATATTGACACCATAAGTATATATTAAATACAAAAAACAAAAGTGTTATGTAAAACGTGAAATAAAAATATATAAAATTAATTATAAACCGGGTATAAAGTTATGCCTTTTGCATAATGGTAGAAATTTCTACCACTATGCCGAGGCAAAACTTTATACCAGGTACGTAAGGCCCATTAACTTTACCAATATGTTTTTTTTTAAATAGTTGGATATTTGGATATTATACCGTCCATAAATAATTATTGTATCCAGGTTTTGCTGTCCAACGCCTCCTCGAAAGTGTACTCGTACATAGCGTCCTCTAATATAGTCGCATACAACTGATGTATTTGTTTTAATTATCAGATTATGATATCCTTCTAAGCTCATATTTTACGTCACTTGACGGCACGTGTCAGGGGTGTTATTCTGCTTGGCATACGCCTTCTTCAATTTATTTAGGTGGCTCAGTTTCAAGATTCAAATTGCCTGAACGGAATTTCTCAAATCATTGATAACCGTCGGAGTAGAGTTCGTATCGGTTACGCCTTTGTTCCTAAGCCTTTGATATTTTAGAAGTAGCGACGCAAATAAATATTTTTTTTGTGCAATTCGTGAAATTTACGGATATCAACACAAATAACTAAAAAAAATCAGAATACAGTTCTGTTTGTAAAAGTTTTGTTTTTGAAAAATAGCCAGAACCCTTGACAAATGTTTCCGACTCGATAAATTCGCTCAGGTAAAAATCTAAAAAAAACGAAAATTTGTAAAATTTAGTCTGCCTCGTGGTAAACTGATTAAATGCATTTGGTTATCTTGCCTCAGGTCCTGAGTTCGACTTTCAGCAATATCAATGCGAAATATGGATTTAATTAAACGGTGGTTTTCTAATGTTATATTTTATATGCTCCCAGCAGATCAATCACAATGGCTGCACAATGACCGACAAGGTCATTATCAACGCGATAATTTTTTTTTAGTGATAAGTGTTGGTTTAGGACTTTTAATCGACGTGACGTGATAAACATCTGTGATTGAACACCTAGACTAGCCCCTGGAACGCAAGCATCTTGCGCGTATATTAAAATAATGATAGCTTACACACTGCAATTTAAGTTCCGATACAGTGCCCTATGCACCATCATGTGCGGGTAAGAGAGTGATGCTGCCAAAAAGAAGTTGGAATATAAGTTATCTCATTAAAAAAATAAAAAATTGGTTCAGTATAATGGAATAAAATACGTTTTAGGCTCCTCGAGTTTTTTTTACATATTTTTTTCCAGAGATACGTCCACTTTGCGAATTGAATATTTGGATGATGTGTTTTCCCTCCCCGAGGAAAAGATAATCCCGATTGATCTCCATGTCGGTATATTGGGAGAGCCGAGGAACAAGTTCGATATGATGCTGAGAGAAATTTCGGTAGGCAAAACTGGCACCGGTAGCAAATCACAATCCAGGTATGGTTATATCACGATTACATTATATGAGTGAAAATAATAAAAACAAAGTGCGATTTTGTATTTGTTGTAATTCAATTCGCTTACTTTACTTTTTCTCCATTACAAAGAAAATAAAAACATTATTTTATACTTGCACTATCTACAAAAACATACAATGTAATATGCATGTTACATTTACCATGAGAGTTTGATGATGATTTTTTTTATTTGACAAATTTTTTATAAACCCTTACGAATTATAACATTCATTTTACAAAAATAATATAAACATTTTACATTCATACTCTGTTGTTCAAAATAATATTCTCGTATTTTGAAAAGTTTGTCTAAGTCTTTTGTTTAGTTTTGTCTGGTATTTTATTGTAAAATTTCAGTCCCTGGTTCATTAGTCTTGATTGTCCTTGTCTTGTTTTAGAAAGTTGCATATGGTATTTGTCTGATATTCTCGTATAATGTCCATGTTGACTACAATTTATTACAAGTTTAATAATTTATGGATAAATTTTAATGATTCTAGTTGAAAGAGTTCAACTATATTTAATTGCTTAGTTTGTTTAAAAAGTTCTCTAGTTGCAGTTAGATAGAGAAGGTCATATAATAACTTTAACATTTTATTTTGTTGTCTTTGTAGTCTGTTTATGTCATTTTGATATCCTGTTCTCCATAGTAGTTGCGTATAACATATTTTAGTTTTTACATAGGCTTCATACATTAGAATTTTTTCCGTTTTTGGAACAAAGTTTTTGATTTTTAAAAAAAGACTCGATAATGTCGCCACTTTGCTAATTAAATTTTTTTATAAAATTTAATTAGCAAAGTGGATTTTGTGTATAAAATTTTGAATGTATTATTTTTTACAAAATATATTTTTGGTTTTTTTACTCTGTCATACCAACATAAATAAGTGAATGGATTATAATTTCTTTATATTTTTTCAGTGTTGCTTTGAAAGGAGTTATTTCGTCCGTCTCTAAAAAGTCGAAATATTCTGTGCACATGTGCGGGACGTTTGAAGTTCCCTGTGTTAGCGATTCGTAAGTTACAAAAAATATAATTTATAAAAATTAGTGAGATCGTTTACGAGGCTTATTTCAAATACATTTTTTATGACAATCGTTATTAGTGTACCTCACAGTTTGTGGCGGCTAAACTGGTATGAGACATTTATGGATTGATAAAATACACACGAAATGAACACAGATGGACTTAAAAATTTATTAAGATAAAAATAATATTATTTGTAATTTGGGACTTTTTTGTTTCATATCATGAAGTAGGGCACTCAAAAACATATTCTTTTGTGTGCTATAATAATATCATTGCAAATATAGTTCATTTATAAGTTGCTTAACACATACATATGTTTAATTTAAATTATTTATTGACAATTCTTGATGGAATTCCATTGTAATGATGTAATAACTTATATTTACATATAAGTTATTAATTTTAGAAATACTTGGTACACTTCCACTTATTTATTTTGACCAATTAGCGCTTTCACCCTCTAATGGGCATCTTCAGACTGGTGAATATTATACAGTATATGGATAATTTATATAAAACTAAATATTATCTTAAGTGTAGGTATATTTAAAAATAAGTTGAAAAAAATACAATACGCAATATTGCAATGGAACAGAGTGAGACAAATGATCGAAACACGTGTTGGCGGATATTCTATGTTTTGAAAAATATTTTTTGTTTTATTACAATGTACAGGGTCTAACTAAGGGGGCTAACAAGGGTGAGTTTTTAAATTCTGCTGATTTATTAAAATTCTATCGCAATTATTTTTTATCCTATTTATTTCCAAAATTTCTAATCTATCTAACTTTTGACCTTTATGTCCTACATGTAAAATTTTTATGTTTTTTTCTTTATCAAAATTATGTTTTAATTCATTTAAATGTGATGCATAGTTTGATGAGTCGTTATTTAATCTATGTGAAGTTAAATGTTCTTTTACTCTATATTTAATAGCTCTCCCGCTTTGTCCTATATATGAACCAGGACAAGTACATGTTAGTTCGTATATTCCGCTATTTTCATTTGTCTCACTCTGTTCCATTGCAATATTGCGTATTGTATTTTTTTCAACTTATTTTTAAATGTACATACACCGCAAGACAAATAAATTTACGAGTTCTCAAAAAAACTAAAATTGACATATAATGAATTATTCTTGATATTTAATTAGTTTTTTTTATATTGTTTGACATATGTGATGACTACTCGTTATTTCAAGGTTAAAATAAAAAATCTTACTCATGAATTGTACTTAGAAATTGCCATTATATATCAGGTATCAGATTACCCGAACCTTAGAGACCCATAACGGTTCATTTATGGTCGAGTGTTTGTGATGGAATAATAAAAGACATGTTATTTTTTAATTCATATTTAAGAAGTAGGTTCTTATCGCTTTATTTTAAATTAAAGTATTTTACATTTAAACATATTTATAACATTTAAAAATATTTAGTACTTAGTGAATTCACCTTTATTTTTTATAACATGTAAAATTCTATTATTTAGAGAAGCGTAAAGCGAATCTAAAATTTCTGATGTTATTTCTTCTTCCCAAACTTGAATTAAGTTTTTTTTTAATTCCTCAATGTTTTTTGATTTTTTTTTCCCGACTTTTTTTTTCATAATCGCCCATAAATTTTCTATCGGGTTCAAATCAGGGCTATTCTCGGGCCACGTCAACGATTTTAAGCCAATTTTCTCCTTGAATTCATTAATCTATAAAAAAACAATAAATTATTTATCATGTGGTCACAAAATGCATTTAAAAATATATATATTTGTACTCACAGTGCGGGCTCTATGGCACGGCGCAGAATCGTCCTGAAAAATTGGGTCCGCGGTATACTGCGTAATGTCCTCGATTGTTGGAATAATATGTTTTTTTAACACTTTTTTGTACTGAATGGCATTCATCGTACCCTGTACAAAATTTAGAGGTCCTAAACCGTATGCTGTCATGCACCCCCAAATCATCACGTAGGGTGAATGTTTAACGGTTCGAGTGACGCACGACGGATGATATCTTTCCCCACGTTTTCGTCGAACTATCTTTCTGCCGTCTGGACCAAAAAGGTTGAATTTTGATTCATCAGAGAAAACAACATTTTGCCAATCCTCCAAGGTCCAATTCTGGTGCTCTTTCGCCCAATCCAGTCTAGCCTTCTTCATTTTGTCCGTGAGTAATGGTTTCTTTGCGGGACTCCGTGCTTGGAAACCATGCTCCAACAGCCGCCTGGACACTGTTTTTACTGAAAATGTTGATGTGCTGGTAGACTGCACCTCTGCGTGTATTTCAGGTGCCGTTAAAAATCGATCGCGCATAACAATTTTTTTTATTAAGCGATCATCTCGGGCAGATGTCACGCGCCCCCGTCCGATCCTTTTTTCCGTTCTATGGATCCAGTTTCTTGGATTTTTTTAAATAAAAACCTCACTGCACCTTCTGAATACCCAACTCGACGAGATATTTCACAATTAGATATGTTTTCTTGCGACAATGTGATTATTTTGGATTTTATCGCAATCGACATTTGCTTTGCACTTTCCATGATTGTTGTGTTTTGTTCACTCAAACGCGGGTAAAACAAGACTGTTGAGACATTTTAAAATGTAAATATTGTAGAAAGGTGACACATAGTGTCCTTAATTTATTAAACAAAAGAAAGAGGTATCGATAAAGGATTTCTTAGAAAAAGGGTTCAGTAAAGTCAAGGGGCGCGGTAGCAGGTAAACTCGTATTTTTTTTTGTCTTGCGGTGTACCTACGCTTAAGATAATATTTAGTTTTATATAAATTATCCATACACTGTATAATATTCACCAGTCTGAAGATGCCCATTAGAGGGTGAAAGCGCTAATTGGTCAAAATAAATAAGTGGAAGTGTACCAAGTATTTTTTAAATTAATAACTTATATGTAAATATAAGTTATTACAACATACATTTGTCTTCACGTTTCAACTAGTTTGACGTTTTACCGTATATTTTATTTTTTTAGTGTCTTATAAAATTGAATTTTGTTACTTCGTCTTTTTCCTAAATGGGTGTCTGGAATCTTTTCTCTTGTATTGTGATCATGTTCATGTTGGATTTGATTATTTTTTTCAAGCATTTTGTGTTTATTTTTTAGAATTAATAATTTAGTACACGAATACCGCTGTATTGTAAAATATTTTTTTCGCAGATTCCATGATATAATGTTCTACTCTGCAAATGGCTAAAAGTGGTATTAAAATATAAATTTGTTTTCAGATACGTTCTTACCGACACATTCCCTAGTTTTCCACCAAGTAATCGTCTAAGACCGATCAACAAAAAGCAGAAGATGAGATGGTTAAAATATATCAAACCGAAAAAGAAAAAGAATTAGATAATACCGCCGTGTTTTGTTGAGTACGGGGGTTATAATATTCCTGACTAAATCGTACTCAACAAATTTCGTACACAACTAGAGTCATCTATGGGTGATATTTGCGAGAAACAATTCATTTTATTTAATGAAAACGCACTTATTTATTCATAAAAATAAAACTTATTTATAGCCTAACAAATATTACAAAATATGCTATTATATACAGCACTTATTCATTTGTTTTTCTGTAATAAATAAAGACATCGATTGTGGAGTGAAGGGGCCTTTTCAAATACTTTTACGGTTAATTGTTTTCGGGCAAGAACCGATTTCCCGTCCATTTCTTGGCAAATACTTATATTATGAGTACTATCGGAGTTTATTTCTATTAGAGTTTCGTTGGTCATTGGCTCATTGTAGGCTTTCAGTACGATTATAATATTCTCAACCGCAGCACAATCAAAGCCTTCGTTAATGGCCATACGACTAATATATTCGATTAAACCTTTAATATTATTTTCCATAGCGATGTCTTTATATTTTATATTTTTATACGTCCGCCCTTAATATATGATGGGGAGATTTCCTTCCATGCTTCGTCAGTAAGTATGGTTATTGTTATCTTAATGGTTTATTCCTTCCACCATTTTCGGGTGGTTTCATTACCTCCTCAACTTGTTGATGTACAACAGCAAATTTTAGAAGTTATTTATTGCTGTCGACATCATTTTTTCTGTGTATTCATTCAGTTTTTAGTAAATCCCTGGACTGGAACCGAAGCTTAGGACTATCATATTACTTGATGAAGCAAAATGATCTATATACGCTGTGGTTGGAGTACCAATCCAGTTCCGTATGCACCATTATTTTCAGAAAGAGAATACTGATAAAGAATGATTTTTTTAAATTTTTTGAATAATGTGACTATTAAAATCGAGAAATTACTGAATTTAACTAGAGACTTCTACCCGGCAAAGCAATGTACAATGTATTACTAAAAACATAACTGTCTAATAATTTTTTTCTTCCTTTTTATCGTTGTTTTATTACATATTATGACGTTCATTTATTAAAACAAACATAAAACTACTGTTTTTCTACCAGTTTCGTAATTTTTATGACGACGGTGGTTTTTTATTCGTTCCTTTCCTACATTTTTAATAACATGTTGTTATTTAAAAAAAATCTTACTTGGCGTTGTTATTATTATTTGTGATATTGTTATTAAATAAATAATCTATTTTCTTTTCTAATCTGTATCCTTCTTTGCCGTTATCAGTGTTTATTTTTCTTGGTTCATTTTCTGAAAAATCATAAGTTTACAATTACAATGCAGAATAGTTTTTTTATTACAAACATTGACATATTATTCTACATTAAAACCCATAGTCGCTCTTTTAATTAAAATATATTTGAAAATCCTGCTTACCTAATATAACTATGCACATATTGATGAAAGGTAGCTCTACGCATAAATATAGCACAGTTGAAATCAGAAGAATAAAAAGGACTTCGGGCAGGTTAAACTGAAAGCATAAAAATATTGAAAAAATAAAAACAATTTTTTTATCAAATTACGTTTACAGAAATTTATTTTACTTTTTAAATAATTGTGTGTCTGGGCGAATAAAGAATACAGTTATGTGTATGAAATTAGGACCAGAAACCTGGACGAGTGTTTTCGCCTCTATGGCAGGTCTTAGCTTTAATTCCTGAAAAGGTAATCTAGTGGAGATAGGTTCGGTTCATAGAATCACCAGCCACGCTTGAGGTCTCTGAGTCGATTTTTGGTAGAATCAACGAAGATATTTATTTTAAAACTGTAAATTAATTTTATTGCCCTTTAATAATAAGGATATTTTTTAAGGATATTTTATTTTTTCTTTCTTATGTTTCACAAAAATACTATAACTGACCATTATTTATTATAGGAGCAAACATTCATTAACATATTCTTGTATACCTACGAACAGGCCATGCCTTTGTGGGATTTTTTTGTTTACTATTTTTACTATTAATATGTATTTCATCGCTATGTAATTATGCTTTATTTTTTTAATATTGTTTATTGTAAAAAAACAGAAAATTAAAATTTAAAAAAATTTGAAAAATTATTTTTAAAAAAATATTTAAAAATCTGTGCCTTTTTACAGAACGCTTTTGTGCAATTTATTTATTAATGAGTACCGTGATAATTTTAATCGGATGCCATCATCTTTGTTTATTTTATCGGGATGTCCGTTGATCTTGATCGCTTCTTTTATCAAAAAAAAATTGATACTCTGGGAAATTTGATAGAAAAATATATTTTCTTACGCGCGGTTAAAATTAGAGCATTTAATTGTACTGCCAAGTTTTTCGAAAATGTGTGAAAAAAAATTATTAAAATGGTTTGACTAAAAATTAACTTCTTTGGATGAGGTAACGAGTTTTTGTGAATCAACCAATGATAAAGTATTGCGATAGATTTCCGGTTAACGGAGGGTCAATTCTCATTGGTGATTGCAGCAAAACTGACCGTAGGGAACTTGTGACGTCACGGACGGAGTAATTTTTGAACTTCGAAACTTAAAAAAATCATAGGACTAATATGTGATACATAAAAATATTTTTTTGGCTTAGTTGATAACAAAAAAAAACCCTCTGAAGTTCTTTACTGAGTTTCATAAATTTTCGGCCTCCCTAGGATTACTGGCTTGAAAAGAAAATTTATACCCCACTTCTATTTATGGAGGCTCAGCCCATATAATCTCATTGAAAGATATTTTTATATTTGAAAATTACCATCATGTGTGTTTTGAAATATCCAGAGTATCTTTGGATTCCCACGTTATAGAAAAACACGGGAAATTGCGTCAAATAAACACCGTAAGATATTTTTGAGAAAATTCTAAATCCTCGCCAGGACAAGAAGTCGCCAAACCAACCTGAAATTGAAACAAATGTGCTAAGTGTTATTAAAGTTTTATTTAATACGGATTTACCCGAAAGATGTTTGCTTACCAGCGCAATCATTGCTCGCGGACCATATTCCCCAGCAAATAAAGAGCCCCCATGATATAGGGGATAAAGCGGCATATATTCCTGCTTCAGTACTATTGTACTGGTAAGTCCTTACGCACATGTGCCATGGACCTATCATTGCTAAAAGTCCAAAAATTAAACCCAGTACCCACCCTGAGCCAGCCTGGAACTGCAAAAAATAAAATTCACTTTTGAAAGACTATGGTAAATAATCACAGCGTGCGGTAATGTAACATTGTGTTACCACAGACATTAAAAAAAAAACATGAAAACAAACTGTTAAATAATTCATTTTCCATAATTTATAAAAATTATCAAATAATTTAGCCTTGTCATAGCAAAATAAATTAAAAATCAAAAATACCCCGTTTATTTTACATGCGTGCGTCAATAACTGACTGAATCTTTTTACACTGGCCACAGAACAGCGTCCTTCCATGTAATGAGTTATACGGTTTATTTATTTATTATGAATAACTTATATAGCGCCATTTTCGTAATAAAATACCTCAAGGGCGCTTTACATGGTGATTCTATTGTTAAGTTAATTTAATTGAAGCTTTTAAATTTGTAATTTAATTAAAATAATTTATTTTGTTATCTTCGTTATCTCTGTTATACAGATATGTTGCTATATAATGAACATTCATTCTTCGTGTAGCAAGGATAAATATTTTTTGTATTAAAGTTCTGCAAAGTTGTACAAATTTTACTTTCCAAATCAGGTGTGAAAATGTCCATTGAATGAT
The DNA here is from genome assembly GCF_059751315.1 of Micrasema longulum. Lineage (NCBI taxonomy): Eukaryota > Metazoa > Arthropoda > Insecta > Trichoptera > Brachycentridae > Micrasema > Micrasema longulum. The sequence goes on from NW_028277628.1 coordinate 395,847, forward strand.
TACGAAAATAGACATATATCAAGTCTTGAATTGTATGTAGACTAGTGTGACATCACAGCCACACAAAAATTAATACATTGCAAAATATCCAACAAAATTGAACATAAATAATGCCGAAATAAATAAAAAAATCTCCCGAAATTAACAGAGACAAAAAAATCTCTACTTTGATTTTAATATCCAGTTGTATGAAAAATACAGTTATGTGTATGAAATAGCCTTATACGAGTGTTTTTGGACTCTATGGCTACTTTGGGGTAAAAATCATGAAAAGGTAATGGAGTGGAGATATGTCTATCTCGTAGAGTAGTGCTTGGTGCGTTTGTCTACAATGCTTGAGATTCTGGGTTCAATTCTTGACAGGGTGGACAGGTACTGCACTGAGTAGGAATAAAGATTTAATTTTTTTTATATGTTAAATAATTGTTACTTTCACCATGAATAATAATGACGATAAATAAGGTTTTTTATAAATTTTGATGTTAAAAAATTTAAAATAATAAACGTCAACCTTAGAAAGATAAATATGACTTATTTTTTGGGACATGAAGTAAGCCAAAAGAACTCCCATTAAATATATTGTCAGGCGGTGAGTTGGTAGAATGTAAGATAAATTGGCTGAATCGATTAGATTGGTGACTCTAAAACAAACAAAAAAGTACACTTATTATAGGTTCTTGATGTAATAATATCTACATCATTCTAATTTATTAAGAAGGGATCTTACGATAAGCCGAAATAAACAACCATGGATATGTTTTTGGCCCCAGTTACCCAGTACCTCAGAAGTGTGGAAAATGCTCCCAAAGCTAAAAGGATGATACATCCCTTCCGTCCCATTTTCCAGAGTAAAATTATTGCAACGGGAGCAAAAAGAAATAACTGCATATCAATTGCAAGCTGGTGTGTATGGGTCAGGCACTGAAAGTAATAAGTATTTTTTTTAATTGACCAACTGTAACAACATGATGTCAAAACTTTGATGTCTGAGTTGAGGTTACCATTGCTCTCTACCAGAAGGACAATTGCAGACCTCACTTTAATGCACAAAGTGATATGCACCATAACATATTGCCCAAAATTACTGTCCCTAATAAATTTTCGTGTACTCACAAGAACCACCAGACTCCAGCACATGTTCCAGTGTGAGTACAATAGGACAAACTTCACCCATCATTCTCCACTGGCACGCATCCACAGAACAGCTTATTAGCTGTTATTACTATACTGATCTTTTGGACTTGCTCCACACCTCTCCTGCTACTATTAAATTAGCTATCCTTTCCATAGAATGGGCTTCCCCTCATTTTTTCTCCTTTTAACTTCTATTCATATTTCCTTATTTCTTTCTCTTAATATTCTTTTTTATGTAATTATTTAGATATTAGTGAAATAATAATGATTCTATTTTCAATTGTCAATTGCTATTATACTTCATGTAATTTTTAACTAAATATTGTAAAAGACCTCTGGGCGTTTATAAATAAATAAACATTTAAGAATATTTCAAACACTTCTTTACTGTTTTGATGAGTTTGAAAGGATTTCTACGGGAAAAGCAAAAGTTGCATGAAGATTTTTAGTTAAATTTACTGGTAAAGCAGTCTGATGATGTCTGTCCCAACGACTGAATAGAGATTTTTTATATCCGTGGTAACGACTAAACTCGGTAACTGTTTTTTTTTTCAATTTTCCATTAATAGTGGACAAAATTAAAAAACGTATTTCTCTTAATATTGAAATTAAATTGGAGTTGCACCAAAACATTTCTGTAAAGAAACTCAATTATTAGATGGCATAATTATTCATTTAAATGTGTAATACAGCGCTACTGCCAATTGAACAAATCAGGTTTGATTATTCACTCTTTTCACAAAAGTGCTATTATCTTAGTTTCGCCTTTCTATGGCTGGCTGCTTTCTGCATAACAACAGTTCTCATGTTTTTGACTTTGACGAATGATAAACAATAAATACATGAGTTTTTTTAAAATTACGAACAAAGAATCTTATTATGTATTTGACCAGTTTTATTGATTTTTAGAGTACCGTAATTTAGTACCGTAATAGATTTTTCTAGTGCTGTGGGTATTTCATGTGAATTGAGAAATGCCGCTTTTGTGATCGACACTATTTTCAGATGGCGGTTATTACAGCTTTTTGTTTGAAAGCGGTCTGGCTGTTTTAAGCAGAACATAGAATTGACCTTCCTGCACCCGATAACTTTAATATCATTTTTTTTTCAAAATTGTGGACTGACTGCTTTCTGCATAACTACGTTAAATTACAATATAAAATTACAAAAACATGTTTCCAAAAAAAAGCACAATAGTAAACAAAGACAAATAAGTAACTAATACAGATACATGGTTAGAGAGGAAGGGTCTAAAACTGGTAATCCTAGCGTGGAAAAGATCTCCCTCTTTTGGTTAGCTGTTCAACATACCAATCATTCTCCCCACAGGCAACATCAACGGTCAATATGTCCTGCATTCTGGAAAAACTAAATGGTCTGTGTTGCCAAGCTCTTAAATAGTTGCCCGGTACATATAATTTTAGGCGCTCCAAAATGTTCGTATTACGGATAGATACTGTTTATTCTCTTTTCCTTTTTTTTGTTTTTGTATTCTAAATACATAAAATGAAAGTAACAAGAGCTTTTTTCCATTGAATGTGGATACAATACATTTTTTAAAAACTATTTAAACTTCAATACTTAAACTTAATCTTAACAATCTGAGAAAGAAGGATTATGGATGATATTTTAGCCCACATAATGCAAGGTAAAAAAGATCATAACACTGCTTAAAATTAAATTGTTTACATTTTTTTAAAAAGCAATTCTCTATAACAGATCATTTAAAAAAAAATCTCACCATAGTTTCAAATCCCATAAAGTTTTGAATAAATAAGAAGTTTCTCCACATATTATTTTTGCATAATCTGGAGTGTTCTGTTATGACCATGTCCCAAAGTGGTCCATTACCCAAATCGGGGAGGATGAAAGTACAAAACAAAATTATAAAAATGAGGGAGGGAACGATTCTGAAAAACAATAAAAGATATTGGTCAATGCCAAACGACAGCAAAGTTTTTGAAAAATTAAAAAACTTTCGTAAATTATTATTTAATATTTACCTAAATAGCCTGTTAATGATCTTTTTCTTAAATCCCATGTTTCCATTTCGTTGAAGATCACGAAGTAAAGTGGTTGCAGTCAAAAAACCACTTATTAAAAGAAATGAGTCAGTGTAAATAATGGCAGTTCGACCTATCACTGCCCAGGGCATGCTAAAAATCTTTTTAAAAAAAAAACAAACAAATTACCGATATTAATTTTATAAAATAAAGTTGAGTCAAGTATACCGTTCAAAATGACAGCCTGATGATTTAAAAAGCTGTATAGATGTTAACACAATTTTATTGATTGTTTTAAAAAATCTGTCCTTTCTCTCTCTTTCAAATGTCAAATTACTTGGCGGTCTTTAATTTCTTTTTTTTCTGGGTTATCATGCCGTGTGTCGTTTGCACTTTTTTCCGGCGTTTCAGATCGCATTTCAACATCTGTCATTGGAGTTGATTTTATTTGTGTAGACATGTATGTTACGTTATGGAAATCTTATGCCACATTTCTAGGTGGTGTTCATGATAACCGAGAAAAACCATTTCATCGCGGCCGCAAAGGTCATAGAAATTTAATGTCGAATTTTATATGGCCAACCATTTAAATAAATATCAATATTTTAATATTTCTTCAACTAAATTGTGTAAGCTTAGAGGAATAATAACCACTCGCTTATAGAGTCGCCCACACGGACAAAAACCACTTTATAATTATCACAAAGTAAGCTACAGTTTGTAGCAATACTACGGGCTGAATGCACTCAGATAAAGAATTGCCCGTTACGTTTATTGTTAAACCAAAAACCAATTTAAAAAAATTAAACGATTTTGTTATATTACGCTGTACAGACAATTTCTTCATGGAGTTGATTATTTGGACAGTTGCTGAATGTAGCCTATCTTGAGTGGTTTAAAATATGTATATGTACCATATGTATATGTTTATATATGCATGTGCATGTGCGTATATATGTGTGAATATATATACGTTCATATATGCGTGCATGGATGGCTAATAGTGTGCATTCGGTATTTTTATTTATTACCAATAACAACCTTCATGGAAAACACAAATATAAAGAAGATTTTTTTTCTAAATTAAAATTTTTATTCACTTATTTTTTATCACATTAAATGTTTACATCATTACTCAATTTATGAAAACTTAATTGGTCTTTTTGTGTCTTTGTTTTGAATACTTATTACGTATGACTATTTGTTTTTAATTTTTAATCCAACAGTGTAAAAAGACGTATTTTAAAGCAGGTAGCGAATGATTACTCTGAGTGTATAAGGGTAGTTTTTAAAATTCTTACCTCTGCCATAGCAGTCCTATTTACGTAAGGTTTGTAAAAAAGCGCCATAGATTTATGGCTAAGGATTAACGCAAATGCATTTAAAGCTCTTATTCCGTCGATCCCCCTGACCTGTTCCTTTAGGGATGTGTCCAAAAGTTTCGATATATTTTGTAGTAAGGAAAATTCCGTTATAATTTTAAAAAATTTGCCGCTTTTTCCACCTTTCTTCTTATTGTCCTTCGATATTAGAAATGTTGCAGTAAATATGAGTGTTGCTAGAGAAGCTAAAATTATCCTAAAATTAATAAATAAAACGTAGAAAATGTACACATGATGGTCAAATTAATATTAGAAGTACCAACATAAACAAAAACAACTTTTTTTAATCACTTTTTTTTTCTACCGACCGGTTTCAATGCTACACAAGCTTCTTTATCAAGTTATACTTAACTTATGCATTTTTACCTGATAAATATTTGATTGCCAAAGTAGATTTCAGTGCACCGTTCACTCTGTTCCAGGCACTCATCCTCCTTTCAATATCTTTCTCGGTCTTTCCATCCCTAGTATACATACTTCTCTATTTATATTTATATTTATTTTTTATTATTTTACTTATTTATTTAAACGTCTTTTAGGTTTTTACATATATTACATACATTTATTCAAATAAAGACAGACATGTATTTTACACAGAAGTAGCAAAAAATATATATAAATAATCTTTAGAAGAAAAATAAAAATATCACCTTTACATATTCGTATACAAGTGGAGAGAACAGAAGTGCATTTTTAAATATGAAGACAGAAATACATTTAATATAAAAAAGAGCAAAACATAAAAATGAATCAAGAAGAGTAAGAAAAATAAATCATTATTACATATTAGTAGAAAATATATGAGGCTCCATAATAATACAAACATATATTGCTGTGGAGAACTGGAGAATATTTTTTCGTAAAGGTTATATTAAAATAATCTTAAAATTAGAAGAAGTTAGAAAATACTAATTTAGAATACAGATATAGGTCAATAAACGGTAAACAATTGAAATCAATATAGTATTATTTAGGTATTACGGATGACGTTATTATGGAAGGATTTTATAGAATAATTTGGGTTTACTCACAAAGTGATTCGTTTTCCAATACCATATGATTCCGTTCTCCCATTAGTTACACTCAGTTTTTCATCAACCATGACCTTCAGATCTAGTGCTTGAAGATTATCTTTTAATGTATCTTCGAGATCTTTGGCTGAGCATGATGATGGGAGGCATATTCCCCAGTAGATGCTGGAAACTCTGGGAACACGATGACCGGGCTGGAACACGGATTAAAATAACCTCAAATTGACGTAAATATAATCAACTTTACAAAAAATAAAAAAAGATTTGTAAGGATTATTTCTAAGTCTTGAAAAAACACGCGTATTAAGCGCCTACAAAAAAACCATGACTGATTTTAAATAATTTTCGGGATATTAAGTTTTAAGCATTAACTTTGCTATTTTGCTATCGAACATTTTACTTTATGTTTATAAACATAAGTACATAACAACTTAAAGACTTTTCCATGTCTACCGGTTTCGACACATATTGTAACCCAGGGTGACTTTACGCAATAATAAGCAATGATCGTGAATATTGAAAAATCCTACCAAATGTATCAAGAAAAAAAATACACCTTAAATGGAAGACAAATGTATGTATTTCACTTTTATTAAGTAAAAAAAATAATATTTTTTTTACTTATATTTAACGAGTAATATGCCGAATTACAAAATCAAATAAATAAGAATTGGACGCATTGTATATAGCGTCAACTATAAAAAAATAATACTATCTAAAGAGTTAAAGAGTCTGTCGACAGTACTATAAAAATAGTACTATCGACAGGCGCCGTGGCGCAGTTGGTTAGACGGCTATCTGTGAAACTGGCGTCGCGGGTTCGATTCCCGCCAGTTGCAAGAAAAAAATCGAAGAAAGATTTTTTTCTCAATTGGTCTGGGTGTTGTGGTATATTTTTCATTACCTTCTTCCATATCCCCTCTATCCCACCTGCTGACAAGCCTCAAAATAGAGGCTTAGCGGGTTATTCCTTTTAAAAAAAAAAAAAAAAGGTTTTTTACGTTCACACATCACCATAGACTAGCAACCTCAGAGGAACTTGGGTAAAAAAACTTTTTTCCTAATATTTATTGTGTGCACGTAAAATTATTCGAAACAAAGTATAGTTTTTGACGCACCAGGCAGTCGCAAAGTCACCCCGGATTACGGTAACAATCTCTTCGTCAAGACATTCAAAATTGCTAGTGTAATTAGTAGTTATATGTAATTAAATGTTTTTTCACATTTATCGAATTACATATATTGGAAACTGATATTATGTAAAAATGACGGATACGCAGTGCAAACATTAAAAAAGAAAAAATATAAAGAAATATTAGCGTTCTTATAATTTACTCAAACATTTCATTTTGATGACCATTTTAAAGATGTTGTAAATTACTTGCTAATAAAAATGGAATCAAGTTGGGGTAGAGTAGGGTTCGAACCTAGGACTTCTGATCCATAAGTCCGCAACACTACCACGCCCACGAGACCACAACCCGATTCATGTTAACATAAACTACGTGTGAATATTTTTTATGTAATATGTACAATTGTATTGTTAAAGCCTTGACTAAAAACCAGTTGTGTTCCGGTTAGATGGTGGTATTATGTTTTGAAAAACTATTTTTTTATATTTATTTCGTAGAATAAGTTTTAAAGAACGAGCATTTGATTAAATAAAAATCAAAGAATTATTATTCTTCTTACATCAGACATATTACTCCTGATCCATCGGTGTGAGTTTACAAGAGCGTCCACTTCATCAGAAATCTTGGACTTCAAGGAAATTTCCAGGGCAGCCAGGAAATATTTCCCCTGAATGGGATGACGGATGCTTAAACATTCGTCAAAGTCTCCGAACTGGTTCACGTTTCCACTTAGCAGACCGGAAGGGATCTTGGCCGTAGAGTCGACCACTGAAATGAATTTGGTTAGACTTATTCATATTTGCGACTAAAAGATCAAAGGAACTTACTTAATATTCATAGTCATCGTATCCCTACTTGCACCAGATGGCGAATAGGTAACTGTATTAAACACCAAACGCAGCGTATCCCGATCTTCTGTTACGCTCCAGGTACCAGTCCAAGATCAATAAAATATTGCAGTCTTAAACCACCAATATTTTAATTAGACCCTACCAAGAATTTAACCCGGGATCTCAAGAACTGTATTTTTCACCCTTCCGGGGACACATAATAAAAATACGCGCACTTTTACTAGTTATATGTATAATTTAAATCAATATTTTGAATACTCGATTCTTTTTAAAAATAACAAAAAACCTAAATTCCCCATGGTAATTTTTAAAAATTACAGCTATAATATAATATGACCTTATATTGTATGTTTTACCTAGTAATTTTAAACTAAATTTATGTACCTATATTAATATTATTTTTAAGTGGAAAGCCCAATACTTGCATAATGTTGGTGCCTAAAATAGTAATTTTATGATTAAATGCATTCTGTCAAATTGTTTTTAAATCCAATTACTTACATAGTTTTTAATGAAATTGGATTTATTGAAATTGATTTTAGAAGTCATAAGGTAATATTGAAAAAAATGCAAAAATTATGTTTTTATGAACTGATTTTTTAAATGGGAGTTGATTATTTTTTGCCTTGCTTATTACGTGCAATGCTTAAATGTTTTTACTGCATTAAGTATGTCCTTTCTTATTATGTACTTTAACAGTATCAGTAGGCGACCTGTTGACGAAGGACTGTTGACTACTGCCAACAGGCCAGCTTCTCCTGAAGAGTTTTAAGTGGTTTCCTCTCCACGTGAGCAAATGCTGAGAAGTTCCTGATTCGCCCACATTAATATATCCCTCCTGATCCCAATAGTTTAGATAAGTTTTAAGATATTTAATTGCAGAAAAATCCACTTTTTGAAATATAAACTTTGTATATTATAAGCAAGGTAAATAATTAAGCAACTCCCATATAAAAATTAAAACAAAATAAAAAAAGGCGACCTCCGTGGTGAAGCGATTAAGACGCTTGACTCTAGCGCAGAAGGTTCGATTCCCGATGAGAACACAAAATTAAATATGATTTAGCTCAAGCCTAGGTGTTCCGTACTGCAATTCTTCACTGTAATTGGGCCTCCTGGCCTGTTGTGGTGCAAAAAAATCAATCTGGCGGGATAGTCGGCTGTGGCCTTACTAAGGAACTTCTCCACCAGAAAACTCATTCATAAGAAGACGGATTATTGACATATATGCAAAAGACCTTCCGTTACTGTTTACTTTTTTTTATTTTAAAAAAGGAATAACCCGCTAAGCCTCTATTTTAGAGGCTTATCAGCACGTGGGAAAGGGGTGATATTGAAGGAGGTAGTAAAAAATCCACCACAACACCCAGACCAATTGAGAAGAAAATATTTTATGGATTTTTTTCTTGCAACTGGCGGGAATCGAACCCGCGACGCCAGTTTCACAGTCGGCCGTCTAACCAACTGCGACACGACGCCTGTATTACATCGAATGTTAAGGATCTGGGCGTTAGATTTGTAAGCACTCTGACATTTCATGAACACATAGAGACAATCAGTGGTAATGCATTGAAGATGTTAGGATTTGTTCCGCGTACTGCCAGGGTTTTCGAAAATACCCGCGTACTGAGAACTCTTTACAACTCCTTGGTGCGAAGTAGACTCGAGAGTGGCTCGATGATTTGGGGGCCACATGAACTGAAGTACTCTCTTATGATAGAGAAAATCCAAAAGAATTTTCTGAGATATCTCTACATGAGAGAGTGCGGGTATTATCCTCGGCTCTACCCGACCGAGTTTCTCCAGGGTATGCTCGGCTACAACAGTTTAGAGACTAGAAGGAATCTGTATTTGACTACACATTTTTATCGATTGTTGCGCGGTATGATCGATAATTCTGAAATTATGATGAGCATTGGTTTGTATGTTCCTGATAATTACCTAAGACAGCGTCAGCATAGATTGTTTCATATTCCGATATTCAGGACCAACCTGCCTATGGTTATGCCTGTTAGAAGGGCTACCGCTATGCGGAACAACATTGCTCTGGATATTTATCTGTTCCATGTATCCGAAGGGGTTTTCCGGAGCAGGATTCTTCGACTACTTTGACATGAGTCTCTTTGGTGTTTTTTTTTATTTTTTTTTTATAATATGTACGTATTGAATTTATTTTTGTAATGTATATGTTATATTTAAAATAAATAAATTGAAAATTGAAATTGAAAAAATTGAATTACAATAGTAATTGAAAATAACCATGGTTTTCATAGAGTTTTTAAAAAGACGTTTTATTTTTTTTAGCGAAAGTACTTTAAAATATACCCGAGAAACCATTTTAAACACTGTGGGTTCTTCCTATCCGTTCGCTTCCTTTTGGAATATTTCTGTAATACTTCCTCCCTCGTCATAAGACAATATATTGTTAAAATTTAAATAATTAATAAAGTGGAATTCCTAAAATAAATACCGTATAACAATTTAATAATGTAATACTATTCATTCGGGCGCCATTTCGATATGAACTAATTACAAACATGTTTGGCACTTGTTACACGTATTAATCGTTTTATTTCTGGCTCAATGAACACACCCTCTAATTCATTTGTCAATTTGAACCATGTTTCACAACAATTGATTTGTTTATTTATAAGAAGTCAAATATTTATTTTTAAAATATCAGTAACTACAATGTAACAAAAAATCAAAATCAATCAAATTTTCTTTCATAAGCGCTACTACTTACTTTTTAAAGCCCACAATTCATTATTGGTAAGAGAAGATTTTAAAACATTCATATCTTTCAAACATTTTGATGATGCATTCATTTGCGGTATGAAAATTAAATGGTAACCCTTCCAAAAATTAAATAAAATTTCAAATTTCTTATTCGACGGATCGATTACTCCATTTTCAGCAAACGACGCCGACGTTTCATTAACGTAATGAATTACTTGATTAATAATTTTATCGGACGCACAACATTCACTTTTATTTCTGAAATAGCTTCCGGAAAAAAATGATCTTTTAGAATAATAACAAAATGTTTGGTTTGTTTGTTCATCACTTCTTAGAAAATCATTATATTGATTATTTAATTCACTGCCAAAATACGTTTTTACACACGATATTAAAATGATAATCATAAATAACGGCTTCTCCATTCTCGGTTAAAATTGAGTAGTTACTAAAAGATAATAAATTTTACAATCTTTATAAGTGTTAGGATATTGTATTGTTCTTCAGCCATTACATTGATTGTATTGTACGTGTTTTTTTTTTCTACTCGTGTGGTTACTTATTTCCCCGTTGACATACTTAATTCTTATAACAATACTTGACACGCTATGTTTCTAGATTCTAGATTAATGAACTCATTAGCATAAAAATTTATATGAAAACATTTTAGTGGGATAATAATTGAATAAAAAACAAAACACGTTAGTAAAAAGTATGCTTATTCGGATGTCAATTTTTAAATAAAAATTTTGACAATCGATGCCTATTACCTCAATCCAAATTTATGGATTATGTAAATACGTATGTCCTTATTAAGATTTCCAATCTCGACACAAATTTATATCTCAAATAAAAACCTTATGTGTGGCAGTATGGGTGTGCGGAGTGCATGATTTTTTAAATTTTTTATTTTATTTTATTGATTTTTTTATACAAATACATATATTACATCAACATAATATGTTCTTAATTCTATGAGGCCTAGAGCCCTGTGTTAAGTTGGGAGAGAACATAATGGAAAGTGGAAGCATGCATATTAACATTAAACAATACCAAAAATAAAAATTATTAAATTAACAAATATTTCAATAAATATCTGAACTTAATAGTATATAAATCTATGCAATATCTCGTAGCAGTCTCCAGCAATGGTTTCTTCCCTTAGACAAAATCCAAATTTCTACACTTCTCATCCAGGAAATTGAACACTCTTTGGGTCACAAAGGAGAAATTTCTCTGAGTGAAAGTCATGCGTGTTTTTGGTATTAAATAATTTAAATTACAGGAAAACCTCGTACGAGCGTTCTGCTGGATTGCTGAAAATGAACATGTTAAATTATGCATGGGAGATGTTCGAATAAAACACTAGTCTGATGATGCCCAATAGAGGTTGAAAGCGCTAATCGGTCAAATAAATATGTAGAAGTACCAAGTTTTTTCGTTTACTGTTAAGATTCAAGTTATTACAATATCTTATTAAGTATGAAAATGGCATTCTACTGGTTTATTGTCATTTCTTTCAAAATCATTCATTTCTCCTTGATGATTTATTGTTTTTTTTTAAATCCAATACAACAAAGGTTAGAACAATAGAATGAGAAGTGGAGGTTATTTCAGGTGAGACTGACTGGAGCTTAAAATAACCTAAACAATAAAGGTTACATTCTGCTTGATTGCCAGAAAGACTCAGGAAAGCTGGAAGAATCTCCACTTTTCGAGCGAAATGTTTTTTGCATATTAGGTATAGAGATCAATCCGTGTATTATGTTGTTTTTTTAGATATATTTAATTTATTTGTCTTTAGTTTAATGATTAGTTGATATTTGTGTTATACTTTTAAGTAAATTTAAGTTAATATGTAAATTTACATCTAAACATTTATATTTTTTTATATATATTTGCGTTGAGAATACATTTGCATAATTTTGTCTAATTTGGACGTAAAAAACTGAATTATAATTTACAATGAAATATTATAGAACAAATTTAAATTCATAATTTGATTCTGATTATTGTACTTGGTCTAGCAAACGACCTGCCTCAAGATGAATAAAATGTACCGAAATAGACAAAGGAGGGTGACCACATAATTTGTACGAAAATACGATTGATTGTAATATTCAAAGCTAATAAATTAATGTTTATGATCTCATTCTTGTTACAATTTAATTACAGGTATTGTTTGAGCGTCATAATTTTAAAATATATTTATTTTTGACATTGAAAAACCAAAGTGGTGTTTTAAAAAAATAAACAAAACCAAGCGAATATAATTAATTACATAAACAAATTAAAAATAAAACCATTTCTTATCAAGGTACAATTTGGCTTACGTAGCTTCGAAACCAGTTGGTAATCAAATAAATATTATGTTTATTTTATTCAGAAAAAATAAATGTATTTAGATTGAAAAAAAAATATATATTAATGTTCACGTTTCCCATTACCTAAAATAAATAACAATTCTTGTGAACATAAAGAGGAGTCACGTCTTACCATATTGTGTTTAATTTATTTTTGATTAGTAAATATTTTCAGTGTAAAATATAAATTACAAAAAAATATACGGTGTTTTCAATCAGTGCTACACAAAAAAAAAATGAATTTAATTTTTGACTTTTTTCTGAAATGTCTTGAACCTATTCCTGACTGCACTTTATATTTTCTATGTTCATTTTGTAAGTATAATGATTTTGCGCTGCAATTATTTTTTAATTTTAGAGTTAAGATGTTACCAATTGTTCTAGGTCGCGTACTTACGTTTTATGACGTGGAAACACTATTATGTATGTTGTCTTTATGGATATTAAGAAAACGATTCTTTTTAAACAAAGATTTTATTTTAGAATCCTGTATTTCTTAAACAATCAGACGGTGAGGAAAATGGACTTTTTTTTAATGTAATTTTTAATTATTAATTTTTCGACCGGTAAAATATTTGTTTTAAAAGTACCACCCCATCCGATTATTCCATACTGTAATATGGTTTGGGTTAATGCAAAGTAAACCGATTTGTGAATATTTCTTCATCAATACATATGAAACAAGGAATAAAAAAAAATAGATTGCCAATGAGGAGAAAAGCAGAATCTCAAAACTCATTGTATAAGGGATTGAAGCTGTTCAAAGAGTTACCTAAAGAAATAAAGGAGATAGAAACGATAGATATATTTCAAATTAATTTGAAAAAATTTGTTATTGAGAAATTTTGTTAAAAAAAACTGTGATGTTATTAAAAGTTTATATTAGGTCTTAAGAGATTATGAACTAACTTAATAAAGCATAAATAAATAAATAATACCTACACATATGAGATTTCTCCTTCTATTTACAATATTATTTACTTATAATGATGATGAAGATACAATTAAAAAGATAAATAAACAAGAACCAAAAGTTCTTGCGCGCGTGGGCACAAAAGTCTCCGCCATTCGCACATCAGCTGTGAAGAGCAGAGGAGGCGGGGTGGGGGTGCGCACACCGGCCGCTCCGTCCCGACTAGAGCTGTTTCTAAATAAAAACTCACTCTTGGAAGCTTGCCACTGGGTCCATTCCCCACGGACTAGATTGACACATCGTGTTATGTGTTCCCAAACCCGCGGTCATACTCAGTCAGCAGCGTGTTATCAGACCCTTTTTTGTTAGATTAGTCCAAATAAAAATGTGAATCGAATTATAAATTTTTACCTAACTCTATATCTGACTACTTGTTTAGGTTTGTTCGAATTTCGACGAATGGCAGGTTGATATTACCACGGTGGGAAATTCATCCTTCTTATCTCATGGAGCCGTGATAAATTCTTATCAGAATGGCTCTCGGGCCTGCGCGGTGGGTGCTGCTCCTCATCATTGGGTTGCTTCTCTTAACAACAGCCCTTCATGCCTTTCGGCTGAGGGATGCGCCACCTAAGGCACTCGTCAGTGAAAATCTATTGAAAAAAATCGCTCCAAGACCAAAATGTGACACGTGTGGTAGTCCAGATGTAAACGCCGTTAAGCATTCAACTGCTAATACAGCAAAAATTAAACAACCCGTTGTACCTAAAGCGTACGATAAAACCTCCGACACTAAAATAATTCACAGCAACCGAGATTTCGAGTTAAAAAGACCAGTTACTCAAGTAAAGAAAACAAGTTTTAGTATCAAAATGTCTCAAAAAGATGAGGATAGCGACGACGATGACGATGATGATGACGATGATGATGATAATGATGGTGAAAATGAATCGGACGGTACGTCTGATTCTGATAGTACTTCGAGTGATAAAAGTGATAAAGACTCCGATAAAGAAAGTGGAAGTGATAATGAAAACGACAGTGACACTGACGATGAAGATAACGATAGTGAAAGTGATCGAAATCCCAAAAAAAAAAGTGAATCTGATAGTTCGGATGATGATGATGATGATGATGACGGAAGTGACAGTGATAGTGACGCCAAAAATAGCGAATCCGAAAGTGATGCAAAAAATAGTGAAGATGATTCTGAGGACGATGATGACTCCGACGATGATAGTGACACAGATTCTGAAAAAAGTGATAAAAAAGTAGAAAACACAGAATCTGAAAATGACAGTGATGATGATGATGACGATGAAGATTCAGATGACTCAAGTGATTCTGATAAAGAAAAAGATATTATTCAATCAAAAACTACCAATGTAATGGGTAAAAAGCCTCAAACAATCATTATTACGCCAAGTGCAAAATTACCATCCAAAAAAATAACCTTTGTCCAAAAATTAGAAACTTCCGATTTAAAAGATTCAAAGCATAATAAAGATATCATTGAAAGTAAAACTAAGCAAAATAAAATTCTAGTCCAACAAGTGAAACCAAAAATACCAGAAACACCTAAAATAGATTCCGCTAAACCTAAACAAGTAGTAAATATTCCAGAAAAGGTCATAGAAAAACCTCAACAATCTGTAAAAACTCCTGAGAAAATTGTCCATCCCGCTAAACTTCCCGAGCAACCGAAAGTGATTCCAAAAGTACAACCTACATCTTCTCCAAAAATTGAAAAGAAAAATGATGAAAATAAGTTAGAAAAAACGTCAAAAACTGAGAGTAAAAAAGAAACACAACTTCCAGTTGAAAAACGTTCTACTGTTGAACAAAAAAAATCCGTCACTCCCACGATAAAAGAAGCAGTACAAAAGAAAAGTGAAGTGAAAGAAGAAAGTCCTAAATCTTCGCATAAACCGCCAAAGACTGAACCTCCTCAACCTACTCAACCTACTCAAAAAGATACTCACAAACCGGAAAAATTAGACAAAAAACACGATAGCCGTGAAAAAAATTCAAAATCAAAATCTGAAGAACCAAAAATGTCTACTAAAGATAAAAAAGAGAAAGTTGAAACGAAATCTCATAAAAAAAGAGATGTGTCCAATGCACAAAAAGCGATACATAGAAAAAATCTACGTGAAAGTGAATTCGAGGACTTTTACTCATTTTTACCAACGTTTGCTCCAAATTTTAGTCGCATACATAATCCGGAATGTCGTCGACATGGACAAATTCTTTTGCGACAACTTCGTGGAGCGAAATTATGGTCTTTACAAAGTAAGTGTGCATATGATCTAACTCTGTTTAACGTTTGTTTGGTACAATTTAAGAAGTTTTATTGCTGGTCTTATCAATTTTTATTGCTTTAAAAAATTTACTCGTTTTTTTCTGACACCGAAAATTCCAAGAAACGCTATCAAATTTAAATTAAACTCAAATATACTGCCGATCTTATTTTTGTCAAGATGCCAATTTTAGTTTCTTAATTTACACAAGTACATTATTTTCCCACCATATGTCATGGATTAATTATTTGCGGGTAGGACCTACCACTTATCATTTCAATATCAAAAAACTCAAAATATGTATTAAAACACAATACGTATCATGTATCTGAACCAAATATGAAATCCTGGAACCGACTGTTAATGATTTCATTGTAACACGGTCATCTTTTACTATTATTACTTTTGTTAAGTCAAATTCTGATGTTATGCACCAAAACATTATGGAAAAAAGGACATCAAAAATATATTCATCGACAATAGATAAGGCTTTAAAAGAAAGTTGAGCAATTCGTTTATTCCATTTATATCCCGATTGCGATTGCACTATTTCCCCTTTCTTAATCTTTGAAATAAAGAGTTAGTGAGACATCTACCATCATTGATTCGTAAGTTCTCTATATTAATGCTAGTCATATTATATTAGATTCAATATAATATTAGTAGTCATTGAGTAGTATTATATAGTATTATATTAGTAGTCATTGGGGGTAGTCATTGACCAACATCATAGCAGGAAATCTCATATAGACACAACAACTGATAAATTAAGAAAACTAATATATGTATTCTACAACTTAAGAAATGTTTTAGACCATAGCAATCTTTATTAGGTGTATTTTGCACTCTTTCAATCAGTGGCAACATATGGTATAATAGGATGGGGTGGTTGTGTTCAGGCAATCTATAGACCACTCATGGTAACCCAAAAACAATATAAAAAATAGAATATAAATATCCTCCAATCTTTTCATTTCATTAATTGTTCAAAGTGGCAAAAGTCCTTTCAATCAGACAAATTTACTGCAGTTCATGTCTAATCAATTTTCGAACCACTAGTAAACAAAAAACACAACAAAAAAGAATAACAAGATATTCCTCTAACGTGAATTACTACGTACAAAAAGGTAAAACAACTAAAGTTAAGCTAAAGCTAAGAGGCATTTCTATGTGGTAGGTCCGGGGATTTTTAATTTACTGGATCAGGTGACAAAGAAGTCTGAGTCTTTTTCAAAATTCAAATCTAATTGGTCTGCTCGAACGGGAATGGATAACTGCGATAGGATGTAGAATAACTGATGAACGACCAATATATATTTATAAATGTATAATGAAATTAAAATGTAGTAAGTGGCATAATGTATAAAGTAATAATGATATGTATAAACTTAATATCTATGTATAAAATATAATATAAATATGTTTATGTATTTGTATATGCGAATATACTCGTATATGTAAATATATGTGTATTGTGTATATGTATGTTAATGAATGCATTACAAATGCCCCGACTCAACACGGATTTTTTAGTGAGTCGGGGCAAGGGCACGGGTCGTTCTTGATTGTGTCACTAAAAACTATATCTCTATCCCTAATATATATATGTACAATGTTACTAATAAATAAAATATTCATAAAGATTATCTCTGAGGCCACGTAACCGCAACTTCATTCCCAGAACACACAAATATTATGAAAGCTGCATTTCTTGTACGCAGTACATTCATAATATGGTTCTGTGTCTTTCTTTCGCACGGGACTTTCCAGTGAGGAATGAATACATTATAAACGTACAATTTTTTTTTACTCACAAATTATCTAATAAAATAAATAAATTGTACAAAATTTACTCGAATGTACCTGACATTTAACAAATTGAATAACGAAAAAAAACGCTGCAGCTCTCGAAAAGGTTATTCTCGTACCAAGGATTCTTAAATCATTTCTGTATTCAACATTTCATATTATATTGTAGTAAAATAATAAGTATAATAAATAATGTTACCTGAATCACTAAATAAGATAAAAATATTATTAATAATGTTATTAAGGTGAAATCTTCAAATAACGAAAAATAAATTAACAGTTAATCAATCAAAGTATGCGTAATGTTGTGTAGCAAAATATGATAACAATACATAGTGCACACGAATTAATAGGCCCATTTCAAACGACGCGACGCGTGACGGTAAAAATCCACACGGCACGATAAAACAACTAAGGATTGATTGATATTTGTATTTATTTCATGATAAGCAAATGCACTTATACCTAACCTCTACTCAATTTCCCTTTGCAGTATTTTTACCTGAGAGAAGCTACTAAATAAATAAAAAGGAAAAGGAAATAAGATAATCGTATCAAAACATTTTAATTTTACCGATGCGCGCCGTGTAGATTTCGACGATACGTGTGAAATGAACGTACACTTTATAGGTTATCCGTCATTCGGAATAAAGTTTTCTGCTCTATAAGATATTGCGTTTGCTTTTACGTGACGTTCATTACTTTATTTAATTAAAAGCCTTTAAAATTGAATGTTAAGTAGACGAAAGTAAGCACCTCTTTTAGTTCGCGTTTAATCTAGGGAATAAAGCTGCCAAAGCTGCTCGAGATATTTGCGCAGTGTACGGTGAAGATGCTATGAATTGTTGAGTAATTTGTTGTCAAATAATGACGAAGAATACGTTATTAACTAATCTGCTGTAAAATAATGAAATGTATTGCATTATTAATTAATTTATTGTATTTTTTTTTTCATTTATTCTCTTCATTTCACAAAAAAACGGACACATTTAATGCTAACACCCATACTTAGGTTAATTTAAAAAATATATTTAAAGCACCAACTTTGTGGTTACTCATTATAATAAAATATATATAAAACAGCGATTCATAATAAGAAAAAATATATAAGAAACCAAATAAACAATAAATTCTTAAGTCCACTCCTGTATAGTTTTTAAAATCGTATCCATCTCACGTCACACTTCTTATCTTTAAAAGAACAACATGACAAAAAGACTTGACTTATTAGCTCCGTATGTATCGATGTAATATTTAGTAATCGCTGTAAAAATAAAAAAATGATCGAATTCATTAGTTTAACGTACCTTGATGAAGAAGCTTGGGTAGCTTTGAAACCGGTCGGTAGAAAAAATAAGTGGTTGAAAACAAATTCGTTTTATAGTAAATTTCTTAAAAGTTTAATAATTAAACCTTCATTGCGGTGTTCGAGAAAGTTATTCTTATTTAATACAGACCCCGATAATCATTCTTCATTATATTACAACAAATTAGTCAATAATGTATTTTCCTCGTTTGTTCTCTGAAGAAATTTGAATGGCGTATAAACCTTTGCCATTTTGTTCTAATTTTGGTGACCATTTTTATATTTGGTAAAAAAATATGAGCTAAACAAGACAACTTATGTAAAAACAAATATTTTCGTTTTGTTTTTAGTGTTGGACTCGACCGCTAAAATTCCTTCGGGAATTTTGCGAGGAAACGGCAACCAGTTCGGAGATTATAACCAGTGCTTGGAAACTAAAGCCAGGGTCCGCCTGGACTCCGGTTCAATTGTCAAGGTCTCGGGGAAGTACTGTCTAGCTCAGATAGACCTCAAGCCGGCGTCTGAGGATGTTAAGTTGGCTGTGCACATGGCTCAGGCGAGAAACTTCATCAGAAGCAATAACTTTGATGTTTGTATTCAGAAATAATTTTATATTTCATTTTATTTTATTTTATTTTATTTTATTTTATTTTATTTTATTTTATTTTATTTATTTTATTTTATTTTATTTTATTTTATTTTATTTTATTTTATTTTATTTTATTTTATTTTATTTTATTTTATTTTATTTTATTTTATTTTATTTTATTTTATTTTATTTTATTTTATTTTATTTTATTTTATTTTATTTTATTTTATTTTATTTTATTTTATTTTATTTTATTTTATTTTATTTTATTTTATTTTATTTTATTTAATTTTATTTAATTTTATTTAATTTTATTTAATTTTATTTAATTTAATTTAATTTAATTTAATTTTATTTAATTTTATTTTATTTTATTTTATTTTATTTTATTTTATTTTATTTTATTTTATTTTATTTTATTTTATTTTATTTTATTTTATTTTATTTTATTTTATTTTATTTTATTTTATTTTATTTTATTTTATTTTATTTTATTTTATTTTATTTTATTTTATTTTATTTTATTTTATTTTATTTTATTTTATTTTATTTTATTTTATTTTATTTTATTTTATTTTATTTTATTTTATTTTATTTTATTTTATTTTATTTTATTTTATTTTATTTTATTTTATTTTATTTTATTTTATTTTATTTTATTTTATTTTATTTTATTTTATTTTATTTTATTTTATTTTATTTTATTTTATTTTATTTTATTTGGGAAATCAACCGTTCTACATACATATTTATAATAAACAAAAAGATATAGTGTTTAAACTCAGAACTAATAGCATATTTCCACAAAGTATACAAAGTTAGTAAAGAAAATATATTACATATTAAATAAATACGTTTATACATATAAAAATAGTTTCATGTATTCGAAAATATTTTTCAATAATCAAAGAATTTTTTTATATTTTTTTAAGAACAGTAAGTTATCGGTAATACTTACGACATAAAAAGTCAGTAAGTGCTAAAATATTCATATTTACTAACATTAATTAAAATGTTTGACCGCAAATTTTATGTTTTGAACATAAAATGTATTGTGCGTATTTGAATGTTCAGTGCATATGTAGAACACAGTTAGCAAACATAATAATGATATTCAAAAAGAAAAGCCAATGTTTTTAAAAACAGATTAATTTTCACCATCGAATTTAGAAATATACGGTATATATATTTTTTTTCAATTAGTGCAAACACTTTGTCGCCTTATTTAGTTACAATGTGTTTTGACGTCTTCATAAATACCTGGGAAGCTATTCTAAATCTTCTCGTTGGTGTCTTCTGCGACTACACTTTGCTTAATGTATGGCCACACTGATGATTAAACGTCAAATAAAGCGTTTTATAGTTGACATGTCACAGTTTGACTTTGTAAAACTGTTTAAAAAACGAATACGGTTTGGTCAGTTAACTGATCCTTAAGGATGCAATAATATTCATTGTCTTGGTTTTTTTTTCGATAAATTTGTTAATCAATTTTTCACTTTTTTTTGCACCACAACAGGCCAGGAGGCCCAATTAAAGTGATAAACAGAATACCCAGGCTTGAGAAAAATCATATTATTTTTTGTGTTCTCGTGGGAATCGAGTCAAACGTCTTGACCACTACACCACGGAGGCCACAATGGAGGATGCAGTAATATTGTAAATGAAAATCGTCATGTTCGGATTTACGTGTTCGTATTTACTAGACGTTTAGTCATCAGTGTGGCCATATATGTAGCAAAGTGTAGTCGCATGCAAAATATATAAATTCAGTTTTTTTCCCTACCCCCGCAAGAAAATTTAAAATAGCACCCCTGTACTCTTTTATTTATCCTACTTCAACCTTTTGTGATACATTCATGATCAAATACGAAAATGCTCACTAAAATTTCTTGAAATCTACCTATTTTCCTTTTAGCCAGGTCACTTTATTCCACGTTTTACTTCCTTGAACTGGGGCATATGTCTCCCAGCCTCGTGTGGAGCTCCGGAAGCTGAATTCATATTAAAGGATGCCCTGAGGCACTACAACGGAACTGCCGGACTGAAAATCGTAATTAATGTTGATCCAACGAATTGTTACACAAATCAATATGAAGAATGGTGGGAGGAATGGATGGATATTCCAACCATTCTAACTGTGTAAGTGAAGATATTTCAATAATGTACTTTCTTTGATCTTCATCCCCATATCTGTTTATTCTGCTAGTAGGTGCTGCTCTATGTACATTCAAAAATTTATTATAAAATTTATTGGATTAGTCCTATATGTTTAAAATTTATTATGTATTGTTTTTTTTAGATTATTTTACTCATTCTTCATCCTTATAACCATTTATGCAACAGCTTACGATATCTTTTCTTCTCGAATAAAATCGGTTGATGGTGAAACTCAAGAGGAATCTAAAGAAGATACGGAAAATGGTGATGGTAAAAAGGAAAATGAAAGTGAAAATGCTGAGGAAGAAATTGAAACCGAGAAAGCTTCTAATCAAGGTAAATGTTTTGTATTAAAATAATATTTTATTTTAATAACAGCTAAAATCTATTTTTTTAGAATGATGATAGCTTTAACACGGGATGTTTATCTTCCTTTGATCTTATAAAACGAATCGATCAATTGTAATCTTTAGTACACGCCTCGTTTACGTATAGAGGTTGTTTAATGCAATTTGTGAATGAAGCATGTTTTTTGCAGATGAAAAAAGCCATGTCGTTGAAGCTTTTTCGCTTAAACAAACTACTGCAAAGCTTTTGAGGGAAGGAAGTGCTGAAGGCGATATTGAATGCATTCATGGCATACGTGCATTGTGTAGTATTGCATTGTATGTTGCTCATAAACTTATTCCTCTCGCTATGACGCCATTTAGTAATAGGACTTATCTAACTGAGGTAATTGAATCTTCATTTCGAAAAAAAACAAAATTGCTGAATACTATTGACGAATTTCATATTTTTTTAGCTATCCAACTCTCCTCTGTCAGTTGCGTTAAGAGCGAGTCTTCTTTATACCGATACATTCCTGCTGCTCAGTGGAGTTCTAACAGCATATCACATGAGTCAGGATATAGACAAAACTGGAAGCATTCCTTGGCTGCGAAGATACATAGCTAGGTATCTTAGGTAAGATCGCAAGCCCTACAAATCACGGTAATCAAATCGAGGTATGTAAAGTGTTGTAGAACTTCGTTATGATTTGACTGAAAACACTGAATAGTTTGGTTCCAGGTTGACCCCCGCTCTTGTAGCTGTGCTGTTGTGGTACGCTTGGATATCAGACAAGATAGGAGAAGGACCGCTGTGGGGAACCGTCGTCACTCATAATGCTGAGCTTTGCCAGGAGCACATGTGGAAAAACGTATTCTACCTACAAAACTTCTTCCCCTTTGAAGATATGGTAATTTGTATAGTATTTCAAATACTTGCGATTTAAATAAAAATAATGATAAATCCGCGAATATCTAAGAGAGCCATCACTAGACATCCAGGGCCTTAATTATGAACGCCATCTTCATCTGTACATATCGAGACGGTATACTTAACTTCTGTACTGTCTGTATCTTCCTCGGCATGTTCTACTTACTTATCATCTCGACATCGTATGATCAAAACGAACTAATGAATGACCGAAAAAATTAGTCCGCGTTCCTTACTTCATAAATATTTTTAAAAGTTCTCATTTATATTTCAAATAGGCTTCTGTGATAGAAAGTGCCCACTTCAAAGCGATTGTAAACTCCAATAAATCCCAATTCAAGCAAAAAATGGTCGCTTGAACATGATTTTTTAAAGACTTATGACACTTGTCGAGACGATATACAAAGCCGGTTCCTTTAACGTCTTGATACTTATACCACAGATTATGACTTATACTCCGGAAGATAGTAAAACAGACGGAAAAATATAAAAACTTTTTTTTTATATTTTCATAGTGGCAATTTTCTTACGCCGAGATACTCTTAAATGTTACTAGGGCAGAATCAAGCGACATTATTTTTTCCATCTAGTCACTCGTTTTGGAAACTGACAGTTATGTCAGAATTTAATTCTACTTCAAAATTGACTTATGAAAAAGCCTTAAAAACGAAGAAGAAGAAGAAAATTGACTTATTTTTCACTCATATTTTTAATAGGCTTTTAAGAAAAAAAGTACTAACGTTTAAACAATTAAAAATTTGAGTAAATCGTAATTAAAGGAAAAATTGCTCGGTGGGACCAAATTTTTGTCACTTTTAATGCGTAGATAAACGTATCGAGGGGATCTAGACCCGTCTATATAAACCGATGTACTTACATCAAAACTTGATGGTAGCGTTTCTTCTCAATCGGTCGGGAGAATTTTATCTTTAACTATGACGTCACACTGAAGCTATTATATTTTGATGTATAGATAGTGTACCGTGACGTACGCTTCCCCTTGTTTCATATTGATGTAACTACCCAAAACTTGAAGGTGGGGGGTCAGTAGTGTATCTTCGCAATCGCTAGAGAGAATTCGGTAGTCAGATGGCAGAACGGACCATCCGTAATTTTCAAAAATATTCAGGAGAGCTGAAATACAACTCAATTTCAAGACTTCAATCCCCAAACTAAAATATTTTGGTGTTGCTTTTCAATAATGAATTACCATTTTAAATTGTAATGTTCTTTTTAATTTTATTCTGAATGTATTTACTGAAATATTGATTAAAACTTTTGAAAACTAAAAAACAGAAAAAAATACAGATGGTCCCTTCTGCCATCTGACTACCGAATTTATCTTCAGCTATACCGTCAAGGTGAAGGTATGACATATTTATCTTCCCATCATAATCGAGGCCCTGGCAGGCCTATCTACGTCTTATTTTTACCTGGAGTAGCCAACGAGTCAAAAACACTCGTCCGGAGTTCCGTTTCAATCTCACACACAAAACTGTATTCTTTATCCATGATGACACAAAAAGCTATACTTACCGTATTTTTCGAACCATAAGATGCACTCTTTTATTCTGAAGATTCAAGCCAAAATCGGGGTACGTCTTATGGTCCAATTCGTCTTATCGTACGCAAAATATGGTACTCCTAAATATTTATGTAATGCAACAAGTCCATCAGCTTGATATTACGTAAATGTAGGGTGAACTTCGAGGTATTTACTTCGGGAATGCTAATTGCTTTTTTTTATTCCAGTGTGCAACACACACGCACCAGCTAGCCCTAGACATGCAGCTGTGGTGGCTGGCTCCCCTCAGTGTCTGGTTGCTGCGCTCCCGACCCGCCCTGGCGCTTCCCGCCTTGGGCGGCCTACACACCCTGACTGTCTGGCTGCGCTACTCCGTGACAAACTCGGAACATCTGTCTCTCGTCATCTATCACGGAATCACGTAAGATAATCACAATCCTAAAAATGCGTTATATTTATCGCTTGAAAAGTATTCGGACCAACGGAGATTAAAATAAGTCGAATCGGTAAGTTTCGTGGGTTCAATAAAAAAATATCTGACTTGTCTTGCCCGACGATCATACCGACTTTTCTACCAGCTTGTTACTTTAATAACACTAAATAATTAAGGTACTATACGTGTATTGATTTGTGTTCTTATTGTGAGCTAATGAGGAACTTCAGCCCTACGGGAAATTGGATACAAAAAATCTTTTTTTTTGCGTGATAAAAATTAAAGCATTAAATTTTACCGCAAAGTTTCTTGAAAATGTACGGAAAAAATAATTTTAAATATTTTAATAAAAACGCACTACTTTTAAAACAATTTTTTTGTCTTCCTAGGAGTTACAACCAACTCATTTTGGGACAGATAATATTTACATAAAGGTATGGTTATAATAATAATAATAAAGTAACAAGTAATAATATGTACATAAAACTGGAATAAGAAAGTATATAATACAAAGAAATTAAAACAATGCAAAATAAAAATAAATATTAAACATTTGCATATAGTAAGAAAGAAATATCTGAGAAAAAAGAAGAGCTTAAAACTAAATTTCACCTTCCACGTACCTCCTCAAGTAGTATTTTTTTTTAATGAATATATTCATTTTTTGGCGTTCTATAGGACTCCGGTAGCCTGTTGTACTCGCTACAAGCAAGGTACAGCAGAGACCTTAGACCATACCTTGTCGTGCGTGATCCAGATACGTGAATATTTCGACTCTGTCGCGTATTATACTGGTGGACGTCACGATTGAAGGTATAGCTAATATTAGTGAGAGAGTCTTTATTTACACCTTGAAGCACCGGTTTTGCACTTTGATCTACGTCACTGGTTCATATGAACCAACCAATGATATGAGAGCTGTGAAGGATACGGTTGGCTTATCGTAAACGAACTAATCGGAAGAACTAACAGAGAACAACCTCTGACGTCATACGCGGAGTTATTTCAGAAATACAAAACTTTAAATATCATGGCGCTGATAATACGATATATAAAAATATAAAAAAATGGTTTAGTTGAATAGTCCATTAACAAATAAAAAAAGACACTGAACTTCCTCATTAATATTTGCGTGTTTAAGGGCTAGACTGCAAAACTTTAGAGGAACATTCATCATGGTAAACTTTTTTTAAAACCCTATTTTTTTTTTCAAAAACTATTTTTTTAACCAAAAAATTTTTTTATTATACTTAATTTGAAAACTATGAAAATTCTTTATTTCTCGAACTAGCAAATTTCAGCACTATATATTATGTTAAATATTTCCAAAATATCTATTTGGGTACTGTTTTGTGGACAAGTATCATAATTCTTAATTTATTGATTACTGTTACTAAATTTTATTTCTACTAAGTACCTAATTCAATGACACTTGTTTTTAAATTATTCTTCTGGAATTCGGTTTACAATAAATTCACTGTCAATTTATTAAAAAAATATTATGGGAATCTAACGAACAAAACGTGTTCGTGTAAACCTTTATAATCTATACTTTTATGCCGTGATCATTCAATATGAACGTTGATTATGCTATGTAAAACTTACTTGTTTAGTCAACAGGTGACGCCATAAGACATGTTGTACATTTCATTTCAAAATGATTTTATTTATAATATAAGAATGTTAATTTCTAAAATCGCTCGCAAACAAGTGGAGGCGTCTAAAAAAAGTATGTTAATTATAAAATATTTCAATTTAAATTACAAAAACTATTTTAAATAACTAACTAGTAATAATTTTAATACGTTGAAAGCAAGAGAAACCTGCATTTTAAAAACTCCTTCAGAGACGTAAAAAATATCATACATATTAGACAGATTTAAATTTTAATATTTTGTATGACTATCATTTTGGTTGGGTATTTATTTTGATACGTCAATAGTAGCACAAATTTCAAACGTTTTTTTTTTAATTTTGTGGAAAGTGGCATGGCATACTTATATAATATTAATGAATTTTGGTTTGATAATATATAGTTTCCTACTAAATATGGATTGAAATCTTTTTCGGGAGCATTTTATCTATTTTTAATTTAAATTATATTACCATGGAAAAAAAAATAAGCATTTTAAATCTGCAATGTATTACTGTTTCTACTAAAGGATAAATTTTGTGAGTAAATTAAAATTTAAATACAAAGTGCTTATCTATGAAATTTACATTTTACATAGAAACATTACAGTTTTTTTTTTTTTTCAAAAATTACATACTTAATTGATCAGTTTTGTCATTTTAATGATAGTTTATTGATGCCTTTGCTATGAAAATTATATGGGCGGGATTTTAAAAATGCCACAAAGACGTTTTTCGCCGACTTCTCAGCTATATATTTTTTTATTTGTAAAAAGCTTTCTAATTTTCCTAACCACAATACTCTTTTGGTAATTTTTCTATTTGGGGATTATTTGACTTTTTATCTAACTACTCTGATAAACGCTTACGGTTGTACAAGACCCATTTCTCATCGCAAATAACGATCCTCAGAATTCCTTCGTTATTGTGTCGACTCGACAAAGTAATGCAGGCATTGACGCGAGCTTTCCCCTCATTCAGCTTATAAGGTACTCACTTTTCGAGCGGTTTTACTTTTTTTACCTTACGTAATTGACTTAATATTAATTTGTCACTTACGTTTAAATTATAACTACTGCTACCTAAGTCGTAATTTGAGACGTATCTGTTTCCACTATCGCTTTCAATTCCTATTCTTCAACTTTAATCTTTGGTCTTTCACGGAGTTTGTTGTTGAGTTCTAAATTTCCCGAACGGAAACAATCGAACTGAAAACGTGCAGTGCTTGCAGTGCTTGCAGTGTTTAGCCAGTACACACCCCATTCATGTTGCGTGCCATCTGCGATGCGTTAGTACCACGACGAACTCGTATTAAAAAATAATGAGAATTTTCAACATATTCATCATTGCATAAATTAACATATCAGAGTCTTAAAAACATTTTTAATTTGGTTTTCCTATGCAAACTAAAGTCAGCCACATTCAAATTGTCCAGTTTGTAAAAACGGCAATTTCATGGGTAAGCACCTAATGTTCGTAACTAATTTTACATATGAATCACTAACTCGATTTTATAACTTTTCTCTATAGTTCTATTAAATCTCTTACGCCCCGTCATTTTTCAGTTATTTAGCGATGATGTAATCTCAACCTTTACTTATCGAACTTCCTTAACCAGGCACCTACATATGTACATATGTATATGTAATGTCATGTATTTATTTAGATAGTTGTAAAAAAACTTAAACAACTAGTTAAAACTTACATTCTACTTAATACATACAAACAAAATTTCAATAACGATATTACAAGTTATCAAATTCAGACGCATTGTGTTTTCTATTTTTTTATATTAATATTTATTGTTCTTCATCTGATACACAAGGGTTATTGTATACCATTATAAGTTAGTTTTCTTGAATATTTTTTTATTATTTTAGTACCTAGTCTTGATATTGTCAATTACTCTAATCACCAAAGGATATTCTCAATCCTTTACTTCAAATATAGATGTTTACTTATTATTGTTTTCTTTTTAATGATCCATGCGGATTTTTTCTTTAAATTTGTCCAAACGTTTGTAAACAAAAGACTGGATTTCATCCCCTAAGGAGTCACTAGGATTAACAAATTACAATAGGGATGGAGAACATTTTAGATAGAGAAATGTGGAAGTCTAGGCATTTACTGGGATTATGACCAGCCAATGACATCATAAGCCCTGTAAATGCCCAGGCCTTCATATTGCCTTCCCTAAAATGTCCTTATCCCGGTTCTAATTTGTGGATATTTTTTCTTCGCTGTAATTTTGCTTTAAGGCTGTAGTTTGGTAGAACGCACGCAAAATGAGGAAATCATACGATTTTGCCATTTTTAAACGAATGTGTACGCGCAGTAATAAAAAATAAAAAAACATAAATTATATAAAAACAATAATTTTTAAAGGTTTTTTAAAGGTTTACCGAAGGCATAATTTTACGTAGAAATAAAGGGAAATATCACAAAAATGTATGTGATTCAAAATGCTTGTATTTTTTATTAAAAAACAAAAAATTAAAATTTTGCATCGACCACTTTTATGTTCAATTATTATCTTCAAATAATTATGACCAATTTTAGTTCAATACTTAATCTTTATTGAGATCCTATTACCTAAGTTTAGTCTAAATTTGAAATGGCGTAATCTGCCGGTCTAAAAGTAATTTTGTTTTAGTTACATAAAACTTTTAAGTATATTTTTAATAATACCTTTAAAAATTATTGTATAAACCTAATTTATGTTTTTTTATTTTTTTATGATTGCGCGATCAAAAAAAAACATTCGTTTTAAAGTGGCAAAATCGTATGATTTCCTCATTTGTGTGCGTTTTACCAGACTACAGCCTTAACCTCTGCCATTGCATGTTTTTCGACACCAACATTCGAAAAATTCCAATAAATTTTTATTGTATTGATTTGGGGAATGACACACCACTGCAAATGTCCCTGTTATAAATTTATTCCTAACTTGTATAACGAGCATCGTGAGTTTTGTTTTTTGCAGAACCTAATTTGAAAATATCTTGAAAGGACATGAATTCGCATATGGATTTTAGATTAATAGGTTGCCTTATATTTGGCTTTATTCATAAACTTAGCATGAAGTCACGTCTAAGTATAGTGGTATAATTCAGATGGGAATACCATCCTTATTCTACCATTTTATTAAGGATTCCTTTCTTATTTTACCACTATAATACGGATGGTATTAATATTGATTAGCGGCCTTCGTGGTGTAGTGGTCAAGACGCTTGACTCACAGACGGAAGGTTCCGGGTTCGATTCCTGGTGAGAACATAAAAATTAAATGTGAATTTTGGAACGCACACGTTCTTTTTTTTTGTCTTCCCCTTACGGGGGTGGTATTCGGATTCTCTGCCTCTGACCACTTAGGGAGTCCTTTTTTATCCAAAGTCATTCTCTTATTGTAAATATCCGTGTTTTTACTTATGTTTTGTGTAAGTTATGTTTGTTATGTTACTATAGTTTTAAGAAATTATTTTTGTATATTTCGATACGTTTATTTATGTAAATTGTTTAAGATATTTTTTAAATAAAAAAAAACAGAGGCATTGAGGGGATCCTGAGGGGTGGAGACGACGTGTTGGCCTCTGTCCATACATCCTCCTCCTCCCTCCTTAATCTGCATAGAGTTTGTATTCCTTAGGAATATTTATAATAACTTTCCTCTATGTGCAGCTGACAGAGAGTCCCCCAGGACTCTGTAACAGCTGCGGGTGGATGGTGGGCTTAAGGATCTCCCCTCAATGTGAATTTTCTCAAGCCTGGGTGTTCTGTGATGTAATTCATCATTGTAATTGGGCCTCCTGGCCTGTTGTGGTGAGAAAAAAATGATAATTATAATAATATTTGGATGATTTATATAGCGTAATTTTTTGTGAAAAATGACCTCAAGGGCGCTTTACAATGGTATAAATTAAACTTACATTCTAACTAAGCTAAAGTGATATATTATATTTTCTGATTTAAAATTGAGGGTATGATAAACTAAAGAAGTCAGATTTTAGTTGGATCTGAACTGAGTGGGGACTGTCGATGATTCGTAAGTTTGAAGGTTATTGGTTCCAGGCAGAGGGGCCGGCAACGGCAAAAGCTCGATCTCCCAATATAGTGTTTGGGGAGCGCCGGATTTCGAAAAGTTTTTTTCTTCTTGAATCAAATGCTGATTCCCATCCAAATTATACCACTATACTTAGGCCTAACTTTATGCCAAGTTTATGAGTCAGGTTCAATATTATTTATTGTTTTGGCATTAACTTTGGGAAATAACCTTTTAAATGTTAAATAAATGTAATATGTTCATATTTACTCTTGCTGATGGGTAATTCAGAATACCCCAAAATTGTTGTTTACTTATTAAAATTAACTTATGATTGTGTATGTCCCGACTTGACACGTATTTATCTAGCAACATAGGTGTATTATGCTTTTAATAAAACAAAAAAACTCGTGTGTGGAGAATAAAAAATACCCACTAAGTGTTTTTCAATTATTTATTGGGTTACCTTCTTTAATAAATATTCACAATATGATAAATCAATGTCAATTGAATCGTTTCCTAAAATAGATTATTTGCAAAACCGATTTCATAATTTAAATTTTTATTAATAAATGTATTTGGCAGACAGTGTTAAATATGAATCGGCTTGTGGTCTTGTGGCTAGTATTGTGGATTCACGGATCGAAGGTCCGAGGTTCACACCTCGATCTACTACAAATTGATTGAGTTATTTACAACTCGTTGAAAATGGCCACAAAAAATTCAATATTTGGGTAAATAGTAAATAGAACCCAAATGTTTTTTTTCCATAAAAAAACATATAAAAATAATAAAACTATGGTAAACTTGAGTTCTGTTTAATTGATAACTTGATTTTCTTAAATTAAAATATTCATAATCATCAGTATGGTTAGTGCTCCAATGCGATGGGCACTACGGTCAGCTGTTGATCAACATGAAGGTAAAGTGGTTAGTATTTCGCTTCAGCGGCCTGTCCAGGACAATAGAATATTGCTGTGTAAAACTATATTTTAAGCCCATATTTCATGTCGACCTTCCCAGGAATCGAACACGAGACTTTAAATTTATTTATTTTTTTGCACCGCTCTAGGCCGCTACAGCACAAAACACCCACGCTCGTGAAAAATCATATTTAATTGTTGTGATCTTACCGGGAATCGAAACCGGAACCTTTCGTGCATGGGTTAAGTATCTTAGCCATTACACCACGAAGGTCGCCAGGTAAGTATGGTAGGCGTACGCGCAAGCCACTGCACTACGAGGTGGACTTATTTCCACTCGGTTTTCTTTTTCTGGAGTTTCTATCCAGTCCACGCACCGAACTGTATTCTTTATCCGCACGGACTCGGACAATATATATTTTTTTAAATCTGAGAAAACGTGTGATTGTTAATGAGTTTTTAATATTATTTTAAGTGTGAGTCAACTGTACCGGACAGCCAACCTGTGTTATTCGTTAGCCCTTCACAGAGCTACCCCTTACCTGGCCGGGATAGGGCTGGGGGTTCTTCTACAACAAACGGGGAAGGATATAGAGCTTCCAAGGGTAATCATTATGTTGTCTATTTATTTAAATCTTATAATTTAACAGTAAGGATAAAAATATATTTTAAAAATCATTCACAGAAAAAAAACTGTGAAATAAAAATTAAAAGTTAAAATTTGAAAAAATATTAATACTTACTGCCTTGACAGTAAAATACAGTATTAATAAATATTAATAATGTGTTTGATTTCATAAATTAAGATTATCTCGTATTCTGGTATTTTAAATTTTATTTTTATTAGTAAAAATAAGAGAAATTATATAAATAAATAGTGCATCCAGTTAAAGTCCTTCAATTATATGTTTATAATAGTAAAGATGTAAATCAGTATTTTTATTATTAATAGACGCAAATTTAAAAAACTATTTCTACATAAAAACATAAAAAAGTGGCGAAACTATTGAGTATTGATTTCAAAATAGAAAACTTTGTTCCTAAAACGTAAAAAAATCCAATGTATAAAGCTTATGTAAAAACTAAAATATGTTATGTTGTGCAACTACAATGGGGAACAGGATCAAAATCACATAATCAGACTACAAATACAACAAAATAAAATATTTAATTTAGAATACCCTTATCTAACAGCAACTAAATAACACTTTTAACCAAATAGACAAGTAAATATAACTGATTTCTTTCAACTACAATACAAAAAAAATATTGATAAATTAACAACTGATGTAATTGTAGTCGAAGAACTAAAACTTGAAAAAAATTGTAATAAACATGGACACAATACAGAATATCTGTAAAATATCATATTCAACTTTCTAAAACAAGACAATGACAGTCAGGACTAATAAACCAGGGACTGAAATTATGTAATAAACTACCAGACAAAACTAAACTAAAGACTCAGACAACCTTTACAAAAGATGTTAAAAATTAGAATATGAATTTGACAGCACTGCAAGAAGGTTGAGAATGAGTAAATAAAATGGAGGAGAAGAATAGGGACTTTTAAAATTTATTTTTACCGATTTGGAATTCACTTATGATAAATAATATAAATATATCAATATGAAAAAATAACATACAATATTAAAAATTGCTTAAATGAAATTATTACACAGATAAACATTTTGTTTTAAAGAATTACAATTAGTTTTCTTTAGCCATAAATTTTATTATTAAATATAAAAAAATAAATGGGTACAGAGTAAGTAAAATTTGGAGCATCAATGTTTTAAATATCTTCAAATGTTTGTAGACAGACTGGATTTCCTCTCTTGGGAGTTATTTAGATTTAAATTTGTTGCAACAGAGAGATAACACATTTTTGGGAAGAGAATATGGAAGTCTACGCATTTACAGGGCTTATGACCTGTCATTGGCTGGTGTAAGTGGCCACTTTACACACTGTGCAAAATTCACAATTCTGCCTATGTTTGAACGTCCATATTTCCCTAACTAATTTCTTGCCAATCAATTTTAAGCAAACATTAGTCCAGAGCTTACTTCTTCCACTCCTTGACTTTGCAGATATATGTTAGCCAGATGCTAACTCTGAATTATTTGATATGTTGGAACGATTGCAGAATGTTTGTATACGTTATATCTTTGATCTTTGCAAATTCAAACACATAACCGAATATCGCACGCAACTACACTGGCTCAATATAAAGCATAGAAGAAACATTCACATTCTATTACTGCTTCACAATATTTTAAATAATCCCACTTCGCCTATTTGTCCTCAGACAGACTTCGCCTATTTGTCCTCAGCTCTCTCAAGAGCTTTCCAACCTCTTTCACAACACGGACTATCTCTTCGTTCTAGTAACGAGAGAACCCTTTTAATACCCTGTCATCGCTCTAATTTTCTTGCCTCCTCTTTCACAGTAGTAGCTGCTCGATTGTGGAATAATCTACCCCCTAATGTCTTTATTTTCATTTAAGTCAAGATTGAAATGTCACTATTTAAATATTTAAATTGTTCCTTTATCCTTCTTCTTTCCTTCCCTCTCTCCTCTCTTCATAGTATGGTTTTAATTTTAATTTTTTATATGTTTGTTAGTTACTCTTTGTTTTTATCTTGTATAATATCATAAGATTCAATATGTTCACGTTCTTGACTGAACGGTTTGGGTAGATAAGAAGAAATTTCCTTAAGGCAATATGCCCGCCCTTATATGTATATACTATATTGTATATGTATATAAAGTGTTAAATAAATAATTTCAGTATTTACGAAGGTACAAGATGTGAGCAGAGATGCGGGTGGAGGGAGCTGATGGAAACAGCAAAAGCACAGGGTCCCAGTAGTCTATTAGACGAATGGTTAATCTAGAGAAAAAATGTTCTCCATCTGAAAATACACATACATTCAGTTTGTCTATTTATTTATAAATGTATTCTTTCCAGTTATTTTACCTTCCTGGCTGGCTGATATGTGCCTACTTCGGTAGCTGGGCTCTGTATACCCCATCACATCTGTCCATGAGAGATTACCAGTACAGCGTGGACGAGGCGGCCCAATATGCGGCCCTTGCTTCTGTGGCCTGGTCACTTTGTCTCAGTTGGCTCATATTTGCCTGTTATACTGGAAATGGCGGTTAGTCCTCTGATATTATTTTAATTATAAATAATAAATTTATAATATCCATTTATACTATAGATACGAGTACATATCATATAGTCCAATAAGAGGCTTCCACATAATATTGTTATTGTAACAGTGTAAGCCACTCTCTAAGCACAAGAGTTAGTCTCTTTTTTTGGAGAGTAAATGTTATCACTGTTTTTTTGGAGAGACAGTGATAACATTTACTAGATGTATAAAAGTAAATCTGTATGGAATTTTTAAAAAAACATGTACCTTTTAGGAAATTTATTAATAATTTATTTTTTTAAATGTTGTCGCATAAAAATTATACATGACATAACCTAACTAATCATACACAACTTATAGTATTAATAAAAATGTTGATGTAATATATTTTATTAAAAATAAATCTGCTTTTGAATATTGGTCACACAATTGCACATTGTACCTAATATATATTACAACTATCATCATCATTCCCTTTCCGCACCTAATGGTGAATAGGGCACTGGATTGGTACACCAATCGCAGCATATGTCGATCAAGTTTGTTACATGAAGGTAAGGTGATCAGTCTTACGCTTCAAGTACCAGTCCAAAGACTATGAAATATTCAAGTATAAAAACACCCTTT
This sequence comes from Micrasema longulum, assembly GCF_059751315.1. Taxonomy (NCBI): domain Eukaryota; kingdom Metazoa; phylum Arthropoda; class Insecta; order Trichoptera; family Brachycentridae; genus Micrasema; species Micrasema longulum. Next base: position 431,156 of record NW_028277628.1, read on the forward strand.
TAAATAAAAATTTCAAATCAACCATGTCGGGAATCGAACCCGAGACCTATTGCATAGTAGGCAAACGCGCTGACCATTATACCACGCGGCCGACTACTATTACAACTATAGTTATTAATAATATATTGGACTAAGTATTGAGTGTTAACATGAGTTGTGTCGCTTTTTTTCCAAATTAAGAGAACAAAAAGAAAAATTATAACAAATCAGTCAATAATGTTTTCTTCTAGATTATTTTACTACAAATTAGTCAATAATTTGCCCAGCTTTGTCAAATTTATTCCTTCAATTGAAAGTAACCAGAAAAATGTGTCGAAAATGCTCACTTTCGTCTACTCGATAATCTTGACATTCCATTTTGAAGGTTTTCAATAAAATAAACTCATACATGTAATAAATGTTTTAATTTGTCGAAATTTTATAGACAAGGACTAGATTCATCCCCCTAGGGATCTGTGTAAAGTGGCCACTTAAACCGGCCAATGACAGATCACAAGCCCTGTGGATGCCTAGACGTCTACATTCCATTCTCTAAAATGTTATTCATCTCTGTTGTAGTATGTCAATATGTGTAACGTTTAAGCAAACACAATATCTTGTAGAACAGAAAATTTTCTTTCAAATGATATATACCTTTAACCAGTTATACTTTAAGTACTCATTTTTTAATTTGTAAAAAACGGACGTAACTTATGTTTACACTTCGTACTTAGTTTAAATACTTATAAACTAGAAAAGTGTTTTTATAATGGAAGGGGAATTAATTAAAAAATAACCCTATCTATAAATACTGCTTGGTTGTGTCATTTCCATAAAACACAATCTCTGAGTATATCGGCTAAATAAAATATGGACCTTTTAATATTCTGCGAATCGTTTATTTGACGTAATATTTTATGTTTTCATTTTTATTATATCTCATTTTAATAAAAAAAATAATTAATATCTATGTGTCAATTATTAGTATTATGAGAAATGATTTTAATTACTAAGCGCCACTCAATAAAAAAAATATGAAAAAAAAACGTCCTGACTAAACACAGAAAATTTCTAGTTGTTTAGAACCTAATACAACAAACCTATGTACATTGTAAAAACATTGAATTTAATAAACATTATGCCTCAAAAACAGTCAGTTTTGTACCGAATGTATTATTTGAACGCTGGATAGTATATTGTGTGTTTAAACAATACAGGGTTCAACGTAAAGGCAGAGCAGTTTAACAAAATGTGCTAGAAATGTTGTATGGTTAAAAATTGATTGAAATGTAGAAATCGTCGTAGAACAGATGTGCGAAAAATGCGTTATTTACTTTAATTATTATTTTTTTATACATTAAACTCCCACAGAGCTTTAACAATACAAATTTGCTTATACAATACATAATGTTTATAAACAATAATATATAGCAATTATGCAAAGGTTAAAATGTAAAATCAATGAAAACGTGTTTAAAAAGATGCATTATAAGTAATTAAAAAATACGTCATTTATTTTTTACAAGGTGTTATTTAATATTTGAATGAATAATACAGAAAATAAAGATATTAAAAATACACACACGTATTTATAAAAACAAATATCGAAAGGTGTTTCATAAATCTATAAAATAGTTAAGTAGCAAAGGAGTGATTAATTTAAACATGGTTTTTACTGATTATTATATTGTACTTGACATATTTTTTTATTTAATTAAAGCAGGCGATGTATTAAATATTTCAAAGAGATTAAATGAAATCGCACTAACGGAGAGAACAGAGCATAAATAAATTGAAATGATTTTGTGTGGAAAGTACATCTAAGTCTGGTGGTCTGAAATGGAATCCTCCAGTTAATAGTTTTAATTTATATTTGATCTTGAAATGGTAATAAAGGCTTTTCATTCCAAGTTTGAAAAATATAATCGGGTTGTGGTCCCGTGGCTAGTGTCTCGGACTCACGGACCAAAGGTCCGTGGTTCAAATCCCGCTCTATCCCAACTTGATTCCATTTTCTAATAGCGAGTTATTTACAACTCGTTGAAAATGGCCCTCAAAATTAAATATTTGGGTAAATCATAAGAACGCAAGTATATTTATTTTTTAAAAATAAATAAATTTTAAAAATATAAATAACTAACCCAAGTATTAAATGATAAACATAAAATAAAGTGTCAAAATTTTGTTTTTACCGCTCTCATGTAAAGTTAAAAAAATCACATGCATCGTTGTTCTACAATCATGACAAAATATTCGTATTTTTTGTAAAGTAATTGAATATTATTAATTTTAAGCGTCTATGTAATAGATTTTAGCACATCGCTCTATGATATATTGAAGAAAATCATACGATTAAAACATGTTTTCGTTTCTTATTTTTAGGTCCTATAAACGATTTACTCTGCTCGCATCCTTTGGTCATACTAAGCAGAATATCATACAGTATGTATCTGTGTCAATTCCTGGTATTCTTCTACAACGTTGGGAGCACTCGAACATCCAGTGAATTTTCATTACTGAACGGGGTACATATAATTGATTATTTAATTCATTTTATCTCGGAGAAAAGATTCGTTAAATAAAAAAGATATTTATTTTACCTTATAAAGTAGTAGAATTAATACTAAAAGGGAATTCAGTCGGTTAAAACATGTCTCGATCTTAGCAAACAATATAACTTAAATGTTTTCAGAGTCTTTAAAACTTTTCATCAATTAATTATCATGCCTTATATTTTTGTTTCAGATAAGTTTACTCGAAATACTGGCGGTGTTATTCATTTCGGTTATATTAACTCTTTTGTTTGACATACCAATGCAAAGTTCAAAGAAAATAATAATGGCTGTCGAAGTTACATTTGGAGGAAATAAATCAGAAGAGGAAGATAAAAGAGAGCCAGACGCAAATGAAGAATCTAAAGAGGAAAATCAAGAATTGGTTGAAGAATACGAAAATGTTGAAGCTGATATGAATTATGATGTAATCACCCAAGTTGATAATGACGAAACAAACCAAGATGATAACATTTACGATGAATACGATGAGAATATTGACAACATTCATCATGAGGTAGACCAAGATACTATTTACGAAGAGGAAGAAGAGGAAGAAATAGAAATTGAACCGGAAGCTCAAGAAGATCACATCATAGAAGACGAAGGAAATAAACCGGCTGAAGGAAACGAAGGAGAAAATGAAATAGAAGATGAAGATTTGCAGGATTGGGAATGGACCAGTGGTGGTAACAGCTATCACAGGAGATGGTGAAATAATTGATGTGTAACTATTTTATAATTACTTAAGAATCTTGATTTTAAACACAGTTAATATATAAATAAAATGAATTTTATTACCTACACACCAATTCAGTTATTTTTTTTAACATAAATAATTATAACGAAATTGTTCTCATCACCAAATTTCAATTTTGGAGGAGACATGTAAATAAAAAAACACATTTTTGCAAATGATTAGGTATGTTTAATATTAAGCAAATCACCGAAAGTAAAATACTTTTATGATTTTGATCGTTGTTCTTTGAGAAGCTCCTACACCAGTTGGAAAATACAGAAGGAACGTCGTCAATGTTCTTGTGCATACGTGCTAGAACTCAATCAAAATGGATGATGTGACGATAAAAACACTCAACTAAACTGAACGATGTCACCACGCTCTGTGGTCCTTTTATAGGCCTTGTTCTTTTGCTCGTGAGGTCTTTATGGCGAGGATGAATTTGATATTTTGTTATTAAGAGTTTGATTCATGTGTATAAGTTCGTCTTGTACAATATAAGAAAATGCTAAATTGCTTTCTTCGGTCGATGTACTAGATTTCTGGTTAATTAATTTCGCACGTGTGTGTGTCATCAATTTGTACCCACATCTTAATCAAAAACATCGATTTATTTCGATATGATTTACATAATTATTTATATTATTTACTGTTGTTTCGTTATTTCTTTGATTAACTCTCCACAAGTTACCATTTATCATCATCATAATCGTCCTTGTACGCTCCCTATTTAGAGCATGTGACGTTTACAAACAACCTCCAGATCTCTCTGTAGGCTTCCAACTTTTATGCATCCTCCCGACGACTTGTGTACTGACGCAGTGGACGTTCAGGGCATCGAGAAATGTATGTCTTATAAAGCAACCTCGCATTGTCACTCTCAGAAAGCATCCGTAGTATATGCGTAGTACTGCCTCCCCTTATGACAATAAAATTGCCCTCGAAAGTTGTACCGTCCGTTCTCTTATGTCTTTATTCTTTCAATATTAACACTTATGGTACTGTTTACTTAGCATATTTTTACTAGGCTTTATCGAAAATTTTCATAAATACCAACAAAACAGGACAAAAATGTAATTAACCTGAAATTTATATTTATTCATCAATATTCCGTTTCTGCGCCTCATGGTTTATAAGGCGCTACATTAGTATTTCAATCGAATCGTATAAAAATTATTTATTGTAACATGAAAGCAGATAATCCGTAGGATGGGCCGATATTTTTTTTTTCAGAATTTTGAAATGATAGGGGTCTTAAAAGTTGCCTTTTGAATTACTCGGAATGCAAGAAATATCAAAAAAAAATATTTGATACTACTTTTAGCCCTCAACCAGAGCTTGAAGTTTTCGAAAAAGTCAATTTTTTGCGCTAAACCAGCTGTCATTTCGTATTTAAGTAAGAAAATCAGTCTAATTAAATTTTATAATGTGCATTGAATCTAATTAAATAATCAAATGAGGGCGTGAGTTGCACTTTGTTTAGAAATGAAAGGGTAGCATTGTTTTAATGAGCCGTTGTTTTCGTCAATATTGCCCAGGCGCGAATGAATGCAAAGGACTTATTTTATTTATTTACTACATAATTTTATTGGGACTTATGTCCCAACTCCACGGGACGAAACTCCAGGGTTGAGTTGGGACTAGGGTTTCCATTCGAGACTTGAAACTCTCGAAATTTCGAGAGTCTCTGGATATTTTCAATACTCTCGAGATGCTAGTGTCAAAATTTCGAGACCAGCAGTACTGTAACAGACGCGGCGGATCACTGCTTCGTCCGTAGCAATCGCGCCCGTCACAAGAACTGTATTTCTATAGGTGCTGGTGTCAAACGCAGAGTGGCCGGGCGTAGGCGGGCCTCGGCCGACGAACGATAAGCTCCGGGGGAGGTATCGTCGCCTAGAGATCCCTTGCGGGGTCGCTAGCGAGTAGCGCTGGCGGCCGCAATCCTGAGTCAGGCAACCGGGTTGTAAGGCCGGTATCTCTCCGTCGGTGGGAACGGCGGGGTGTGTTCCGGGGAAGTATCCAAGGGTCCAAATTATCCGGGGTCCAAAATCCAATCCAAAGAGTATCCGAGTTCCAAGTCCAGGGGGGTAGCGGTGTTCGAATCCAGGTGGCGATGAGGTCCGGTTTGAAGCGAGGTAGGGAGGTGAAGTGGAGAGTAGAAAGCCTTAGTAGTGTGGTGAGATGACTGACTTTATTTTTCCCCGGCGGGGCTATATATACAACATTTTGCCGTGCGGCGGTGGGCTAGGCCAATAGCGGGCGGTGCTAGGTTGACCAATCACGCGGCGAGAGAGATAGCGAGCACATTTGCCGGCTCTATCGGTCTCTCTCGCGCCACGTATAAGGTCCCCACCCTCCCGCTACCGGCCGCAGTTCCCCGCCGACCGCGCGGCGATCAACACTTATACAGAACAACATAAAAACACATTATGGGCATACAAATATTTTCATGAATTCTAATCTATATGTGGGCTTCAGTATGGCGATCACCACCCCCGAAAGTGACAAATACTAGTCTTTATTGAGGAGGTGGTAGATCGCTTACACATACTGAAGCCTCCTATGCTACATTAAAACCCCAGGAAGGGCCGCCAAGTTGGTGCATGTACTTTTACGTCGGCAACACTCCCCCCTGCCGAGGAGGCATCTCTGCGCCGACGTCGTCCTTGATTTGCAACACGGCGAGCTTGACGGCGGGTCGTGTGTAGGTTCCGGTGGCTGTCTGGACCCGGGCGCTCCTGACTTGTCCATCCTTCCCTGGTGTGACTGCTATGACGCGTCCCCGCGGCCATTCATTCCGCGGGAGGGCGGCGTCCGTTATTATGACCAGGTCATCGACCATGATCGGTGTGGCGGCCTGTTGCCACTTCCGTCGCTGTGCCAACGTCGGGAGATATTCCCTCATCCATCTTTTCCAAAATGCGTCGGCTAGTTTCTGCGCCACCCGCCATTGTTTTCTGAGGCACAGTTCGGGCGGCGCGTCTCTGTAATCGGCCAGATGCGGCTGGGCCCCGCTCGACCCGATGAGAAAGTGCATCGGAGTCAGCGGAGCGTCGTCTCGGCTATCAAGCGAGACGTGGGTTAGGGGCCGAGTGTTTACTGTGTACTCGGCCTCCGCTATCGCTGTCATTAGCGTTTCCTCTCGGGGGGCTTGTTCCTTTAGAATCACCATAAGCGCCCCCTTTATCGACCGGACGAGCCGTTCCCAGGCTCCCCCCATGTGTGGCGCCGATGGCGGGTTGAACACCCATTTGATCCCTCTCCTTGTCGCCTCGTTCTGTAGTTCGGGATCGTGGGCTAGTTCCTTCATGGCGGCCGCCATCTCTTTGTCTGCGCCTCTGAAGTTCGTCCCGTTGTCCGAGTAGAGCGTTGTCGGATGTCCTCTGCGGGCCGCCATCCTTCTGAGGGCCTGCACCGTCGAGTCAGTACTCAACGACGGTGTAATTTCAATATGCACGGCCCTCGTAACCATGCACGTAAACAGGGCCCCGTATCGTTTCTCCCGGCGTCTTCCGATAGTTACGTATACGGGCCCGAACATGTCCACCCCACAGTGGGTAAAAGGCCTTACGTGATGATCGAGTCGGCCGGCAGGCAGCTGTCCCATGAGCGGAGGCTGCGGGCGGGCCTTCTGTATTCGACAGTAGCGGCACTCGTATATAATTTTCCTTATATTTGTCCGTAATCGTGTTATAAAGAACTGTTGTCTGAGTTCGCTGAGTGTCCGCTCTGTACTTGCGTGTTGCCGCGACTCGTGATAATGCCTTATCAATAGACGCGTATAGGCGTGCGCTCCGTCCAGTATGACGGGCGCCTTTAGTTGCTCGCTCACCGCGGGGGCTTCCATAATTCGCGTCCCCATTCTGAGGACGCTATCTTTATCGAGGTAGGGAGTGAGGCCCAGCAGGCGGCTGTTCCGCGGGAGGCACTCCCCCCGTCTAATTGCGGCTATCTCGGCGTGGTAACTGTCTGTCTGGCTTATGAGTATCCACGCCCTCTCTGATGCCTTGAGTTCCGGGGCGATGAGTGTCGCGCTTCCTGTATTCTTTTTCCTGCAGCGGTTTATGAAGCGCAACACCCACGCTGTAGTCCTGATCAGTCTCCGCCAGGAGGAAAATCTTCTTTCGTCCGGGAGGGCTGTCATCACGATGGCACTGTTCGCACACTTTATTTCACTGCTTGTATCCGGGGTCGCCGTTATTACCTTGAGCGGCGGCCATTGACTTTTATTTTTCTTTATGAAACTCGGCCCACTGAACCACATGCCGGCCGGGGAGATGTCTGGTATCTCGCCGTCCCGCGTCCCGAGATCAGCGGGGTTCTTCTTTCCTGGTACCCACCGCCACTCTTGAGCGTTCGTTAGCTCATCTATTTCCCCTAGGCGGTGGGCTACAAATGGCGTGAAGATGCGCGAATCACTCTGGACCCAGCACAGCACCGTAGTAGAATCTGTCCAGTAGTAGGTTTCGCGTATATTACTTCCGCATTCTTTCTTAATTGTGGCCGCCAGTCGCGCGGCCATGAGCGCGGCTTGTAATTCCAGGCGTGGAATTGATAGCGCTCGTAGCGGGCTAACTCGGCACTTGCTAGCCATGAACGTCGCATTCCTTCCGGCGGCGTTCTCCTCCACGATGTAGGCTACGGCGCAGCTCGCTTGCTCCGAGGCATCGGAAAATACGTGCAGCTCTACTGGCTGGCCCTTGGCGCTCGATACGCGCCGCGGTATAGCGCACTCGGTATTGCGTAATATGTCCACCCAAGTGCGCCATTTCTCTGCGTGTTCTTCATTCACTTGTTCGTCCCACTCTATGTGGGAGCGCCACACATCTTGTAGCAGTATTCGCGGGCGTATTGTCAAACACCCTACGAAACCGAGTGGATCGAAAATGCTCATAACTTCACTTAGCATCTGCCGTTTTGTAGGCCTCTCTGTTGGAACCTCCCGTGACACTTTAAATTTAAATTGAAACTCGTCTGTCACCGGGTCCCATTTGATGCCGAGGACCCTCTCTGTTACGGAGGTTCCGCTAATTATTTCGCGTGCGCTTTTCCCTCTCAGACTTGAAGGAATCGCTTCCATTACGGAGGGATCATTACTCGCCCAATTCGCGAGGATGAATCCGCCCCGCCGTAGTAGTTCGCTGACATCGTGGCGCAGTTGTATCGCCTCTGTTGCACTGTCTACGGCATCCATATAGTCGTCCATGTAGAATTTATTTCGCACAGCATCCCTGGCGGCGGCCATCTCTTGCCCGTGATCTTCTGCGACTTGATTTCTCACGTACTGTGCGCTGCTCGGTGAACACGCCGCGCCGAACGTCATCGACGTCATAATCATTTCCCGAATTTCTTCTTCGGGACTATCGCGCCAGAGGAACAGCTGCGCCCTCTGGTCTTCTTTTCTTATTTTAATTTGGAGAAACATCTCCCTTATATCTGCTGCCAGCGCGATCTTTCCCTCGCGAAATCGCATTATATTTCCCATAAGCGATGAGAGAAGGTCCGGGCCGTTGGCCAACATGTCGTTCAATGACTTCCCGTTGCAGCGGCTGGCGGCGTCAAATACTATCCGTATTTTATCCGGTTTATTCACGTTCGTCACTGCGAAATGCGGCAAAAACCAAAGCCCACTCGCAGTGTCTTGTCTTTCAGCCAGCGTCAGTTCCCGGGCATACCCCTTGTCTAGATATTCTTTAATCTTTAACTTGTAAGCCGCGGCGAATTCACTGTTTTTACTGAACTTTTTCTCTATGCTTAAAAATCGATTCAGCGCTGTACGGCGATTATCCGGTAAACATATTCGATTGTCTTTCCACAGTAGCCCTGTCTCGTACTGTCCTTGCGGTAGGAAACGTGTCGTGGCTCTCATGGTTTCTGTGGCTCGCGCCTCCTGACGCGATATCTTGGCTGTCGAACTTATACCTAACGCGTCGACGGCGTAATTTTGTTTAACTAGATTTTCTAGTCTCTGTTCTGTACTAAGCGCCATTAGTATGCTGGCGTTAGTCTGGCGTGTCCGCCCACCGTGTATCACCTTTCCTAAGGCTGTCACTGAGGCGATGTATTCCCCGCATCTCCGTGCCTCTCTCGTCACTATGAGAGAGGCGTTATCTTGGCCGATGAGTAACTGCGGGCACACTTGTCGCATCCTGCCTTCCCCTTCAATCACGGGCTGTAGCGGCAGACTCAGCTTCTGTATTGTGTTTGCGCGGAGAGTGAATAAATCTTCCGTAACTCCGCGCACTTTAATTGTGACTTTTCTTGATGCACTATCTGTTACGCACATTCCGCCGGCACCGTGGATTTTTAATCCTCGAGTCTCTCCCGGCGCGCCGATGTCGTTTGCTATTTTTGCGTCAATCAATGTCACGGTTGATCCCTCATCTAGTAACGCGTACGCGTTCACTCGTCCTCGCGGACCACTTAACATGACGGGAATCACTTTTAGGAGGACCGGTTCCTCCCGAGCGTAGGTGCTCGTCACTATATTATTCGTCCGCGAACTGTGGCCGTAATCGTAGTTTCTTTCGTTTGAACTCGCGGCGCGGGTTTCGTTCGCGGTCGGTCTGTTTCCCCCGGCGCCCGCCGCTGCAGGCGTGTCGCGGCGGGCATTATTATCTGGCGCTCGTATATCGGCGCTAGACCGAGCTTCACTGATATCGGTACTATTTCTGTCGTGTAATGTCTTGTGATGTGTTCGGCGACATCCATCGAGGCCGCACTTTTTTACATTTCTACACTTTATCGCCCGATGAGTGTTCGATAAACACGAAAAACACAAATTCTTTCGCTTCACTATGTCCCATCTTTCCGAAATACTACACTCTATGTATTCCTGGCACGTTTGTAGTAAATGTCCTCGTCCGCACAAAACACATGACGCTACACTTTTCCCGTTTCCCTCTGTTGAAATCACTGTATGCACTTGTTCTCGCTTCTGTGGCTTCTCGCGTTGTTTTCCGCTGTACACTTGCGGCTCTATTCCGCCGCCTATCATCGAAGATTCCGTTAAATCTTCCAAGAAGAGCGCGAAATCCTTCGCGGAGGGCCTCACCCGGTTTCCTCTTCTGCTGTACCACCAGAGAGACTTCATGCACAGCGGTAACTTGCTCACTAGTTCACTTAGTAGTTGTGGCGTAGACATGTAATCGCCACCGAAGCCTTCTAAGGTCGCTATCGCGTTCCGAACTGCACTAGACAGATCTACTAATGCTTGCGTAGATCCGTCGTTCTGTATGCAGCGGAGCCTTCTCACTTTTTCCAACAAGGAAGACGCTACAATGTCCGGCTGGCCGTAGTGTAGCTCCAACGTCTTCATTATCACCCTCACTTGGCTTGGATCCACTAGTAATGACGACACAGATTCTCTTGCCCGTCCTTTTAACGCACGCTGTAGACGCAGGAGGTTTTCTGGATCCGAAAGGCAGCACATCTCCGTCGACTGAGTGTACTGCGATTTGAAAGTAGCCCATTCCTGCGGCTCTCCGGCGAAGGCGGGTAGGTCCTTGGCAGTAGATTGGCGCGCTATCATGGCGCCGACTCTGCTAACGTCCTCTGGGGCTGAAGTCGGGCTTCTTCCTTGCGAAGCCTCTAGTAGAATCGCCATTTTTGACAGCACCGTCATGATGCCGTCCATATCCGTAGTACGCGGCGCGGGCTCGGGATTCGTCTCCAAGGGCACGCGTCGGTCTTGATCGTGTAGTGAAGCACGGAGCGTTCGAACCTGCGTCCTCAGCCGCTGGACTGTATCTTCGGATGTGTCCGACTCGGCTGAGTCCTGATCTGTAGCAGGGTCTTCTCTCGGTTCCGTGCCTCCTCGACCCGAGCGGAGTGAAGGGGTTCTCGAAGTCATCTCTAGGCGCTCTGCGATGAATATCCGGCTCGAAGGACCAACTTGTAACAGACGCGGCGGATCACTGCTTCGTCCGTAGCAATCGCGCCCGTCACAAGAACTGTATTTCTATAGGTGCTGGTGTCAAACGCAGAGTGGCCGGGCGTAGGCGGGCCTCGGCCGACGAACGATAAGCTCCGGGGGAGGTATCGTCGCCTAGAGATCCCTTGCGGGGTCGCTAGCGAGTAGCGCTGGCGGCCGCAATCCTGAGTCAGGCAACCGGGTTGTAAGGCCGGTATCTCTCCGTCGGTGGGAACGGCGGGGTGTGTTCCGGGGAAGTATCCAAGGGTCCAAATTATCCGGGGTCCAAAATCCAATCCAAAGAGTATCCGAGTTCCAAGTCCAGGGGGGTAGCGGTGTTCGAATCCAGGTGGCGATGAGGTCCGGTTTGAAGCGAGGTAGGGAGGTGAAGTGGAGAGTAGAAAGCCTTAGTAGTGTGGTGAGATGACTGACTTTATTTTTCCCCGGCGGGGCTATATATACAACATTTTGCCGTGCGGCGGTGGGCTAGGCCAATAGCGGGCGGTGCTAGGTTGACCAATCACGCGGCGAGAGAGATAGCGAGCACATTTGCCGGCTCTATCGGTCTCTCTCGCGCCACGTATAAGGTCCCCACCCTCCCGCTACCGGCCGCAGTTCCCCGCCGACCGCGCGGCGATCAACACTTATACAGAACAACATAAAAACACATTATGGGCATACAAATATTTTCATGAATTCTAATCTATATGTGGGCTTCAGTATGGCGATCACCACCCCCGAAAGTGACAAATACTAGTCTTTATTGAGGAGGTGGTAGATCGCTTACACATACTGAAGCCTCCTATGCTACATTAAAACCCCAGGAAGGGCCGCCAAGTTGGTGCATGTACTTTTACGTCGGCAACAAGTACTGTTCTAAACGCTTTCTAGGGGATAGAGAACGCGTTGCGACCACGTAATTTACATACTAATTAAAAAATATAACGATGGAAATATCATTTTATAAAATACAATAATGAAATGAAGGTAGAGTTTTACAGGATTAGTGCTAGCATAGGCAACACTAAGAATCCAAGACAAAAAACGTACTCGCCAAGTTAAAAACTGCCTTTTTAAAATTTAATTAAGACTGGAACAATGCGGTACTACTCGAGTGTGTGATAAGTTGCTCATATTTCTCTCAGCTCTGTCTGGACTTCTGCAGCCTGATGACTGCTGGTCGCTCGCTGATTTAAGAAGATTTTTATCAATTAGGCTATTTTAATCTATGTTTTGTGATAAAGGGAATTTTGATTGATATGTTTTGTATTTATTTTGATAAAAAAGTTTCATTAAAAGTATACTATGATGTGATTTGAAGGTATTAGAAGCAAACTAAGAAATCTCCACCAAATCGGATAATTAGTTATTGATGCCAAAATAAACTTTACATTAAATCCTACCTGCCTAAATAAAAAGTCAAGTATTTAGGGCACATGTGGACTGATGATTGTAAAGATGATCAGAACATAGAGAGACAGAGAAGAGCCATGAATGTCAGGGCCTCTATGCTAGCAAGACGCTTCTTTCAGTGCAGTAACGAGTGAAGAAAACCATCTTTATTTCGTAATTGACGTCCATAGATACAGCGGAACTATGGCACAATTATACGCAAACAGCATAGAATAAATGAAGGGTCGCGTATAATAATTCATACAGGCAATTATTTGGACTGCCTAGGTATTGCAGTGCCTCCGAAATGTTTACAGCTTGACGAGTAGACACCTTCGCTGCCCTACTTTGTCAAAGAGATTAGAGCCTATGGGAACGCCTGAAAAGCCCTAATTACGTACTTCTCCAAGCTACTGCAGGGTGGATCTATTCACCGTTGTTCGAGCGATGGCGGGATATGCTGAGACCACCATAAGTGCTGCAAATATAAAACTTTGTTTTATGTTTATTTTTTTGTAATTTTTTTTTGCACCACAACAGACTAGAAGGCCCAATTACAGTGGTGAATTACAGCACAGAACACCCAAGCTTGAGAAAATCACTTCGGTTCTTACCGGGAATCGAACCCAGAACCTTCCGTTTGTGAGTCAAGCGTCTTGACCACAACACCACGGAGGTCGCCAATTATGTTAATATTTATGTTTATATTTATGTTTATACATATTTATGTTTATGTTTATATGGCTCTGCACTATGTAGCCATTTTACCGGAATAAAAATAAAAAAAAAAAAATAATGGCGTACTTCAAAACCGACTCTAAATCTGGCGAACACAGATTTTAATTATACTACTTGACATCGAAACTTAGCATTCTCCATTGAGTTAGTCAAGAACAATAATTAGATATCTCACAATTCTTATTTCAAAGTTTTTCACAAATATCTTAGTAATTCCTTCAATTAAGATTTCTAAGTTTGCTTTTAATAACCTCGTTTATTTACTACATGCATTTTTTTTTTAAAATATAAATTATCGTTAGTATCGAATAGTCTTGAAGTCTCGAAAAGTCTCGAGGTTTCGAGACTTTGTCTCCGAGTCTCGCCTTCAAATTTGTGTCGAGACTAGAAGCCCTAGTTGGGATGAAAAATACACATAAAAATAGAACACAACACCAATAATGTACAAAACAAGAATACCATAAAAAATAGCACACGGCACATAAATGTAAAAAGAACAAAGACAAAGATTTGATTAAAATAAATACATTTATCAAGAAATTATCAAGGAATTTCCAACTTGAATCCCTCCCCCGAGAAAATCCCAGCCCTGGTTGTTCTTGGGAGCTTAACACGCTCTTCTAAAATATTAAACATTTTTTGTGTGATGAAGACGAACTGCCTCTTAGCAAAATAGTCCGGGTTTTGGGTATAACATAAATCATTTTCTTGAAAAACCTCGCACGAATGTTTGGCTTTTTTTTATTGTTCGATCAGAAGTGTTTTAATGCTTCTTTTACGTAAAATTGTCACACGTTCACCATTTTCATTTACTGAAATAATTGTTATGAAGGATGTGTTTGAAGGCACCGGAATATTTTGATCCTTCGCAATATTATTAGTGAAGTTATAAGAGGCTTTATGATGGATGCTGCACAACCCTTCTTAGCCAGAAGAAAAAAAAATCTTTATAATCTTCACCTTTCTAATATAAAACTAATGTATTATATGTATTACAAAATACAAGTATTTAATAAAATATCCATAAAATAAAAAGTTATTATTCATTGAAATTTTTTTTAGGACAGACTATGTTTTGACATTCAATATTATGCTTAAGGTTACCCGATGATTTTTCTGTTTGAATATAATAATTTACTTTGTTGACCATTCACAATGTACATTTGTTTATTTTTCTATTTCACATAGAAATCTCGTAAATTTTATTTGCAAAGATTCGTTTTGTCAATGAATATCAAAGTTCATACGAAGAATGAGAATTATTATAAGTAAACAAGCATCACATGAAAAAGCGTATCAACAAAGTAAATATAGGTAAATACGATGTATAAAAAGTAAACTATTCAGTTGGATATTTCACTAAAATAATTAGAAATAATATTTTATTTGATTTTATTTAATTTAATTTCTTTTTTTTTAAATTTTTTATTTTACTTTATTTTATTATTTATTTTTATTTTTTTATTTATATATTTTTATTTTATATTATTTAATTTAATTTAATTTAATTTAATTTAATTTAATTTAATTTTATTTTATTTTATTTTATTTTATTTTATTTTATTTTATTTTATTTTATTTTATTTTATTTTATTTTATTTTATTTTATTTTATTTTATTTTATTTTATTTTATTTTATTGTTTTTTTTTTTTTTTACTTGTTTTTTACAATTTTTATTTTATATTGTTTTATTATTTTCAATTTTAAAAAAATATATTATTACTATTATTGGAAATATTTTTTATTTAATATTTTTTATTATTATTAGGTCACTCAACAGATATGCATACAAAAAAATTTTTTTTTTCGATATTCGTTGATATTAACATTCAATTTCTTGATATTTATTTCAAAAATAAAAGCGGAGAAAATTATGATTTTTATCAAATTCAAAACAAAAAAAGTTAATTGCGGTTTAATAACGAAAGCTTACCTTTGCGAGATAAAGATTAAGGTAAAAGACAATGATAAAGTATTATTTAAAACGTTTTCTTTATTAACAGTGTCAGTATAAGTTAGTGACATATCATTTCCTAGACTGCAGTTTTAAATTCAAAATAAGCTACCAGATCGTGACCCGACAATTGCGTTGACGGTGCCTCGACAGAAAAACTTCTATGGAGATCCTCGGCGTTGTGGGAACAACAATACAATTATATAATCTTTTTTATTGTTAAAACAAATAACAAATAATAAAATATAAAAATTTACTTTTAAAAAAGTACCCTTTTATCAGTTCCTTCGCATGGTGCTAACCAGGCACTTTTTGCCAGAGCATTACGCTGGCCCATGACTAAAGCTCGTTAGGAGGAGTACATTTGGGTAACCCACATACGTGCATACCTACTTCATAACATAATTTTAATAATAATGATATAATATATATTTTTATGAAATCAAAACTTTCTCACGAAATCTAAACATTCAATATTCATAGAATGACGATAGGCATATTTATTTTTGCAAAAATATCGAAGCCGTGATGATAAATCCTTCCGAAATGCGTCAACTTATGGTGGGTATATTATTCACATATAATAAAGAAACATAGTGTTTACCTGCTACTTTTCGCAGAAATAAATCTATGGTTAAAATATCCCAAAATTATTTTGGAAATAGTTTATCCTTTTCATGAAGTCATAATAGTACATGTGCTTGTAGGTTATTGTGATTTAACATTAACTTATTGATTTATCCACCACAGATATTCGCAGTTCTTAAATGAAATGTAAGGCTTGTATTTTGTTACAGAATTCCTAAATAACTTTTTAACTCAGTTCTAGTAGGATCAAAAGTTTGTAGGTTATTTTGTTGGGCATAGAGCTTCGAACCCCCAATTATTAGGTCTACTACTTCAGTATCGAAAATTTTTTCAAAAATATCGACTGGCTTTAGTCCTTTTAGTGCGGCGATTGCGTTTTCTCCTTTATTTACGTATCCATCTTTTGTAAGGCAAGGTGTTTCCGAATGCTGTGGATTGCATTTCCTCCATTGTCGATGTTCCAGATTTATAAACCGGGGTATATTTTGTGATAGCATTTCCTCGTCACATAGTAATCACTTTTATCTTCATCTGACAATTGTGCAAATACCTCGACGCTTCCAGGTATATTATTTGGCATATTATCTCTATCTAGATCATCATCAGACCCCTTTTTATCATCTGTCAATGCGCTTAGTTCTGGAGGTATCACAACTAAATCGTGTTCAACCCTCTCAGAGAATTGAAGCTGAGGCTTCCTCTAATCCTCGATAGTTGTTTGATGACCTGAACATTCTCTTACTCATTATTGTGTTGCTCGGAACTGTAAAAAAATGCAATGAATATCACAAAATAAGCGTATGTATTATTCACTTACTACATATTCACAATATTAATATGAAGAGGGAATGAAGAATCGTAAATGATCTAATTATAAAAAAAATACAACGTATGTCAAACAATTCATTTGACACAAACTTACTACACTTAAGAGTAAAAATGTAGTACTAATGAGCCTATTGTCCCTAAACAAGGACGGCAATATAAAACTTGACTTAGACATCGATATAGATTATTGATGGATGCTTTATATGTAAGACATAATTTGTACATGAGTTTCGTTAATGTTTTTAGTGAAATTTCGAAAAAAATATAAAAATAATGTGAAAAAACAATGCAAACAATAACTCACCAGTAGACGCTGTAAATGCATTGAAGTTATCCACGGATTAAAGTCAAATTTAAACAAGTAACCGTAATTTTTGGCACATTGTAATATCCAGTGACATTTATGCTAAAGGGTTCATAACAATTTTTCCCAATAAATAGTAAAAAAAACAAATTATAAGCTTGGTAAGTAGTGTCCCCAAATAGGGACAGAGGACGTAAATGGGTTAAATGAACAACTTACTAGAATGAACCTTTCCGAAACTTCTAGATGTTGGTTCTGCAGCGCAGATGAGGAACCACCCATACACATTATATGTGAGTGTGATGATTTGCATCAATCACAAAAGGAGCCTCATCCTCGAGAGACCACTGGTTAAAGCTGTGGATGTTAAAGAGCTCGCTCGCTGCCTAGTGCTTTACGGATCTGGGGTGGTATTCTGAATGTTTTCTACTCTCTAGAGAGTGATCAAAATAAAGATTTTTATTTTTTTAATCCGAAGACACTTTGCTTCATATGATGGCCACAGTGATGATTAAACGTCAAATTGTGTATAAAACTGCTTCAATAACGGAAATATAACTAAAACGGTTTGGTCAATACCACCTAATTAAGTATTTTGGGTGATCCTTAAGGTTGCAATATTGTTCTAAAAGAAAACATGTTTGATTTCACGTGTTCATATTTTTGACGTCATCAGTGTGGCCACATATGAAACAAAAATTAGCCGCGTGGAAAAAATAAATATCCCTAAATAGGGTATTATCACTCGGGATGAATATCGGATTTAACCTACTCTACAAATAAAATATTTTTTAAAGATTCTCCTAGTGTTTATATAAACCCTTATAATGAATGTTTTCATTCATTATTTTCGTTTCGAAAATAAGTTCTTTCGAAAACGATCGTTTCTCAAGTTGGTATCAAATTTCGTCACATAAGTTTACGATTAATGCATTCATTTTAATGTTGGTATGCCACAGGCCACAGATAGAAATATAAGGAGAGTTGTATATGCATCTTACCTTAAGCCACCCCCTTACCCACTCCACACTCCAGTTTCAGGCACTGACGGATGAAAGTGAAAACGCATTACATCTTACATCTCGAATTTCTTTTATTATTTTATGGTTTTCAACCTCTTCCAAAGATTAATTTATTATGATAATGATAAATTAAATTATCAATTTATCATGAAAATTATAAATCACAACTCGTAGCGTTTGATAAGTGACAGCACGCCGAAAATGTAAACAAACGACACATAAAAAAAGGAAGCTATCTACAATACTATATAAAATCCATAGACATTGATGAAAACAATCTGATGACGTCACAAAACATCCGCGAATTGTTTGTTTTTGGCACCATTCAAATTACTAGAATTTAATCCTTTATATCTCCCTTATTTCTTAACAGATTTTAATAAGAATAGTACCGATCGGCTTGTGATTTTTTACATTATTTATTAGGTAATAAAAAAATCCATGATAATTGCCCATTAACCACTCTCTGGGGCAGGGGTTCCCAACCTTTTTGTACTCCAGAGCACTTTTTAAAATATCGGTGGGGTGGCGGGTACCACCTATTTTTAAAAGACAAACTCCGTCCATAACTTCTCATTTTCCTATAATTTATTTTCTTATATTCATAATTCATTAATAAATAATAAACACAAATGTTTCAAAATAGTAAAATTATTATTCAAATTGCTTCCGCACAAAGAAATGTATTTACAAAACGTAAACAAAAATCACAAATACAAAGAAAAAATAAAAAAATATTATCAATATGTCAATGTGATCTTTGGCGTTGCATATCATTGGCCAGTGCCTCATAATTAGGAGATATATCGGCTCAGTTCGTGACGTTCATTCACTTCGAGTTTTTTGCGTGTGCAAGGAGTGATGTGCAAATAGCACTCCCTGTTCCAGGCTAGCGTAAAGACTGCAGTCTGGCTCGGAGGGGGAGATTTGGCAAAACGTAAACTCTCGCCTTCCACACAATAACCAGGCTCTTTACAGACCTAGCCTTGGAGGGCGAGAACTATTCACGGGGACCCGTCACAATAGATCCTCACAGGTCGCAGTGACGTCAGGTGCTTGCATGGCACCGACCCCCACCTCTAGGATAAAGAATAATTCATCAAGAAAACTCATTCATATTTTTTTAATTTTGAAATAGGGCACACGTAAACATATTCTTATGTGTGCTCTAATATGAACAATGTACATTATATATTTAAATTATAAGATATTTATTACATATTTCTTAATCTTCTGTTTTTGCTTTGAGAAACATTTTTTTAATGATTTTTTCAGATTACGTACCATTCAAATTTCCCGAGTATAATAAAAAAAAATTTACGCATATATAATGAATAATTCTTTTTTTACTATCGACAGAAACAAGTAAAGAGCGCTGCGTTAGTTAGGACATGTAGAGCGAATGGACAGCGAAAGAATGGCTAAAAGAATTGACGACGCAAATGTTTATGGATGGAGAAAACGAGGAAGACATGACACCACCAAATCCAACAAATACCTGAAGATGGAAATGCTAAAAGTCGGAATAATTGTCGTGCGTGCGTGAGAAGATGTATGAATGTAAACGAAGCGAGGTCTGTATGCAAAGACATGGCGTTCTATTTTCCCTATCTACCCCTACGGGAACGGCTTGATGGTCGGCTTGTTTTTTTTTCCGTTCAAGCAAGATTTACAAAAAACATTTTTATGCTGAAAAAATCAAAGAAATCTCAAAATCGTTTTTTATAAGCCGTTTTAAATTCCTATTAATTGCCGTGAACCTGTTTTTTTAATGAAGATATAGACGGGCTTTACTTTCAAGGCGTATGGAAGAAATGCGGTAATGTGTTTTGACGCTGCCCGGTTGAGTTTCGATAAAAATTGGTACGTCGATATTCAAGAATATAAAATATTCGTGAATATCGACCAGATATTTTTTATTTAAACTTGACTGGACAGCGCAGCGTCACAACAGACTACCGCATTCCTTTCGTGCGCCTTGAACGTAGACCCCGACTATACGCGCTGTAGTATTTTTTATTTTAGTAGATGTGGAAAGTCTATTTTAAGCCGTTGAATTATCCGTTCATTTTTAGCATAAAATAAAAACTAGCTTATAATGTTTATTATAAAATTAATGTTGTCAATAAAAATATTTCAGCTGAGCCGAATAATAAATTATATATGGTCGCCGTTCAGGCAAAAGTCAGTAACCCAAAATAAAAATAATTTTGAGAAATCGCAATTTGAAAGTTTGGAGGACCAAAGAAAAATCCTCAGGGTAATAATGCGTCAACCTATAGAGAAGCCCTATTTTTTCATAGAACGCAAGCAACGTTGGTTAGCAACAAATTGGCGGCCATTTTGTTTTATTTGACAACATACGCGTAACGGTCCTATCGGATGCTTTTGTCGCTGTGCTTGCCTTTGTTAGTAAATACCTTGAATATTTACGTTATAATAAATAAGAATTGACAATGGTGAATTGTATTGGAATTGAATTGGAACCAATTGCCTTCAAACTTACGAATCATCGACAGTCCCAGTCAGTTCAGATCCCAACTAAAATCCCATTTCTTTAAACTATCATACCCTCAATTTTAAATCTGGAAATATAATGTATCACTTAAGTTTAGTTAGAATGTAAGTTTAGATATACAATTGTAAAGCGCCCTTGAGGTGATTTTTTACAAAAATGGCGCTATATAAATCAGTCAAATATTATTATTATTATTATTGCAGTTTGTTTGGTTAAAACAGTAGGAGCGTCAAAGGTGTTAAAGGAGTCAGTTTTCACAGGTAATTGATGTCGAATATTTTCCTAAGAGTTTTATTAAATGTAAATTTTATTAAATGTGGATTTTTTTATGTTTTAATTTGTAATAATATAAAGTCACGTTGTAAAAAAATAAATAATTCGGATTTACGCACCTCTTTGCTAACTAAGTTACCACGGTAATGTTTGCCTCTGAAACAACATAATTTTACACTTCGAATGGCTATTTAACTCAAAATTGTGATTTTTAGGGTAACTTTTACCTGAACAGCGACGATATGTACATTGTACGTACAAGTATCATGTAAAATCGTACATCTGACGATCTTAATTCATAATATTTTTAATTGAATCGGCATTCACTTCGTAACACTTCATTATAAATTATTATGAAAATAAAACTTTGTTATCAGTGTTAGCCGAGCGATGTCTTCCCACACATTAAATCTTAGACTTACTTATTGCAACTTCCACTTATGTGCTAAATTTTAAGAAATAAATTTGACTTAATGTTCTGCCCATGTTTTCATATCTGTACTTAAGATAACCATCCATTCATATGCCAACACCTTAGATAAGAATAAAACCCCCCTGCTCTGAGTTTCACTGATTAATCTGTTTATTTTTTGTTTAGATTCGATGACATTGTGAACAATATTCTGTGTTTATTATATTAGTTTTATATCACTCGTCGATGGGAGGAGTGCTCTCCCGAAACTATAGTTGTGTTCTTGTAAAAGAATAAAATTGTGTAACACTGATAACAAAGTTTTATTTTCATAATAATTTATCTTAATTCATATTCAATATATCGTTGTTTTGCTATAAAAAATATGTTTTTAAATGAAAAGACCTTTTGTTTTCAACGGCTGACACACACGAAAATGGTATCAATGATTATTTATTCCATTTCGCATTCTGGTCAGCTGCAATTCTTGTTCGCTGATCGATACTGTTCACACACTAAGAACAAGGGAGGGAGTCAAGCGAGGAGTTAGTTATTGCATTGTAGCAATACCGAGTAACACGAAGGCGCGAATCCTAGTTACCTTTTATCAGTCTCGTTTTACCTTTAGTCGGATTAAGAGCTCGAAATGTGGCGACCGGCCTTGTCTCTTTACATTTTCAACGCGATCTTCGTACTAGTAACGGCGCAAGTTGATCGACCGCTCGAACAACTTAACCAGCCAACCGATGCTCCAGTTCTAATCGACGAGTTCGAGACTACAACGTATTTTGAAGATACTACCCTCAAAGATAGGGTTGAAAATGTTACGATCAGTTCAGATATTAACTCTACTGAATATGATCACGTAGAAATAACGACCGATAGTGATAATTTCGCTGAGATAAATAAACGTGACGATGCTAATAAAACTTATAAAGAAGAGGCGGTTGATTTTATGAAAATATATAATTCGACAGCTTATGAAATTGGTTCGTACGCAGAGTCGGAAGATAAAAATATTGAGGGAAATAAAAGTGTTTCTTACGACGTTGGAAATTTAAGCAAGACTGCTGAAAAACTAGATGATAATAACTCTCAAAAATTTCGAGAAATTTCTAAAATATTCGGATTGAAACACCAAAATACTTCTCAAGATTATTTACGAATTTTGGAATCTATAAATCCGAGGGATAGATTAGCCTCCGTATTGGCATTTAAAAAAAGATATAAGGTTGAGACGCAGTTTGATCCAGTATCACTATTTAATCAGACCAATCTACCTCAAAGTGAAAAGTCAGAAAACTACGGTATTTCCATTGTATTATCTAGTGATATAATGGCCCTGACGGGTGTTGTGGAAAACATGGAAAACTCGCTTTGTAAGAATCAGAGCTTAAAACTTTTGAAGGATCTGCTTGATGGAAAACTTTGGGCTTTAAAGAGTAAGTGAAAAAAATA
Source organism: Micrasema longulum (assembly GCF_059751315.1). NCBI lineage: Eukaryota > Metazoa > Arthropoda > Insecta > Trichoptera > Brachycentridae > Micrasema > Micrasema longulum. Next base: position 453,829 of record NW_028277628.1, read on the forward strand.
TATTCATCTGTAATACGCACACCATTTTTTTCCCATGGTTATTTATATTTTTCAATTAAAGGAAAACGCTAAACTAGTGTTGACCAGCGGGTGAACTTAATTAGTAATATCGTTTATTTAATAATTGGGAAATAAAATACAACGTTACTACCGGACAGATAAATGTGTTGTAGAAAACAAGTGAATAATATCAAAATTACGAATATTTTTTTGAATTTTAACAGATTTTCATAAAAATATTTTATATTACCCACTTGTTTATTTAATATCTTACCTTATACTTGCATTATACTCATACCACAATGTAAAAAGATGGTGAATTTAATTTTCACACTATACTCGATATTTATATTGGGTAAAAGTTTAAATAAGTCGAGTCGAATTTTAAAAATGAGCAAACGAAAAGCTAAAAACAAAAATGGCTCCAATTTTTCTACTGACGTTTCTCGGTGGAACTGAATTTTAATTATAATAATAAAAATAAGAATATCCTTTTGTTCAACTTTTATTTATATTTTTTTACCAGTGACCGGGTCTGACCAGTCTGACGATGTCGGTCACGACAAAACTCTGACACTGGTAAAAAATGATAAATAAAAGTGGAATAAAACTATAAACGTATTTTTATTATTATAATTAAAACCGTTTAATCATTTTATTTTTGTAATCTAATTATTTTTAATAATATTTATTTACAATATTTTGATTTTGTCCAAATTTTTGTAGACAAGGACTGGATTCAACTCCCTGGGGAGCTGTTTATATTAACATACTACAACAGAGATGAAGAACATTTAAGATAAGGTAATATAGAAGTCTAGGCATCTACAGGGCTTTTGACCTGTCAATGGCTGGTTTAAGTGGCCACTTTACACACTGTGTAACATTCACCATTCTGCCTATATTTTAACATCTATATTCCTTCAATTCTTTAACTTCAACTTCACAAACATCAACAGATGAAAGAATTGAAGGAATATAGATGTTCAAATATAGGCAGAATGGTGAATGTTACACAGTGTGTAGAGTGGCCACTTAAACCAACCATTGACAGGTCAAAAACCCTGTAGATGCCTAGACTATATTACCTTCTCTTAAATGTTCTTCATCTCTGTTGTAGTATGTTAATATTTATTTGTCACTTTATATTTTATTTAAAATGGTAGCCATTATTTAGATTCAATATCGGTATAATATATGGTAGTTTTATTTTTAAAATAATGTTTATCTTTTACTCCTTTAACCATTAGCTGAAAAATATACAAATATCCTCCTTTAAGATTGCACAAAAATAATTTTAAAAATGTTAATCCTTTAAATTCATTTCAACACAGAGGGAAAAAGCTTTTGAGAAGGGAATATGGAAGTCTAGGCATTTACAGGGCTTATGACCTGTCATCGGCTGGTTTAAGTGGCCACTTTACACACTGTGTAACATTCACCATTCTGTCCATGTTTGAACATCCACATTTCCTCAACTCTTCCATCTGTTGACTTTTGTGAAGTAAAAGAGCTGAAACCTTTATCACGTGGGTGAGATTCATCCGGCTGAACCAAATCACCTACTAGGCTACGCCTGGAAACAATTTTCCAATTTTTATACTTCTTCTTTTACCAGGTAGTAATTCAACAATGTTTGATTATGTCCAAATGTCTGCAAACTGGCTGGATTTCCTCCCTAGGGAGTTGCTCGTATTTAAATTCATTTCAACAGAGAGGGAAAAAGCTTTTGAGAAGGGAATATGGAAGTCTAGGCATTTACAGGGCTTATGACCTGTCATCGGCTGGTTTAAGTGGCCACTTTACACACTGTGTAACATTCACCATTCTGCCCATGTTTGAACATCGTTAATCCTTATTCGTGTCATAAGTGCACGATGCATATTTTTTATTTCATTTTTTTCATTTCATTTCATTTTTTTGCACCACAACAGGCCAGGAGGCCCAATTACAGTGGTGAATTACACTACAGAACAACCAGGCTTGAGAAAAATCACATTTCAATTTTTGTGTTCTCACCGGGAATCGAACCCGGAACCTTCCGTGCGTGAGTCAAGCGTCTTGACCACTACACCAAGGAGGCCGCCGATATTTATATAAACAATAATCAGATAAAAATGCAAACTTATCTAAAATACGTCAGACAGCGCCATATTTTTCTAACTGTGGCATGATTACTATTACGTTACGACGTAATTTCGTAATATTAATTGTTTGTAATGCAATGTTACCACATTATTTATCATAAGCAGCTTCCGCGCTGTTTACAAAGCAAATAATGCAGTAAGTGAAGGAATTCTTCTATTGCATCGAAATCAAAGTTTACTGTCAAGAAATAATAAAGAACGTCTTAATATCAACATCATTTTTCACTCTGTGATATGAAGCTATGCACTTATTTGTCTATACAAGTGTTAAAACAAATTTCATTTTTAGTTATTCCTCGACCGGTTTCGAGGTTACTACGTCATCATCAGGACACTTATTACTATTTATTCTTATTAATATAATTAAATATTATAAATTTTCAAGACCATTTTTGCTAGCGATAATTTGTTTTAATTTTAAAACGAGACTTGCCCAGATGCTTTTTAAAACAAAAGTGCGTCTAAAATCTTACAGATAACGGAAAAACTATTATCATTATAAATAAAAGTTATTGTAACTCTAAACCTTTGGACTTTTTCATCAATACTCATATTTAAAAATTGAATGCAACGAAGAAATCTAAATATTCGATAAAAATGCTGTAATCATTTGTGAGTAGTTTAGTTGACTTCAGTTTAATTTTGGTCTCTGGGCTAGTTATAATTCTACATAATTTTAAAAATAAAAATGATAATTTGAATCGTTCGAGAATATATGAATAAACATGTTCAAATCTATATTAGTAAAACTTCACATATAAGATTAGGTTGTAATTCCGTGGCTAGTGTTGTGGACTCACGGATCAGAGGCCCTAGGTTCGAACCGCACTCTACCCCAACTTGATTCCTATTTTTTTAATGGTAAGTTATTTACAGGTCGTTGAAAATGCACCCAAAATTTAAATATTTTGATAAATTATAAAAACGGAAACATTTATATAAAAAATATTGTTTGTTAAAAATAGATTAACAAATTACACCAGGAATGGAAAACATTTTAGAGAAGGTAATATTGAAGTCTAGGCATTTACAGGATTTATGAACTGTCATTGGCTAATTATATTATTTATTTACATTTGTTACACTTTTTTATTACATAACAAATATGACTTTATAAAGTTTATATTTGAAGCACTCACTTTGTGGTTATTCATTATAATTAGTGATTAAAAACAAAGTTGTTTTATTTATTTTAATATATGACTTTATTTATAAAAACAAAAAAATCACACATAAGCATGGCCTGTGCATGGGTATACTAAATATTAAACTAAAATGCATTAATTAATACATTAAAAAAAACATATAAAATATAAATATAAGTTACATTCTGTTTTTTTTTTCAAAATGAGTAAAATAGATGTAGAGTCAAAATTATAAAATTAAAGTGTTTAAGTGGCCACTTTACACAGTGCGTAACATTCACCATTTTACTTATGTTTGAACACCCATATTTCTTCAATTTTTCCATCTGATGACTGAAGCGAAATTATTGAGCTAAAACCTTGCAAAATCCTAAATTGTTTTCCATCCCTGTTGTAAATTATTAATCTTGATGACTCCCTAGGGGGGTCCGGTCCTGAAATTAGGTCTTTTGTCAACAAACGTTTGGACAAACTCAAAATATTTTAGTAAAAAAATATATGTTTTAACGACAATAGCTTCTCAGAATTCGACTATCATCTCGACGTGCTCTACGTAAAGTACTCTTACTTGCATTGTTGACGATCTGAGACTGATTTTTTATGTTATTATATGATCTTTATCTTTAAACATAAAAAAAATACATTAAAAGACACTAAATTTAAAGACATACACATTTCAAATACAAAGGTCGATGTATTTTTAGAAATGTGATGAAAACACTTGTAATAGGAGCAATATAGATTTGCGTTTTTTTTTATTGGTTTTTATTTATTAACCACTTTTTGTAGCATACGTTGATCTGATATCCGAAAACGACAATTTATTTTTATCAAAAAATAGGCTTAAAATTTGTAATAAAAGAAGTTTTCCATAATCAATCTTGAAAGATTAGAAATAAATCAAGGTATTGACCAAAAACACCCCACAATAAAAAGGAAATGAATTAAATTCAACTTCGAGTCTTCTTTGAAAAATATCCCCGTTATGATTCATATTATCTTATTTCTCTCCTTATTTTATTGTTTTGTTCTTTCCTTACAATATCTTTCAATATAAATACTAACGCGAGTTATTCTAATAAAAGGCCTGATGGTGAGGTAGTAACCACGAAACCGGTCGACGCGCGACGCCGCGCCATCGTAAAACTAAAAATTAATATATTAAATTAATTATTAAAGAAAAAGCGACGAATTATTCCTATGATGAAATAGAGCAAGCTCTTAAATAATGTTGCCATTATTGTTTGATACTTTTTATGTAAAATAATCTTTTTAAATGTATTTTATCGATTTATTAAGCGCCCAGAAGGCTTTTACAATAAAGTTATAAAATTATCATTTCGATGATTACATTAAGTACATATGTAGTTACTTAATCACTGGTACAGTTTAAAGTAGGTTTGAAGTCTTAGATTGGCATGGAAGGAACAGATAGACACATTGAAAAAAAATGCGTACTGCAAATAAATCCTGTTTTCATAATATCAGCATAGGTGTGTTAATTTTGTTTTTCGTTTCTTTTAGTTTTTTTTCTTTTTTTTTCTTTTCATGGTCATGTCATACCATATTTATATGCTATAAACTTATTAATAATTAAAAAAGAAATGGCCCACGCTCAGACGCTGAATTCTTTGTTGGCATTTTTTCAAATTTATGTTAGAGCCTTAGTTATAGCTTAATTTTAAGATTTATTATTTTAAAGTGTATTTTTGTAATTAAAATTTTATGAAAATAATTGTTAATGTAAATAATACAATATGGAAAAATAAACAAATAAAAAAAATGGAAACGAAAGAAGGAAAGAAAGTAAAGAAAGAAACGAAGAGAAAAACACATTATAAAGGTTAGAAAATTGAGGTGATAACCATTCAACAGATTCAGCAGAATGTAAATAAATATGTGTATATTAAAAATGTAAAAAAACTCGTAGGTCACTAATTTTTTTTTTTTGCACCACAACAGGCCAGGAGGCCCTATTACAGTGGCATAGAACACCAAGTCTTGAGAAGAATCCTTATCTCCATTTCTATTTCTGAGTATTTTAAACTTCACATCGTATTTTTATTTACCAATGGAATTAAATCGGAGATGGCCATTATTGAATTGCAGTAAAATAACTTGTTATTGCTTAAATATTTACTTAGTTACTTGTTGGCCGCCATCTTTTAATGCACTTTTTTAAAGTGTTATGATCGTTTATTTAAATCAACTAATTGAGGTTATCATTTATTGGGCCTTACTCATAAAGTTACACTAAGTATAGTGGTATAATTCGGATGGGAATACAATCCTTATTATAGTGGTAGAATAAGGATGGTATTCCCGTTCGAATTATACCCCTATGCTTAGGCGCAACTTTACCCCGAGTTTACGAGTAAGGCCCATTTTTGGAATGACAAGTTTTGATAGTACATTATTTGTTAGTCCAGCAGTAGATTAAATGATGCATCAATGATTCTATAAAATATTTTTAATATCATATTTTATTTTCACTTTTTGATGAGACATTTTTTACTTATTTATTTATACATTTGTTTAACCACTTCAACTTTAGAGTTATACGTCGACCGGTTTCGAGGTAACTTCTTCATCATCAGGACTCGGACTATCTTAGAATTACTCGCGTTGCTATTAATATTGTAAACTATTGCAAGTAAGGAACAGAAGAATAAAAGGAGGTGAAAGAAAAGGGATGACATGAATCATAACGGGAATATTTAAAAGAGAAGACTCGAAGTTAAATTTCATTGATTATTTATTATGGAGAATTTTCTTTTAATCTTATTTTAAATTTTCGTGAAGTTTTTTAAAAAGAGAAATTTGGGTAAATGTGAGGATGGATATGTGTGTGTATATTATTACTGTACAAGTTTCAAAAATAAATTAATATCAAATATAAATCAAGAAATAAAATACGATTATATTAATATGAAATTGAGAAAATACTTAAGAGTTATACTAAAACAAGTAGAGGAATTTGGGTATCTGAGAAGTATGTTTACTAGGGATGGAATGACTGAGACAGATATTGAAAGGAGGGTAAGTGCTGGGAACAGAGTGAACGGTGCACTAAAATCAACCTTGGCAAACAAATGTTTGTCGCAAGAGGAAAAATTAACAGTTCACAGTGGAGTCCTGGTCCCGACCCTGGTGTATGGGAGCGAAGTATAGACTTGATAAAACACGGATGAAAGTAGGCTGAATGCTGTCGAAATGCGATCTCTCAGGCGAATGTGTGGTAAAACTATGTACAATAGATGCACAAATGTTGAGATCCGTACATTATGTAAGGCTGAGATAAGCATTATCGGCAAAATCAAGAAAAGAGCTCTGCGCTGGTTTGGACATGTAGAGCGAATGGACAGCAAAAGAACGACTAAGAATATTTACAATGCCGTAGTAGCTGCTCGATTGTGGAATAATCTACCCACTAATGCTAGAGACGCCCCTTCTTTATTTACATTTAAGTTAAGAATGAAATGTCACTATCTTAATATTTAAGTTGTCCCTTTATCCTTCTTCGTTCCTTCCCATCCCTTCTATCTCTCTTCATAGTATAATGTAATTTTTTTGTTTTTTGTATTTTTCTTTTCTTAATCTTTGTTTTTAATTTTTGTAAAAAATTGTAAGATTCAATACGTCCATGGACTTGTGATTTTCTCAAACTGAACGCAACCGGTAGGTAGGAAGAAATTGCCTTAAGGCAATATGCCCGCCCTTATATGTATACAAACTGTATATGTGTAAAAAGTGTTAAATAAATAAAAATAAATTAATTTAATGTTTATGGATGCAGAAACAGAGGAAGACCGAGAAAGACATGACATTACCAAATCCAACAAATACTTGAAGATGGACATGTCAAAAGTCGGAAAAATCGACGCGCATGCATGAGAAGATGCATGAATGTAGAGGAAGCGAGATATGTATGCAGAGATAGAGGGATGTGGCGTTCTATCCTCTCTGCCTACCCTTACGGGGAAACGGCGTGATGGTTTATTTTTAGTTGTTGAATTGAGAAAAAAAAAATAATATGTTCATTTAACATTTCATAGTTATCTTATGCATACTAATAAACAAGTTCAAAATCCCATAGTTTTAAATTAAATATCATAATATGTCAATATATCGGTTAATATTTCATTTAAATTGACGATTAATAAAAAATGTTAACAATATTTTTTGGTTAATTAAAAACGAGTTTTCGTATATGTCAGATTGAGTCAGAACCACAAATTACTGCGTAAGTATAATTTTTGTTTTTTTATTTTATTTGTCTTACCTATCCTAATTTAAACAAATATTTTACTAATTGCCTGTCTCATTAAGAAAACCTGTATCGCGGTAAAAATAACACTTTTTTGTATAGTTATGTGGATATCTGGCGCGTTTCGTCCATACATACTGTGGATGCGACGTATCCCTTGATTATTTAAAAATAAGAATATTTATTTTATTGTTAAAAATTATAAATGTGGAGAAAAAAAACTTAAAATAATTCCAAACAATATTTTCAGGATACATACCTAACTGCGTATGCGTATTTCCTATATAAAGGTACCTTGGCCTTGATAGATGATAGTATTCGTTTTATACGCTGGAACCTGGATACTACTTTTCATTTTCAGTCCAGTCCTATAACAAATGTTCGAATTTCTCTACGAGACTCTCAGAGATAAGAGCATCGAACTTGAGTAATGCAAAGAAAAAACGACTCTAATAATGTATAGCATAAAGTTTTAAATACCGTGTTATTGAAATTTAACCGAAATTTTAGAACACCTCGAGTTTTAAGCACCATTCAAATGCTTACAGCTTCGCCGCTAGACGTGCCTACTCCTGTGCTCCGTTAATTTATATATGATCAACAGTTAATTATTATTATTGCAATGGAAAACTTACATATGATCATTTTCATTATACAATTAAGCGCACTTTACAAAAGTGATTTTATGCAATATTTATTTTAATTAGATATTTATTTCAACAATGTTTGAGTATGTCCAAATGCTTGCAGACTGGCTGGATTTCCTCCCTAGGGAGTTGTTTATATTTCAATTTATTTCAGAATGGGCAGAATGGTGAATGTTTCCCAGTGTGTAAAGTGGCCACTTAAACCAGCCAATGACAGGTCATAAGCCCTGTAAATGCCTAGACTTCCATATTCCCTTCTCAAAAATGTTTTCCCTCTCTGTTGAAATAAATTTAGATATTTATTTATTTTACAGAAACAAACAGTCCACAATGATATAATAACATAAAAAATACGGTTTAAAGACAGACCAGCGAAGTTCCTAAATAAAAATCATACATATTAAATTGTGGTACAAAAGGGTGTGTTTATGTGTATTTGTATGAGAGTAAGTGTGAAGGTAAGCTTGTGTGTATTTGTGTGGGAGTAAGTGTTCAGGTGTGTGTAAATGTGAGCATCATTAAATAGCATAATTTATTTTCAAAAAAATTAAGGGGCATGTTAAAAATATCAAGAGATGAAAAAAAAGCATTATAATAAGAGCGAGAACGATAGAGGAAAGAGTGTTGTGCATAGTTAGTGCTACAGACTGGCAGGTGGAATAAATACTTATTTCATGTCACGCGAAAGGGGGCATTTAGATTGATTTTGGAGAGTAGGTTAAAAGAGTCTACCTATTATCACACCCACTAAATGTAAAAACATGATTATTTTTTTGTCAGAATCCCTACTTAAAATATTTACCGCACGCGCCTGGTGGGTATTTAACACAATACCTAGATTATAATCATGTCTTCCAATAGAGAATCGTTTAAATGTGGACAATACAACAAATGTGACAATATTGTTTTGTCCCAGCTCCGTGAACAGCCTCGACTGCGCAGAACAGAACGCTGGGACAATACGAAAATTCGGCCGCAGTTTACACGTGAGCGCTGCGAAAATGAACACACGACGGTGTTTATTACTTGACGAGTTCACGAAAAATACTATTTATTTTATACCGAGGTATACAAGAATTGTTAAAAAACAAACCAAATAATAAAAAAGGACAGTCGAGACTAATAAACCATGGACTGAAATTATACAATAAACTACTAGACAAAACTAAGCAAAAGACTGAGACAACCTTTACAAAAGACGTTAAAAATATTGTCATTAACAGTGGAATGTGAATTTCAAAAGTGAAAATATTTTGTTAAATGTATGTAACCCGTAAGGGTTTATCAATGAAATTAAAAAAATAAAAAATTAAATTTTGCCTCCATTTTCGGCAGAAAAAATACGTAGAAGCGACGCGCACGCGTCGAAAATCGCTTTTGTCATAAAATCCTATACGTGCACGTTCACAATGCGACCGCGCACGGTGGTGGAGGTAATCATTGTTCCGCGGAGATAGCCTGCTCGTCTATTTCGGTGACAATGTCTCCGAACAATGTTTTGTCAATAGACAATAATCGAGTCCTCGAACAAAACAATATTGAATTGTCCACATGTAAACGGCCCATAACTGCTCCAATAGGTTTAAATTTTTGATTCAATCCATTTTCATTTATCTATTTTTAGTCCTATGACCTTGTTGTCAATACACTGTTAGGAATAAAGGTACTTAAATAAGTTCTTAGTTAAAATAAGAATAAGTATAATATTATTAAAATGAGGAAACTTTTTATTTAAAAATATTACTAGATTACAAATTTACTCTGTTACAAAGAAAATGTACTGTCTGTTATCGTCCTTATTGTTGAATTTAGTATCTGAAGCGTAAGATTGATCCCCTTGCTTTCCTGTAACGCTGATCGAATACGGTCGATCGAGATGCGCTGCACTTATTTTATTTTATTTTATTTTGTTTTTGCACCACAACAGGCCAGGAGGCCCAATAACAGTGGTGAATTACATCACAGAACACCCAGGTTTGAGAAAAATCACATTTCAATTTTTTTGTTCTCACCGGGAATCGAACCCGGAACCTTCCGTGCGTGAGTCAAGCGTCTTGACCACTACACCACGGAGGCCACCATTTAGTTTACGAATGCATTCCTCTATGCACAACCAAGTGCGGATAAAGGTTTAATAATGGCGATGATGATAATTATTTTTATGTTTAAAATGAACTAAAACTTTACTTAATTATAATTATAATACTCTTAGGACTGAATCTTTTGGACATGAAGACAATATATGCATACTCAATTAATTGAAAAATAAATTTCTAGAATTGAAATTTTATTAAGCTTACAAACGATAGTTAAATTAATGAATACATTATAAAGTGCTTATCCAAAGACAAATTGATAAACATGAATGAAATTTACTACCGAACAATATTGATACTAAAACATTTAATCGTGTTATAAATTATACATCGATTGGTTTAACGTCTATTAAATTTGTATAGTTTTTATAAGAGAGTCCATTTGAAATACATTTTTTTTTTAAATATACGAGTAGACAGTAACATAAAACTAGACAAAGTGATCACTTTACACACTGTAACATTCACCATTCTGCCCAATGTTTGACCAGATATATGCTTATGAAAATTGTTCAGGTGAACCGGTTCGCGGTCCCGTAGTTACTGTCTCACGGATCAGAGGTCTAAAGTTCGAACCCCACCATACCACAACTTGATTTCCATTTTCTAATAGTGAGTTATTTATATCTCTTTAAAAATGTCTCCTAAAAGTGAAATATTTGGGTAAATATAAAGTTTTTACACTCTTATATTTGATTATCCCTGGACCCGGCGTCTGAAGCGTAAAACTGATCAGCTTACCTTACTGTGACAGAAAATACAGTGCCCTATACTTCGTAAGCTGCGGGGTAAAAATTTTTCGATGATGACAATGACTGATGATTTCAAATCGGGTTGTCATCTCGTGGCTGGTGTTACGTACTCACGGATCAGAGGTACGAGGTTTGAACCCCACTCTACCCTAACTTGATTTCTATCTTCTAATAATAAGTTATTTACATCATCATTCCCTTTACGCACCTTATAGTGCATCGGTGACTGCATTGATAAACCAATCACAGTGTATTTTGATCATTTTTGTTACATAGTCCAGGGACTATGAAATATTGTAGCTTAAAAACACCTTTTTAAATAAATATCTCATGTCAACCATGTCGGAAATCAAACACAAGATCTCTTGCATGGTAGGCAAATACGCTGACCACTACACCACGAGGCTGACAGAATTATTTACAACTCGTTGAAAATATCGCCGCCTCCGTGGTGTAGTGGTCAAGACGCTTGACTCACAGACGGAAGGTTCCGGGTTCGATTCCCGGTGAGAACACAAAAATTAAATGTGATTTTTCTCAAGCCTGGGTGTTCTGTGATGTAATTTACCACTGTAATTGGGCCTCCTGGCCTGTTGTGGTGCAAAAATAAAATTAAAAATAAATAAAATGGCACCTAAATTGAAATGTTTGGGTAAATCATAAAAACACAAAAATATATTTTTCGTAATACGTAATGTGATCACTTAAACCGGCCAATGGAAGATTATAAGCTTTGTAAATGCCTAGACTTCTACATTCCAAAATAATTCTTTTATTTCAGTTCAGATACCTATTAAATAATTATTTCCTTTGATTCTGTTGAGATATTGGTCTGCGTAGTGACATGGATACGATTTATTTATGTAAATTAGTTTACTTTCAAACAGCTAAAATATATTGTGACATTACAGACGTCCTTGTTCGGGAAATAAGTGGATGATTTCATTAGCTTCTTCGTGTGTAAATACAACAGTAACCTTTGTTGTGCAAATGGATTAAAATTACACCAGGTAAAAGAGACCATTCATAGAAAAGGACTAACAGTTTTACATGAAACTTTCACAACACACTTTCTAAATTGACAGATCTTTCAAAATATGGTTTAACTGTACGCATGAACATCAAAATTGATTGAAATTTATTGCAACAGTCATACATGGCTTAAGACCTGTCGTCGGCGGCCAATTTACACACTGTGTAAAATTGACTATTCTGCCAATGTTTGAACCTCATTTCCTCAACTTCTCCATCTGTTAACTACTATGAAATCAATAATGTTTTGATATATATTTTTTTATTTTCTCAATATTTTATTTGCGTATTATATTTGGTTTTTTTTTATTTGCATTGAACAGTTTTGAAACTACAAAAAATGAGTATCTTTGCGCTAGTCCGGATTTACAAAAAGGGATTTCAAGTAAACTATTCAATCTTTGACTAGATCGATTTTTTTTAGAAAATAAATATTGGTGCATAAAAACATATTTTAAACACTGTTTTAGTTACAACAGCAAAGAAGACCTGCAATTATTGGTAACAAAAGTCTACGATGTATGCAAGAAAAGCGATTTGTTTATGAATGTTGATAAATCGAAAGTAATGGTTTTTGAAATAGATGAAAATATAACTAAACGTGAGGTCAGAGTAAACGAAGATATTCTGAATCAGGTTGAAGAATTTGTGTATCTGGAAAGTATGTTTACTAGAGATGGAAAGACTGAGAAAGATATTGAAAGGACGGTGAGTGCCGAGAACAGGGTGAATGGTGTACTGAAATCTACTTTAACAAACAAATGATTATCGCAGGAGGCTTAACTAGCAGTTCACAATGGAGTTTTAGTGCCAACTCTAATGTATGGGAGGAAAATATGGAATTAGAAAAATAATAATGAAAGTACGTTAAATGTTGTTAAAATGCGATCCCTCAGGCGAATGTGTGGTAAAACAATGCATGATAACTGCACAAATGTCGAGATCTGTGAACTATGTAAGGCTGAGACTTGCATTATCGACAGAATCAAGAAAGGGGTTCTGCGTTGGTTTAGACATGAAGAGCGAATGGACAGCGAAAGAACGGCTAAGAATATTTACAATGTGAATGTTGATGGATGCATAAAACGGGGGAGACCGAGAAAGACATGGCACGATCAAGTCCATCAAATACTTGAATGTGAACTTGATCGTGCCATGCCTTGGACGCGCATAGTCGCTCAATACAAATTGCATACAATTAAAATAATTTACAAAAAATATAGACTATTTCCTAGTAACAAATTACACATAGAGAGTGGACTCCTTAGTTTTAAAAATTACATTTATTTCAGTGCCTGAAATATGTTTACTTGAATAGGGAATTGTTTAGTCATAATTTAAATCTTACTAGTAATAGACCCGATAGCGTACTGTCAGTTCTAGGATGCAGAACTTAGTTCGCACAGAGGCACTCCTTACATGTTGGTCCAAGATTCTTCAATCTCCTAACTAAGGAACTACAAAACATTAAATCACTGGTACAGTAATTAAAGTAGGTTTGAGGTCTTGGATTATCATGACAGGAGCAGACTGACACATTATTTTAAAAAAATAAATAAAATTAAAATAAAAAATAAATGCATACTGGAAATAAATCAAGTTTTCGTAATATCAGCATATGTTAATTTGGTTTTTTTTTCTATTCTTTTGATGGCCATGTCAAACCATATTTATATAATATAACCTTTTTAATAATTAAAAAAGGAATGGCCCACGCTCAGACGCTGAAGTCTTTGTGGGCATTTTTTCCAATTTATTTTATAGCTTAATTTTAAGATGTATTTTTCTATGTAAATTATTTATGTATGGAAAAATAAACAAAAAAAAATAAAAATGGCGTTTTATCCTCTCTTCGTGATTGTTTGTTCTTGTTGTTAAAATACAATAAATACTTAAAGTTAAATAATAAACCTTCTTAAAAGATTAAGTAAAAAAAAAAAAAAAACTAGACATACGTAGGTATGTTTATACCTATATTTTAACATCTGCTTATTTACAACCGTTACAAATTTAAAAAATAACAACATAATAGAATTATCTTTAAAACAAGCAAATTAGTTTTTATTTGGTAAGTATTTATTATAATGACGCGCGACAGTATTTAGTAACTTATAAATTTTTTTATTTTTTTTAATTTTTAAATATCACTAAATCTTTAAACTTTACTGTCAAATAATAAATAAAAAATGTAATTAGGGGCTAGATTTCTTATTGTCTATGCGCTCTGTAGCTGCAAGACGTGTTGGTATATTTATTTATTGTACAGCGCTCTTGAGACGATTTTCACAAAAATTGCGCAATATAAATTATCCAAATATATATATATAACATATTTATGTATGGCTAATCGATGTAAATATTTCTTAAATATATGCCGATGTACAACAATAATCATAAATAAGACAATTATTTAATTTAGATACTGAAACTTTATTTTCACAGGGAGAAGTAATTACGTTGACCCGATGACACAATAAAGCCGGTCAGACATGGTTAAACGACAAACAAGTGACCAATATTGAGGGTACGGTTGCGTAATGTCTTGCAGATGTTACTAGCAGGTATTGGATTGAATACACATCGAAACTTTGCGTCGCCACGTTCGAAGCCCTCATTTTGAAGGCTTTACCTTACCTCAACGATAGTTGTGTCTGCAAAGAACAATCATTTAATGTGATTTTTTACATGGTGATAAAAAAAAACGTAAATTGCAAAATTAGTTCTATTATCTTCTTATGGTTCCACTCCCCGATGGAGGTTGGAAATCATCGTTGCGATTCTTACTTTATTGTGCAGCTGCTCTGAAAAAGTGCTGCAATGGAACCAGTCGCGCAAGTTCTTAAGCCGAGAGATGCGCATTCTACCTGCACTGCGTCTTCCTTCAATCCTTCTTGACAAAGACTTGTAAAATTTTATATTTTTCGCCTCTCGTCACTATTATAGTAATACTAATTTTATTTAATACTAGCGGACCCGACAGACGTTGTCCTGCCCAAACGTTGGCTCGCCTGCTATTACATATGTGTTTAGATAATTTATATAGCGCCATTTTCGTGAAAATCACCACTAGGGAGCTGTTCGATAAATAAATATCCCAGCACGTCTTGCAGCTACAGAGCGCATGGACAGTAAAAAATCTACTACTAAATTAAATTATCACACATTTTTAAAAAAGCTTCCAATTTCATTTGCTTTGATTGTTGCTTCTTTTTTTTTTTAACCATAGCATAAACTACAAATATTTTAATATTCTTTTAATTTTATTAATAATAAAATTAAAAATATAATAACACCTTTTATTTTTCTTAAAAACACAACGAAAACTAACTCGGAAACAATTTCACACACACAATAGGCTGCTCGCGTACACGGCAATAGAATAAAACAACGTATAAAAGTGTGTCTGCTATTAGAATCGCGGCGCCTATTGTCGTCTGGTGTCGGCCGAAACGGGAAATCTCACACCGGCACCAACCGGCGTAATTGTAAATCGGCGTAAATAGAACTGGCGACGTTTACCTGTACTTGCGTTTGTAGATTTAAAAAATAAACTTATTAACTCATGATGACATGTTTATTCTACATTTTGGATTAAACGGTTTGTTAAAATAAATAATTATTATTTTAAGTAGTGAGCTAAGAATGAAGTATGTACCAGCTAACATAATTAATTTTACCATAAAATATAATGAAAGCGTAATAATTATTTGTTTATTTTTACATTTTAAATTACCGACTTTGAGTTGTGAGATTGAAATAATATAAACTGCCACAAATTTCAAACTTTCATAGTATTTTTTACAAGTACAAGAAATTTAGTACACTTACATAACAAATTCATTTGTTCGGTATGTATTTCAATTTTATGCTCGTTTAAAATAATTAATATTTAAATGTAGACAAAAATAGAGGCAATCATATAATTTGGAAGCAAGTATTTCTAAACGGTGTTTAGACATTCCTGCTTACCTACTTCCTTAATTAAGAGCGAATAAATTTCTTAATTGCGTGCAACATAAGAGATTATTCTGCAACAAAAAAAACCGTATGGCTATAAATCAAATAATGGTATTTTACTTAAAGTTTCCGTATTCAGTCAACATAACAACCTTGAGGAATAGACGCAAATGACAAGACAAAAAATAAATAGATCTCGACATAAACGTTAGGTTGCAATCATAATCATCTGGGAAAATTGTCAATCGTTCAATGAAAGCAAGAGATTTGGGTGTACTGATGGATGATAAGCTTTTATTTAGAGATCACATAAATACAATAGTAGATAAGGCGTACAGACTTCTAGGGTTTATCTTACGAATCTCCAAGCCATTCTCATCACCAAATACATTAAAACTTTTTTACTATACTTATGTGCGAAGTCAACTCGAATTCGCTTCATTAGTATGGTCCCCTTAATATAATGTATATATTAATCAAATTGAAAACATTCAAAAGAAATTTATAAGGAGCCTGGAATATCGTTTTTGTAACATTGAAAATGATTACGGCGCATCTTTGATCAATTTTAATATAGAATCACTACAAAAAAGGCGCCTTAGATATGATTTAATTTTTCTTTTCAAAATTCTCAATAACATAGTTGATTCGCCGTATCTTTTACAAAATATTGGTTTCCGTTGTCCTCTTCGCTATACTAGATTAAATTCCCTTTTTTATGTACCAACTTGTAAAAACAATTATACCTCGAATTCATTCATTAGACGTACCTGTAGAAATTATAACGGACTCAGTATTGATGTAGACATTTTTAACTGCACGTTGCATTTGTATAGAAAATTTCTTCATGGGGTCGATTATTTGGGATAGTTGCTGAATGTGCATCTTGAGTGTGTATGTGCATGTAATGTACGAGTATGTATATGTTTGTGTATGTTTTATATGTGCGTTCATGTGCGTGCGTGGATGGCTCGGAGTGTACATTCGGTATTTTTATTTATTACCCCCATGGAAAACGCAAATGTTAACAATTATTTTTTTCTCACTTGAAATTCTTATTTATTAATTTTTTTGTCACATTTAATTTTTATATCTTTTGCAGAATTCATGAAAACTTAATTGGTCTTTTTATGTTAAAAAAATGTTGTTTTTAATACTTTTTATGTATGGCTGTTTAAAAAAACAAAGGTTTTTAAACATAAAAAGACCAATTAAGTTTTCATAAATTATGTAAAAAATATAAACATTTAAATGTGACAAAAAATAAATAAATGAAAAACGAGAAAAGAGAGAAAAGAATAACCGTGGACATTTGCATAATCCGTGGAGGTTTATGTATTTGGTAACAAATGAAAAATACTGAATGCACACTCCGAGCCATCCGTGCGCACATATATGCACGCATACATATACATATCTACATGCATCTACATATAAAACAAACACAAACACATACATTACATGCGATACATATACATAGCATAAACCACTCAAGATGGACATATTTTGTCCCAATACAACGGCCTTAAATATTTTGTTATTTGTAATGTTATTTTGGAAAAATAAATTAATTTTAATTTAAATTATCCACCCGCCGCGCCGTGCCTTCTCGTTGCGTTGGTGATGTAGAATCCTAGAAGACTTAAAATAAATATTTAGTATTTTATACAATCAACAATATTTTGAGTTTGTCCAAATTTTTGTAGACACGGACTGGATTCAACTCCCTGGGGACCTGTTAATATTAACATATCACAACAGAGATGAAGAACATTTTAGAGAAGGTAATACTGAAGTCTAGACACAGTGTGTAAAGTGGCCTCTCAAACCAGCCAATGACAGGTCATAAGCCCTGTAGATGCTTAGACTTCTGTATTACCTTCTTTAAAATGTTTTTCATCTCTGTTTTGACATGTTATATACATTCAGTTTATGTTATATACATTCTTGGTTTAGTGGTATAATGGTCGTGACATTTAAAATAGTATTTTTAATATATAACGTAACATTCAGGGTATGTATACTTACAATTAAAGAGTGATTTTTCAAAGTGAGTAAAAAAAATTGTTTAGAGATAACCACTTATTTGTGTTTTATCAGTTTTTATCAAATCAAGAGATTTTTTACATATGTCATGTCAAAGTAATTTTGATCTCGAGTCATGCAAGATTCACAGTTCTGTAATTTGCCATCAACATTCTTATTGAAATAAAGATTTTTTATGGCATTTTAAGGAAATCCGTGAAATTTTAAATCTCAAAGGCGGGGTCACATTGTAATGTATTGTGGACTGGTGTGTTGGGGAGCTTTCTGGCGCATATCACTCCAATGTATTTTGTATGCTCAGAATTACACTTTTTTTTTGTTATCAGCGCTATGATTTTTAAAAGTTTTGTGGTTTTGAAATTACTTCGCGTGTGACGTTTCAAGTTCTCTTCCCCTTTTTCTTGAAGAGTTCTGCTGATTCGTTAGTTGACTTACCGTAAACCGGAAACCTATCACAACTCTCTTATGTTATGTAATGCAAAATCTCACAAGGATTTCAAAACTGCAGAGAAATTGCTGCAAGAAGACTTTTTAAACCTGCAAAAAAGGTGCCACGATGCAGGTTTAATAATAAACTAATTAACTTAAAAGAAAACCAAACTTATGCATATAAGATTACCGAACTATAAAACTCACACAACACCGTCAATTTTATCACATAACTATGCATGTATCCATAGTGATATTATGCAACCGTGCATGTGAGAAAATATTAAAAATATTGAGCAGTTTGTTTATTAAGGTTTAATTATAGATTGTAATTTTAAATGGGATGTAGATATTAGAAAATTGTGTAAGCGATGAAGAACAATAAGTAAAAGAATATATTTATTAAAATATTATATCCCTGTTAATACTTTACGAACTATTTATTTATCTCTCTCTGAATCAATTATACGATACGCTATAACTTTTTCAGCGTTATTGAGTGAAACAAATATTAATTTTATTCAAACTTTGCAAAATTCTATGATCAAATTGCTACTACATAAAGATGTATACCGCCAGAGACACAATATTTCAATATCATTGATGTATAAATCTGTAAATAAATTATCTGTTAGGGCTCTACTTTGGTACAAATTGATTTGTCAGCATAAGTTGCACTCCGAGTATAAACACAAGTTGGTACATGATTACAACACCAGGTTTACTAGTATGTAAGGGCTAGCTGTTCCTAGATATTGCAAAAAATATAGCAAAAGGACACTGCAATACGGTATACTTAAAATATTTAACATGTTACCAAATAATACTAAAAATACAGGAGTGAGACGTTTGCTCAAACTATGGTCAATTGAAAATAGTTATTTGTATTAGTGATAGTTTTTAATTTTTGATAATGTAATAGGTATGTAAAATGTAATATTTTTCAAGTAAAATTATTATTAATGTAGTTTAAGTATGAATAATTGAAGCAATTTATAAGAACCTGCTTACGAGTTGTATGTATGCAACTCAGCAGGACTTTAATTTAAGACTATTTTGTAAATATTTTTGATGAATAAAAAAATTTAAAAAAACTTTTTTTTTCAAATCATTTTTATTATTTTTTCATACATTTTCAAGAAATTTCGCCGTACAATGTAATGCTCTACCGAGCGTAGGTATACATTTTTATATTCGATTTCCCGTTTCACTGAACTTCCTCATTGAAGTTGCCTAAGTCAAAAGGTTGTCCTCGTGGTGTGATGGTCAGCGCGTTTGCCTACCATGAAAAAGGTCTCGGGTTCGATTCCCGACATGGATAATATGAAATATTTATTTAAAAGGGCTTTTTACACTAAAAATATTTCATAGTTCCTGGACTGGTACCTGAAGCGTGAGACTAATCATCTTACCTTCATGTAACGAAAATGAGAAAATCAGTTATGTATATTTCGTCCGTTTTTATCACACCAAGTAATTTTTTTATGCCATGTCAAAGTGATTTTAGATTCAAGTCACGCAATAAAATCACTTAAATACACTTCCGTAATCATCATTCCGTGCTATCAACATTCTTATTTAAATAAGAATTTTTAATGGCATTTTGAGGCAATACGTGCAATTTTAAAGCCTTATCATGTGAACAAATTTTCTTTCTGGTAACAAATTATGAATACAATGGCATTCTTCCTTTAAAATTCATAAATTTTGACTAAGGACTCGCTAAAAATCGCTCTTCAATTACATAAAACCCATGTAATTTTAATTTACCGAATGTAATGTAAATATTTTAATGTGTTTTTTTCTGTTTGTTTTGTTAGAATGTTAAGTGAAATAACTTTAAGTACCTACAAAACACACATTACTAATTGTTGTATAAGTAAAAATACGTACCTCTATTGGTTTTTCATAACAATAATTATTTTACATTAATATTAAGTGGTTATTATTTTTTCAATATTTTCAATGGTAAACACCAAAAATATTTCTGTCCTTATATTTTTAAGTACCTATAAATACTCGTATACGAACACGTTGTAACGCGCTGTGTCCCCTTACGCATTTAGATGCTGAAAAAATCACCTACATGGTATGGATGACCACTAAACAAAAAAACAACTCGTTCACCAGCGTCGCCAGCCAAGAGCAATAAAAGACCCCAGTTGAAAGTTAGGGATGCCTGCTAGGAGTGGGCACTTTTAATAAAAAAATTAACTAAATATTCAAAAAAAAAATACATGAGAATATTGTTGGAATGGTCAATTATTATGAAATTTTGTATTACCCTCGGATTAATTTAATAAAATATTGTAAGTAGTTAACAATTGCTTTAAATTTTAAATATCTAGTCTTCAATACATTCTTATCATAACACTTGTACACCGCTTGTTCAAAAAAAGCTTAATTAAATATTATATATAAGCATATTGCTAGAAAACTCGCACTAATCATTCTATAAAATGGCATTGATTTGTCGTAAAGGAATCACAAATAAATTTATTAATAAATTAATCAATTGATTACAAACAAGAAAAATTCTTATCACAAAGGTAACCTACAACCTTAGCAATATATTTTGCATTTTAATAAACATATCTTCATAAATGTTACAAATTACCTTAAAAATATACTTATAAAGGTATTTTTAATTTGACATTTTTAAAAAAAAAAATCGTTATTGCATCTGCCAAATATCCAACTGCGTTTATCTCAACCAAGATGGAGGTTCTTAAAATAATATAAAAAGACTTTACCAAATGAAATTTTTATTTTATCACGAGATTTTCTACAAAGTAACAAAAATACCATCACCAAGTATAAAGGAAATAAAACAAATGGATGGAAAAGTAACAAGTAATCCGGTAGAAATAACAAGAACGTTAAATGATTTTTATACGAATATAGGAAAAAAACTTGCAAATAAAATAAAGATACCATCTATTAATATAACAGAAATACAAAAATACCAAATAAATGCCACCTTCTTCTTTAGACCCGCAATAATAGGAGAAATCAAAAAAATTACAAATAATTTGAAAAAAATGCTTTTTCGGGATTTAATAAAATTAAACCATCGCTAGTGAAAATTCTTAAAGACATGCTTAGGTCCAATATCAACAAATCTGATTAATCTGCATGTAAAGAAGGTACCTTTCTAGATGAATTAAAATTAGCAAGAATCACTCCAATATATAAAGGAGGTGATAAAATAGATCATAGTAATTACAGACCAATTGCAAATTTAACAGTTTTTAACAAAATATTTGAAAAATACATTCATAAGAGATTAATAGATCATATAAAAAATCTTAATTTACTAACTCTCAATCAACACGGCTTTCAGGAAAAAAAAAAGGAACCGGAAAAGCCCTAGTAAATTTAATAAATTTTATTCAAACAAACATGGATACTGGGATCCTAATCACAGAAGTAATCTTAGATTTTAAAAAAGCTTTCTATACGCTTCATGTACAAACTTACTTACACTTAATGAAAAAAATATATATTATCCATTTTGAATCTAGAAAAAAATGTAATAAAATAGATGTTGACATAAATGATGAACGACTAACTGAAATTGAAAATTGAAAATTTTTAGGACTAACAATAGATGGACAATTGACATGGAAAATTTATATCAGCAATTTAATTAGCAAAGTGGCGACATTGTCGAGTCTTTTTTTAAAAATCAAAAATTTTGTTCCAAAAACGGAAAAAATCCTAATTTATAAAGCCTATGTAAAAACTTAAATATGTTATATGCTACTACTATGGGAAACAGGATATCAAAATGACATAAACAGACTACAAAGACAATAAAATAAAATATTAAAGTTAGTGTATGACCTTCCATTTTTAACCGCAACTAGAAAACTTTTTAAACAAACTAAGCAATTAAATATAGCTGAACTTTTTCAACTAGAATCATTAAAATTTATCCATAAATTAGCCACTAATGTGGACGAAGAACTAAAACTTGTAAAAAAATTATAGTAAACATGGACATAATACGAGAAAATCAGAAAAATATCATAAACAACTTTCTAAAACAAGACAAGAACAGTCAAAACTATTAAACCAGGGACTGAAATAATACAATAAACTTGCAGACAAAACTAAACAAAAGACAGACAAACTTTTCAAAAGATGTAAAAAATATTAATTTGAACAACGGAGTATGAATAAAAAATGTACATATTATTTTTGTAAAATGAATGTAATAATCCGTAATGAATTAATTTTCAAATAAAAAAACAGAATTAAGATTCCTAAAAGAATTTGACACAAAACGTAGTCAAGCTGGAGAATGTGATGATCTTTTCCTAGTTGTATAATGAAAACACATGGTGAAGGATGGATGATTTTCATCCCTCGCTTATATTTTGGGGAATTCGTCTTGCATCTTTTCTCAAGCCTTCAGAGTTAAACATCTTTGAGATCTTCCAACATTACATTACAAGAATGACCGTATTTGGCAATTTGTAGCATTTAAGATCGGAACTAGTTCATATGGAACTGTACCTATCTTGACACGTGCTGAGTGCCTTGATATATATGGTTAAATCGTCAATTCGACGTATGGAATATAATCCGGCGAAGAAATATAATATTTTGGTGATTTCACATGGATTTCACAAGGAATATAGAAATTGTAGGACGTTTGGTAAAAGGCCTAGATGAAAAAAAAAACATGACTGGTCAAAAGTCGATTTTGGAGAATTCCGTTATTAAAATAATAATTATATAATAATAACAATGTTTATTTGGTATTAAGAAAAAATCAAAGAAAAAAAAAATCGTTTTTACATATCATCATCATCCTTCCCTTTCCGCACCTAATGGTGCATAGGACACTGCATTGGCACACCAATCGAAGTGCATCTTGATCATTTTTGTTACATGAAGGTAAGGTGATCAGTCATACGCTTCAGGTACCACTCCAGGGAATATGAAATATTCTAGTGTAAAAACACATTTTTAAATAATATTTTATATCAATCATGTCGGGAATCGAGAGGTCTCGCTCTTGCGTGGTAGGCAAATGCGCTGAACATTAGGTCACTACGAGGCCGACACTTTTACATATAAAAAATAATATTAACATAATGCATATTTACATTAAAAAATATTTATATATAATCCTTAAGATTACAGTGTTGTCTGCGTAATTTTTATATTATTTTTTGTTGCGTCTATCTATTTAGGTAAACCCGTACCAAGATAGATGCAAGTTGTACATTATGGTGTGGTAACGGGAGAGTATCGCACCCGCAGGCAGCTCAGCAAGAAGCGACAGCAAGGCGATTCACGGTCTCTCGCTTAAAAAATATATATATTCACCCGAATGACAGCGGACCACCCCGCTATCGCAGCTCACTATACCTCCCACAAGTACATTCTTATTATTCTTATTCTTAGAGGTGGGGGTCAGTGCTATTCAAGCTCCTTATTTTCTAAAGATCTATTTTGACGGGTCCTAGAAGCTAGGAATATATGTCAGGAAAGACGTGTGTTATAATTAAACTATTACATAATAAATTATATGGAAGTCCAACGTCAAACATAAACATTCATAAGTACTATCTTCCATATTCGTGAACCGTGTAAATTATATTATGTACATATTTTCTATCTTGACGCCAATACGGAACTTATAGATCGTCTGGAGCGTTTGTAGAATCAAAGCATCCGATTCATTTTTAATCTCAAAAAGTATGACCACGTATCACTATTTCCTTCAAACTCAAGTGGTTTCGTTTTTATCAGCGCATACACTTTCAATCTCTCTCACTTGTTTATAATATTCTTCACAACCCTTGCGCTACAAAATATTTTGCTGAGAATTTCATTGACCTTTCTGATCATGGTCTTTTGCTTCACTTTTCTCAGGAGAGCACTTTCCATTTCTCGACATAGCACATAAGTTTTCAGCTATTCCTTTTCCGTTCAAGGTGCTTTGGAATAAGCAAACTCTTTATTTAAAAAATGCACCTTCTCTAGCAACTTTCAAGAAACATCTGAATACTACATATTTTCAGAATCCTGGACTCGCTGTAGTTCATTGTTTTTTTTTTAAAGTGTATTTTTATCCTTTTCCTTTCCTTGATTTCTCTTTCTCTCTCCTTCCAAACTCATAACCTGATTCCACATTCCTCGTCCTTTCATAGGTATAACGTAATGTTATTTTTAAAAGTAAATATGAACAAGTTTTATCTCCCTATTAAAAAACAGCTGTTATTTTTAATTAGTTAGGTTTTCTTTCATATTTGTATCTTTTGATATATTTTTTTCTTGTACAAATTTTTGACCAACTCTTCGTTTGACCAGTCTGTTTTTTTGATTGGCTGGAAAATATTGCTTTAAGCAATAAGTCCGCCAAAGTACTTATTCTTAAGAACATAATATGCTATAAAAGTATCTTTATTCGGTAGTAATAAGGATGTATTACCATAAAACGTTATCCATCCGGCCTAAAAAAACATAGCATTGAACTTTATTTTGTATTGAGTAAACTGGAATTGCAAGTTTTTGAATTGGAATGCTTCAAATACCTGCAATTAATTAATGGTTGCCTGATTGTTACAACGTATATCTCTAATTTGCCAAATTGTTACTTTTTGGCGTTAGAATAACCCTTTTACACCTGCGCCCAACTGTGTCTAAAGTAAAATCAAATTTTCTGTACGTAAATGTTAAAACTTGTACAAAAATTTGAAATATTTTCGTCAGTTGCCGTGTAAATAAACACGTTTTTTTTTAAAGAAATATTTGCATTCTTTTAATTTACCCAAATATTTCATTTTAAGGGCCATTTTTAACGAGTTGTAAATAACTCACTTTTAGAAAATGGGAATTAAGTTGGGGTAGAGTGGGATTTAAACCACGGACCTTTTATCCGTATGTCCGAGACAATAGCCACGGGACCACAATCCGATTTATGTTTTAAATGTGAGTAATTTTGCATATATGATAATATAAAATAAAATAAAATAAATTTTTTAAACTTATCGACACAGCTTTCTAACGCTTGACTTCATAGTTGTATATAACTAACCTTGAACAATCACATAATACCAACGTCAAATTTCGGAGTAAGTAATAGCCGCGGCGTCAACCAACGAAAGCCAATAATCAAAGAAATCATTGAAAAATTGAGCTTTTCAATACGTGTCACCATTGTTTGTGTACAAAAACATCAGATGATCCTACGTTTTAGAGAAATAATTATACTGATGACATAATAAATTTAGGGCCAGTATTACAATGGAATGTTAACATCTTAAATTGAACTGCAAAGTAAAACCAAATCATGTCTACGAAAATGTGTATATTTGTAAGAAAATTTGAAGTAACTTCATCGGTGACTTGTTATTGAACATGTTTCAAAATACTAACGAGTGTCAATATTTCATACAGAAAATTCATTTTTACTTTATAGACAATCACTTTATCAATCGCTTAACTTTTCATTTTAATTGGGACCCAACTGTTTGATGTCTGATGTATTTTTAGACAAATAATTTCTAATTATTTTTCATTTTTGAGACGCAATTGAAATGAGTCACGAGAACATTGTTGACATTGAAAAAAAATACTCTTAATAATGCCCAAATGATTTTTATAATTAGCGATAATTTATACAGAACTTTTCCCATGATATAAACCTTAAGGGCGCTTTACAAAGTGACTTAAAATTTTAGTAAAACAATATATTTCATCGTAATAACTTTACCTTTATCTACCCGAACTTCTATCCAAAAAGGTGATTTCAATAAAACTTTAGAGTGTGACGACTAAAATTTTTTTTTGCTGTAAAGTCTTTCTAAAATTGTAAGTCAAATAAACTTTGCATAAATTCCTTTTGTAATGCGCGCTTCAGTTATAATAGTACGAAACGGCGCTGTATAAACTATCCATTATAAGAATAATAATTTAAATAGTTGACTTTAAATATTACAATACCCAAAATAAATTTTAAATTCCTGATATTGAGACTGGTATTTATAGAAAATAATTGGTACGTAACTTTTCAATTATAAAAGATTTTTTTAAAAATTAAAATTTTCTTCTTATTATGAGGAAGTTCAGTGCAGAAGTTCAGAAAAGGGATACTGAGACAAAAGCACTTCTGTGAAAAGAGTGAATCACCAAATCTATACAATAGTTGAAATATGTTTTACTTCGACAAATGATAAATAATGCATAGTCTTTTTTTTTCACAATAAGGAATTTAACTATGTATTTTACCAGTTTTAATGATTTTTAATGTCTGGCATTAATCTTTCCATCAGCATCTGTACCGTAAGATTATTTTACTGCTGTGGATGTTTTTTACAAATTGAGAAATGTCGTTTTTGTGATCAATACTACATTTAGAAGGTAATAATTGCAGTTTTTTGTAACAAAGCGGCCTGATTGTTTTTAGCGAAACAAAGAATTCACCTTACTGCACCCGATAACTTTGACTTTTTCATCTTTTCCGCATCTACTTCTAAGTGGAGCATGTGGACATCACCAGTTGCCTCCAGGAGATCCTATCGCCAGCCAGCACTTTCGCCTCCTCCCACGTCAATCCAGCGCTCCTTAGTTCCGCCAAATAAAGTCGAAAGATCGACATCGATTGCTTTCAAGGATCGCGTCAGCCCGCAGGTTTAAAAAAAAGGCAACTTGGGTTTAGGTTCTCCTGAAGCATGCACAGCACGTATTTAAGCCAGTTCTACTGCCGCATCTTCAAGATGCTCGTCATTCGAAGCTGTTGAATATGTTCTCGGACTTCAACGTTAGTTATAAAATCGAACCACCTTATACTTTATATTATTTTGAAGCACTTACTCTCAAAACTCAGAAGTTTGGTGTTCTGAGATTTAGTAAGGTGCCAAAATTGGCACACATATAATAGTACTAGCACTGAACAAGACTAAAGTTGATAGTCTAGAGTTCCACACAACACGCACCATGTTAAAAGTTTCTCCAGCAATTCCAAGGCGGGCTGCAAGCTCTTTGTGCATGCTTCTTTATT
This sequence comes from Micrasema longulum, assembly GCF_059751315.1. Classification (NCBI taxonomy): domain Eukaryota; kingdom Metazoa; phylum Arthropoda; class Insecta; order Trichoptera; family Brachycentridae; genus Micrasema; species Micrasema longulum. Next base: position 481,366 of record NW_028277628.1, read on the forward strand.
CAATTATTTGAACTCTCAAGTTTTTAAATCTGTCAACTTCAATATAGATATGTTGATCAGGGTCAGGACGGGGTAGGTTGAAAACTGAGTATTTTAAGCATTAATATTAAAACTCAGACGAGTAGAGTTTTCCTACAGTTTGTCAAAAATTCCCTGAAAATCACCAACAGACTTTTCAAAAAGAACCGCAACGTCTGCATACTCCAAGTCATACAACTTTATTGGTGAGTTCACTTATATGCCTTGATCAGGTGGTATTGATAAGATAAGATAAAACCCATCAATATGATAAATAAGAACTGTGCAAGGTCGCAGCCTTGTCTCACTCCAGTAGAGACCCCGAACCAATCAGTCAAAGACCTGCCGATCCTTACACGACAATTTTGCTGTCTGTATGTAGCGCTTTTGCGCACCCGATAACACCAATATCTTTTTTTTCTCCAAATTGTTGACTGGCTGCTTTCTGCATAACTACGTTCAATTGTACAGCAAATTCTCTGAAAAAACTATTAAAAAATATAAAAAATGATTTGAACTACGTCACAAGTTCTTCCAAATCAACCAATGATATAATGTTGTGATAGATTTCTAGTTTCCGGGAAGCCAGCTCACCAATGAACAGAACTCACCGACGACAATTAGTGACGTCACGGGTGTAGTAATTTCAAAATCACAAAATTTAAAAAAAATCGATCAATAGTGTTAATTATTCGAAACATAAGTATTTTTTTCAATTTTTCTTCGTTTGACTCTATTGACGAATAAAAATAATAATAAAACGACAACTTCCTCATTCCTTTAGTACTAACAGAAAACAAAATAATTTTTTGCATTCACAGGAATTAATTCAGGTCTGAAAGGGTGTTTACAAAATTAAAGCTCTTTCTTATTATTTATGTATTACGCTTGAAAAAGCTGTTTTGTACCTAATGGGTTTAAGTAAGTACATACGAATATGTTTTTTACATCTCAACATCAATAGGCCGAACAAAATAGAATGAAAACTGCTCGTCAATGTCAATAAATTTAATGCTAGGGCAAGGACAAAACCTGCCAAACCTTTTTATTTTGTTAACAGCTTCCTATTTGTGAATATATGTATTATATATTATTTATCGTATATTAAATATCGATATATGTATGTATTATTATGTATATTTTTATTAATTATTGAAACTAATCCAATCGAAAACCCTTCAAAGCCTCCAGTTTTATTTGCCGTCTTCGGACGTACGATAATCCAAATATAATACAATAACAAATTTTTTTTAAACACAAAAGGTATTGACAGAGAAAATTTTATTTTGAAAATCTTTCTCTAAAAAAACAACCAAATAGGATCAGTTTTGGGGTGCGGAAAACGGGATAGCGAAACGTCGATTTTGTCAATTTTAGTTAGGCATAATCAGTCTGACGTGCAGTTGCTTTTTGAAATTGCGAGAGTGACTGGAAAACATTGTTCAAATACCTTTTTATCGCATAACTTTTTATAAGTTAATATTTTTTTAATTTTTCGCTGTTCGGCTATTACAATTTCTACGTGCAATGAGGAACTTCAGCCCTACGGCAAATTGGATACAACAAATGTTTTCTTGTGCACGGTAAAAATTAGAGCAAAGTTTCCTGACTATGTTAGAAAAAAAAATTGAATGAGAATAAGCGGAAAAGAACCTCTGACGTCACATGCAGAGTTAGAAATACAAAACCCAAAAAAATCGTAGCGCTGATAATACGGTATACGAAAAATTTATTTTTTTTGTCATAGTTTAGTTGTGTTTATACAAATAAAAAAAAATAGAAAAAACACTGAACTTTCTCATTGCCCACATATTACTTTTTTCTAAAAAAACTATTTTAAATATTTGTTTATAACCACTTAGTAAGTCGTTTTATACAAATATTTAGTAAAATGTCTAACCACAAAGTTAATTCTTTATTTGAAGTCGCCTAGATTTTTTTCTAAATTGTTGTTAGTTTAGAAAGCGGCTGCACATTTGGGGGTAAGAGTTTCCATATTTATATTTAAAATGTTTTTCCACAAAGTGAACGCCCAAACAATAAATTATTATTCTGATATCCTGTTTAAAAAGTATCCCACGTTACACGGTAACGCAGATAAAACAAGCGAAGGTCAATTTTACGCATTCTGATGACGTTAATTAAATGTGACGTAATAATGTAAAGAAACCGGCTCAAGTCAAGAATACCATAATATGTGTTCTGACGTTCATTCTTGATAATAAAATACAGGCACTGTGTGATAGAGTAAAACTCAATGGCCATATAACAAAATTTCAAAGGTGTAATAGCTTCAGCCCTTTTGTATAAAATACTGAAAATATATTACATAATAATATCAATTCGCTTAAATATGTAACTGGAAAATAATAATAATTAATCTGATTGATTTAATGACATTTCTTTGTGGAAATGCATTTTAATTATGATAATAAAATAAACTGTAATATCGTAACAAAAATATCATAATAAGAAAAAATAATAGTTAAAAATAGTTTTTTTTTTGGGTTTTCCAAAATAATGATTTAATGATTTTTTAACGTAAATCATTATATGAAAGGGGTTTCCTTTGTTAACAATGAATAAGTATTTTTATTTAGTAACTAAGTATTGACTTTACCCTTGGAATCTTTTTTTCTCGGGATGATTCTTAAAGCTTTTTTTTCTAAAATGGTGAAATTGTTTAAAATGTTTTGATCTCTGAAATATTTTTCGTAATAGCTTACAAATGTAGGTACATATATTGTTTAGAAATGTTAATAATAAGTATATTTTAATGATAATTAAAAACAAGTTAACATTAGGACGTTTATGAATTTTAAGATTAAATAAATAAAAAAATTAAAATAAATGACCAAATAATTAATATATATTTTTTTTTTTTTTAAGAAATATTTGCGTTTTTATAATTTACTTCATTTTGAGGGCCATTTTCAACAAGTTGTAAATAACTCACTATTAGAAAATGGGAATTAAGTTGGGGTAGAGTGGGATTCGAACCACGGACCTTTGATCCGTGAGTCCAAGACACTCACTAGCAGTAGCGTGCCTAGGGTTTACGAGTAAGGCAAGCCCATATATATATTTTTTAAATTCACATGTGGTGTAATTCTCTGACAGCCTCATAGTATAGTGGCCAGCGCATTTACCTACCATGTAAAAGGTCTCGGGTTCGATTCCCGACATGGTTGATATGAAATATTTATTTAAAAAGGTGTTTTTACACTAGAATGTGTCATAGTCCCTGGACTGGTACTTGAAGCGTAAGACTGATCATCTTACCTTTATGTAGCAAAAATGATCAAGATACACTACGATTGCAGTACTCTATGCACCATTAGGTGCGGAACAGGAATGATGATGAATTCATTTGTGTGAAAACATGATGTGAGCTTTCTTCACTACAGTTGTACAGTCTACAAAGCATCCAAAAGGCATATTATGACGAATAACAATATTTTTTTTAAATATGCATAGGATAATCTTTCTGAGGTCGTTTAAATAAACGAAATAAAGAAAACACAATATTATTTTATATAAAGGAATTCCTCAGATATCAACCATTACCAATAAGTAACATCAATATAATATGGCGTGCGTAGAGTTGAATAATAGTCATCGGAACCCATAGATACATAAATATAAATTATAATTGATAGAAGATATAGGAAAAGGAAAGTAGATAGGCAAATAAAAAAGAAACGTCGGCCATCTCCGAATTTATTTTATATATAACGTGTGCACAAAATGAAGTAAATTATCGTAAATTTTAACCAGTACGGGTCTTTATACAATTAAAATAAAAAAAACCGTTTAAAATTATCAAATTCCGTAAAAAAGAGCATAATAAACAATCGTAAAGTTTGTTCGATACGAAATACGAGAGGCGCTCTCTGCCAACTTTACCCTAAAGAAGCTGGCTTCAGATTCCCATATAAAACTCAACATATACAGACAAACATTTGATGAGTTTACTGTTTGCATCACATGCGAGTTGCACCGTGAAATAAGCCCCATAAGAAGCCCACGTGCGTGAGCAAGATAAGAAGACATAGTGTCGTTCGCGCACACAGATTTCATGCGGTTCGGATCTCGGGATGCGAACAGTACCAACGTCGAACAGATCTCTAATTCTCATGCGGCGCGAAATTTAAACAACGAAATGAATTATTTTTAAGCGTTTGGTTCAGATTTGATATTTGATTTTGAAATAAAATTAATAGGCAAGCCCGGCTTATGGGCTTCTATGGAAATACCGCCACTGCTCACTAGCCACGGGACCACAACCCGACTCAGATTGATATTTAAAGCATTAACTTTGAGGTCAAAAATTTTACTAAATGCTATGAAATATTTGTATATAACCACTTATTTATTTATTTATTTAACTTTTTGTAGACAATGTTATTTGTACATTGGCGGGCTTATTGCCAAATGGCAATTTCTTCCAACCAACCAATAAAATTAAAGTTTTATTTTTATAATTCAAGTCAGAGAACATATTCAATAGAAAAAAAGATTAAAAAGTTAAAAATATATAAAAATAGAAATAAACATATTTGTTTATAAATTACCTTAAATCAAAACTATTACTCAATGGGTAAAAGGAAAAAAGAGGAAAGGGGAAAAAGGAAAGGAGGAGAGATTAAGGAAGAGAAAGGAGATGTTTCTTCAGACGTGATTTTAACAGAGATAATGTAGTAACATCTTTGATGGTGGATGGGAGATGATTCTAGAGTCGAGCCGCATGGACACTATATGAGTTAGAGAAGAAAGAAGAATTGTGGATGGGTATTAAGAGAGTGCCTTGAGAATTAGAACAAAGAGGTAAACCATGAACTGATAAGCCACCAACTTGTCTATGTCTACCGGTTTCGAGACGTACCTGTTTCTTCGTCAAAATATTGAAAAATTATGTTGGTATTTATGCCCCTGAATTATGCTAAAACTTTCATCTGTTTGTCTATGGCAGCCGCTAAGGTTAGGCGTGTTCGGCGTGCTCGGCGATTTTCGTCTTGGCAATCCAGAATGCCTCCACTGGGACGATTGAGCCTTAGTTTCGACGTCATATCCGTAAACTTGACGTCATATTCGTCACCTATTATAACACGTTTCAGTAATTCTGTTTCGTCGTTGACTTCATTTAGTGACACCTGAGCAACTTCCATTCGCCGCTGTTTTTGTTTGAAATTCAAAAATTTTGGAACAAACTTTACTGCCACGTGTTCATACCCAAAATATTCGAAAAAAAATAAGACATGAGCCAATTGATATCCCTGCATCATTAGCAACTTCTTTGATTGTTTTTCGGCGATCGTTTATAACTATTTCATTGGTTATTGATGTGCTGAGGCGTCCGGGCCGTTCGTCATCTTCAACGTCTTCACGGCCGTCTTGAAAACGCTTAAACCACTCGTCAACTTTTATTTTACTCATAGCAGACTCACCATGAGTATTTGGTAACATTTCACACACTTTGTTACACTTTATTTCTTTTTTTACACAAAATTTGATCCAAATTATTTGTTTCATTTTTTTAACAAACGAAATTCGCTGAGCTCATAAAAACACGTTTAATTTTAGCGGCTGCCACAGACAAAGTAAATAATGAAAACTTCAAAAACATGTATACCAACATATGTTTTTTTGCAATAATTTGTCTGACTCTCCAAACCCACGAAATTAAAAAATTCCCGTTATTTTCTGAACACACCTCGGATACAATTAGTATGTGTCGTACGTCAAAAACCACTATGGTAAAAATTGCACTGTTGTTTTTTTATGGCTATAACGACACTACCAATAGCTCTTAACGAGCTGAACAAATGTGAAGAAAAAGCACTTAAATATCACTTCACATTAATTTTAACGAGACTATGGGGGATGACAGTTCAGCAAGAACAATTTCTTACAAATGAAAATAACAAAATAAAGTTAATCCGTATGCTGTGTCAGAAAACGGCTATCGTAGGCGTTAAAACAGAAATAGCTGATGGAGATGCCGACACCAGCATTGTGCAATGTGGTATTAACAAATCATTAAATAACACTAACACTCAATTATAGGAGAAAATATTGATATGCTCTTCTTGCTGATTGCACAAACAAATTCAGGAAACTTTTACTAATATAATTCCGCCAGAAAACATTACTATTTGCCTGGGCTATTTCTTCTTCTGGAGATTCCAATTCATTAATACAATTTTTGGAGATAGATCAAGTTCATGTGGAATAACAATTCAGAAAGACTATTCATCAAGATGCATTATCTTACTCATTTGTTATTATGGAAACAATATATTGTTATTTATATCGTGACGTCAACACGGGATAACGTAAATATAATTTGAATAAGGAAATAAATTGCGTTAGCGTCTTTGCTTTGCGAGGGACGATGCATAATATCTTCAACGCCTGTAAGAATTTATAAGAAAATAACTTTGTTTAGTGTATGCTGCCGTCATAAGAAAGAAGGACGCATCAACATTTTTTTCGAAAATGAGTTAAATACATATTCGGAATCAGGAAAAAAATACGCATCTACTAAAAACACATCTATCTTCTCGAAATAACCACAGCCCTATTCTTTTCACTTATAAATTAGACTTAACTGTAAAAAGTCTTGAAGATTACTAAATATAAAAGGCTGTTCTGACTTATAAAATTATTAAAGACTGATTAAGATAATTATTTTTTATTCTATTCCGTTTTTAAAAACATCTGAAATGAATGTACCTACTCGTTTTCAATTGAATTTAAGATCTGCTGGTAATTTCGAAGTTAATTGATTATTAGGTCGGCGTTACTAGTTTCAAAAACAGTAATTGGCCAGAAACGTCTATTTTATTTAGTTGAGTAGAATCAATTGGCATATTAACACTCAAAAAGAAAGACGTTTACTTAATTACTAAATAAAAAGGGCGTTTCTAGCTAGAAACGTCTTTTCATTGAAGTATAAAATATTTTCTTGTATTTTTTTTTACTAAAAAGAAGATGAAAATGTTAATTTTTAAATATATAACGTAAAATTTAAAAAAAATATATATATATTCCGTTAGAGCAAACCATAATACATACTTTGCATAATAATATACTTAATTTGTGTAGTGTTTTTCACACAGCGAATTTTTTAATCTCCGAGTTACAAAATATTTATTTTTTCGGTTTTTTGTTTTTATGTAGAAACGTCCTTCTTCCTTATGACGGCAATATGAATGTATATAATTAACTTATACATACGTATAAAGACGTGACCATAATTTGTTAGTGTTATATCCTTAATGTCCACATAATACTCCATTTCGTATTCCGCTAGTCCTCTCTAGATCCCAGATGCCATCGTTCATTGAGTACACGGAAATTATTTAAAATATATCTTACTGCATTTAGCACTTTAGCTCTTTTTATACATTTGGCATTAAAAAATATTTATATAAATTTATAACATAGTCTAAAATTACAAAATAAAAAAGTTTTTCCAAACGTTTAGGAATACGGCGTGGTCAAGCGTAAAAAAAACAAATTATTAGATAAATGTCTTTAAATATTTGTATATAACCACATACAGACTTTTCTATGTCTATCGGTTTCGAGGCGTACCCGTCTCTTTATCGGGACGCCAATTAAACCAACATGCGAAACCCACTATACACCTTCACCATAGTCTTCAACACTCGGATTGCTGCGACTAATAACCTAGCTGAGCTCCTGAACTGTAATGATACACGAAGAGAGACTGTTCGATTCATTACAGGGACGATCAAGCAGGCTAAGTTATTCAATGGTGGTATCTAGCTCCTTTTGTTTTTTTGTGTCCAACTTTTACGATTTTTTATTTTTTTATTATTTGTTCATGTAATATTTCTAGAATTATTTTGTTTATTCTGATTCTGCTTTATTTTTAATATTGTAAGTCTACGGTGAAAAATGTTGAAGTCAACGGAATATAATTTAAAGATAAATGTATTCGATAAAACCTAGCACATAACAAAAGCAAGGTACAAATAATTTGCAACTACAAAAAAAAAAAAAAAAACCATAGTTGTTGCACAAAAATGAGAAATAGTTGTTTGAGGAATAGTTGAAAAAAAGGGGGGGGATGGAAGGATGGGCTTGAGTTTTACAGGCTTAGGATGACCATTATAATGGGACATCGTATAACGGGCTATATTGAAAGGTTATTTAATTATTGATAGAAGGAATTTTTTTTTAAAGCTTTTCTAATTTGAAATATTTCCATATTATTAACTTTTAACCCTTTATTATTTGTATGTAAGATTTTAACTCCAGAATTTTTATTAAAGTCATGATTTGGTGATTTGCGAATTCGGAGAAATTGTTGTTGTGAAGACATCTCAAATGGTCTTTAAAACGAATATCAAAATTTCTTGATGTTCTTCTAACGTAAACTGAAGGACAATAATTGCATTTTAATTGTTAATGCCCTTAATTATTTAATAAACAATCTTTCTCTTTATTATTAAGCAATAATTAAACAATATCGTCATTTGTATAAAAAGCGGGTTTTATAATATTTTGTGAAAAATTGGATACCAATAAACAAACACAATATTTACTAACTAACTAACTAACTAACTAACCATCACGCCATTTCCCCAGAGGGGTAGGCAGAGAGGATAGAACGCCACACCACTCTGTCCTGGCACACTTCCTTTGCTTCCTTCACATTCATACATCTTCTCATGCACGCACGTCGATTATTCCGACTTTTCACATGACCACTTTCAAGAATTTGTTGTACTTGATCATGCCATGTCTTTCTCGGCCTTCCTCGACTTCTACAACCAGACACATTCGCATCATAAATCTTTTTAGCCGTTCTTTCATCATTCATTCGCTCCACATGACCGAACCATCGCAAAAGACCTTTCTTAATTTTGTCGATAATGCTTAACTCAGCCTTGCATTCTGCTCTAATTTCGACATTAGGGCACCTATCATACATTATTTTTCCGCACATTCGCCTGAGGGATCGCATTTCAACAGCATTCAGTCTACTTTCGTCCCTTTTCTTCCAACTCCATGCTTCGCTTCCATACATTAGGGTTGGTACCAGAACTCCATTATGAACTGCTAATTTAGCCTCTTGCGATAGACACTTATTTGCTACGACAGACTTTAAGGCACCATTAACTCTGTTACCGGCACTAACCCTCCTTTCAATATCCTTGTCCATATTTCCATCTCTAGTAAACATACTACCCAGATATACAAATTCTTCGACCTGTTTCAAACTATCTCCATTTACTACAATCTTACATTCAGTCATAGTTACATTTCTTTCAAAGACCATGACGTTCGACTTTTGCACATTCATTATCAAATCACTCTCCTTGCACACTTCGTAAACCTTTGTAACCAAGGATTGCAGTTCCTCTTCGCTGTCAGCTAGGAGGACTGCGTCATCGGCGTACAGACTATCTGTTAATAAATTGTTAATTTATTGCGACTAAGGAGTATCTTCTATATTATAAACATTTCATGTTAAAGACATTTTGATTTACTGAATGTCATTTCAAATTGCATACTATCATTAGAAAATTGTATTTTTCAATAAAAATAAGAAAAGATAAAAAGCTTATTATAAGATGACGGTATCATTATAACAGTTTGCACTTATAAAATTACTTCACCTGTGTGATAAATAATAGTAATTACTTTTCACACTTCCGCTTTAGGTTTCCGGTGTATTTGTTTAAGTAAATTACCCACAATAAACAGAATATTATTTCATATAACTTATATTTATGTTGATTATGATAATAAGCAATTCGATAACTTATTCATGTATCAAATCTCAGGGTAAGTACAATATAATACGCCACTTGTAAACGGGAAATAAAACCAAAACGATTTATTTATTAATAATTTAAATGAGCGGACGAAAACATTCAAGACATCTTACTTAGTGGATCGTTTAAGTAATGGCATACAAATTTACTGTCTAAATTGTGTAGTTAATTGATATCCTGTGTTTACTTTAGAATCGACCATAAATAAGAATTATTACTGAAGTTATATAAGAATATTAGTTTTATAAATTTTATCCTTAAAACACTTACTTTGTGGTTATTAATTATAATAAAGTAAATCATCATCATCATCATCAGCCGTCTCTTGTCCAATGTTGAACATAGGCCTCCCCCTTTAGTCTCCATATTTCCCTATCCTGAGCCAACTGCATCCAACCACTTCCTGCAACTCGTCTTATGTCATCAGACCACCTTGTCTGAGGCCTGCCGACACTTCTTCTACCCGTTCTGGGTCGCCATTCCAGGACTTTTTTGGTCCATCTAGAGTCTGTGATTCTGGCTATATGACCAGCCCAGCTCCATTTCTGGTTGGCAACCCTATGGACCACATCGGTGATCTTTGTTCTCACTCTAATCCATGTATTGGTTTTTCTGTCTCTCAACGAAATACCCAGCATTCTCCTTTCCATGGCTCTCTGTATCACTGATAATTTGTGTAATTTTTTTTTCGTGAACACAAAAGTTTCACAGCCATATGTCAGTACAGGGAGAACACAAGCATCAAAAAGTTTCTTCTTTAAGTAATGTAAATACTTCGGAGATTTTAGGATATATGAGAGCTTACCAAAGGCGGCCCATGCTAAATCTCGCCTTCTTTCTATTTCTACATCTTGATTATCTTTACCGAGCTTTATTTCATGTCCTAGGTATACATAACTATCAATCTTCTCAATTATTTCTTTATTTACTAAGATGTTACATGATTGGTTTGCATCACTCATTACTTTAGTTTTTGAAGCATTCATTTTCAAGCCTATTTTCATTGATGCTGTATTAACTTCGTTTATCATGTTTTCGAGTTCTTTCTCATCTTTAGAAAAAATCTTTAGCAAATATAATAAAGTAAATAAAACAACATTATTTTTAACCACAATTTTTTTTCCACCTACCGGTTTCAAAGCAAACAAGCTTCTTTGTCAAGGTTTATACACGTGGAGCTAACAAATTGTATTTTATTCAAATATTGAAGTTTATTTTAGTTTTTGGATAAAGATTTTATGGGGGAAAAAAGACAATTTATTAGCTCCGCGTGTAGTATTTAGTTAACATAGATAAAATAAAATAGGAAATAATTAATAAATTACATAAACCTTGACGAAGAAGATTGTTTGCTTTGAAACCGGTCGGTGGAAAAAAAAAGTAGTTAAAAACAAAGTTGCTTTATTTATTTTATTATATTACTTTAATATTATCTCAGCAAAATAATATGAGACGCACAACCAACGTTAATAATTATTTTGAAAATAAACCTTTTATTTTTAAAACTGTTTTCAAGATTCTTCAGGTTGAGAATTTCCTTTGGAATATATGTACGAATAAGTAATAATACACTACAACAATTTTAAGAGTTTATTAACAAAATTGGTATGTGATGCTAACCTTGAAAAATACATATTAACCAGTACGTTATTTATTTTTTATGTGTAAATTAGCTATTCAAACTAGCACATTGTTTTATGGTTTGTCAAGAACATGTTTCCGGTGTTTTCCTAGAAAACCCAGGGACATATTTGAGATATATCGTATATCAGATAAGCACTTAAGTAGTAAAAACAAAAAAAAAGGTGAATGAAAGAAGAATGTTGAAAAAAATAGTTAGATCATGCTGTATAGGAGTATTTATAGGTTCTTTTCAAGTTCTGCGTTTAGGAACTTTTACACTATACCTTTTATCCATTCGCTCCACCTCACAAACCCGAATCTTTGGGCACCTAATTTTGCTAGCTTTTATTTCACCAACTTTTGCATTTTTTTACAAAAAAATATATGTGTGGCGGTGATGGGTCAGATTAAAGACCCAGTTATAAAACTCACATTTAAGCATTTTATGTGGGTTTTTCAATATCATTTAATTATCTCAATTTGTTCTGAAACTATAAAAAGGCGTGTTTCATGTACGGTTTTTCACGATTTTTAAATTGAAAATGACGTATAAAAATTACTTTTCACATAATTGATTATTTTCAATACTACTGGGTCTAATCGGACCCATCTCCGCTAGGTATAAGTTAACTCTTTGCGGCACATTTTTTTCTTTGAATGAAAAAAAAATCAATAACTATTATTTCTCTGACTATTAAGTTTTAAAAAATTCAACAATATTTGAGTATGTTCAAATGCTTGCAGACTGGCTGGATTACCTCCCTAGGGAGTTATTCAAATTTGAATTTATTGCAACAGAGAGGGACAACTTTGATAAAGGTTTCAGCTTCTTTACTTTAATTGTTTGTAAATATTTACAGTGTGTAAAGTGGCCACATAAACCAACCAATGACAGGTCATAAGCTCTGTAAATGCCTAGACTTCCATATTCCCTTCTCAAAAATGTTTTCCCTCTTTGATGCAACAAATTAAGGATTTAATTCCTCTCTGTTGCATTTTTTTTTTTTTTTACATTTAAAAAACAGATTGAATACGCTTTTCCAGGTGATACAAATTTGACTACCATCATGTTAGTAAGGGAGTAAAGAAGTCTAAATCAGTCAGATACTAGTGACATATATTAAGGGAAATTTAATGTCTATATTGTATTATCAAAGTGGTTATTATTTATAAACCACGGTTGTAGAATTTTTTTAAATGCATTGAATGTGTGGTACGTTTTTTTACACCACCGTGCTTAAAGAATTAAACTCTAATATTAATAAATACAACAATTAACACTGCAAGTATTTTTACCTATAATATGTCCATAAATAATATACATTGGATATGAAAATTAAACATACCGGATATATATATCACTTAAAAATAATTGACAATGTGTGAATTTGATCATCATTTAAAAAAAAAATATCATAAAATTATGTGATGTAGACAAACTCACTGCAAAAAATATATCACTCATATTGTTGTTAGCTTAAAAAATCATAGCAAAGATTTACAAACTAATATGAGTCGGGTTGTGGTCCCATGGGTTCGAAATTAGTACCCGCTCTACCATACCTTCTTTTGCATTTTAAAACATGGTTATTTATCACTGAAATAAAATAGTCCCAAAGTCGCAACATTTTGGTAAATCATAAAGACGCAAATATTTATTAAATTATTTTTTGAAACGCGTAATATTTCTCTTTAAATTCTAGTTAATTTTTAGTTACTAAGTATTTTCTATTTTATGGCGGCCTTTTTTAAAAACTTTTTTCTTAAAAATAATTTTACGTATTTCCGATCTCAATACTGACTTCTATACGTGTCAATAATACATAGTCACGGGTCAACATTTTTTATTGTTACAAAAATAATTACATTATTATTCTTATTCTAAGTGGTGGGGGTCAGTACTATGTAAGCTCCTGACGTCATTGTGACCTGTGAAGATCTATTGTGACGGGTCCCCGTGAAAAGTTCTCGCCCTCCACGCCTAGGTCTATAACAAGCCTAGGTAATGTGTGGAAGGCGGGGGTTTACATTTTTCTAAATCTCCCCCTCCAAGCCAAGATCCGTAAAGTATCGGGCTATTAGGTAGGAGGCGAGCTCTTTAACATCCCCAGGTTTAACTTGTGGTTCCCCGAGGATAAGGCTCTTTTTATAATGAAAAGGATCACATTCACATGGAATTATAAAAATAATTACATTATCAAGTATAATAAATAATATATATTTGAATAATTATCTATATTATTATGTAGGTTGGTAGGTACAACTGCATCTAAATGATAAATAAAGTACATAATCATTCTTTTTTTTATTCTTGTTTCCTTATTTTCTAGTGTACGACGCATCAGCAAAGTCTCCGACTGGATTGTTGTGGGGAAATACATTTCAGCTGGGAAACTTTGACGAGTGTTTGCATGCCAGGAGTAATGATGATCAGGATACTTCCTCTATCCAGGGACAATACTGTTTGGCTAATGTACAGCTGAAGAAGTCCGCTTTGCCGAATATTCACTATGGAAAGGTTTGCCACATTTTTAGCACCTCAATATGTCGAAAACCAAATTATTTCGGGTTATTGGATCGGGAGGTCTGACGTTCGAATCTATGTCAAAATTTGTTTCCCATTTTCTATTACAGCTAAAATAAAATGTAAGTAAAATTAAAGTATTTGGGTATATTATAAGAACGTAAAAATGTAATTGTCAAAAGAAAAAAACACCAAACCATACACACAAATTAAAATTCAATGAGGAAGTTCAATGCTACGGGAAATCGAATATAAACAATGTTTTCTTTGACGGGGTAAAAAAAACATTTGTTTCTCTAAAATCTATTAAAAAAAATAAAAATAAAAACTTATTTAAATGACGTCACTGTGCTAAATCAACAATTGATAGAGCGTTGTTATATATTTCGATTTCCGGAAAGCCAAATCACAATTTAGAAAAACCCACTGAAGAGAACTAGTGACGTGACGACTAATTAAAAAACACAAAACTTTCAAAAATCGTAGCTATAATAAAACATGTAAAAAAAATAATTTTCAGAAAAAAATATTATGATATCGTACAAAAATATTCTTCTTAGGTTTCACGGTATTGCCCTGAAAAACCATATAACACTGCATAAAAAATAAGGTGAAATTGTTTATTACTTTTGAAATTATTATTTATTCTTCTAAATCTGTTTCGTCGCCTTCAAAATACTCCCGCCTGATACAATTCTCTTATGTCAACGTATTTGCATAACCTCAAAACAATTGTTAAAGTAGATTTTCGGAATTACTTGTAAAGCGCGCAGCGATTTGGTTTTTATCTCTTTAATCCTGTCAAAACAACGTCCTCAGGGTCACACAGTGCTAAATCAGGAGAATACGGTGGTTGTGGAACGATATGAGTTGAATTTTTGGCGAAATGGTCTCTGCGCACTAATGCAGTGTGAGATGATGCATTATCGTGGTGCAAAAACCAAAAATTCGACCTACAATTCTGGTATTTTTTTGCAAATAGCTTCACGTAAACGTTGTAATCGCTCAAATATAATTTCTTGTTAACAGTTTGACCCGGCGGAAGGAACTTATAATGCACCACTCCACGATAACCGAAGAAAACAGTCAACATGATCTTGATTTTTGAACGACTTTGGCGCAATCTTTTCGGTCTTGACTCACCTTTGAGACGGTATTCGCTTGATTGGTCGGTTGTTTCCAAGTCTTATGAATAATTACATGTTTCATCTCCAGTTACCGTGCATTTTATTTTACCCTGATAGTCAAAAAGCATTGTTTCACGGACTTCAACATGAAGCTGTTTTTTTTTTAAATGAGTCTTCGAAATACTGTTAATTATTTTTTATACACAACGTTATGTTAGTTCTTTAAATGTTATAAACAAACTTAACAAAGCTATAAATTATATACAAAAAATCCATATATTATCTCAGTAAATAACTCTGTGTTTTTTTTTTAAATAAATTTACGACACAATTTTTCAGTAAAAGGTCAACGTTTATTTTTCCATGTTCAAATAAATAACTATTCAAAATATTTGCATGTTGATTAATAATATTATATTTCCAGCGCACTGGTCCCCGTGAGGACATACACTGGGCAGTTTGTGTACCTGCCACCTGCTCCTCAGACCTGATCCAGGAGTTCGTCTCCAATCTCCTCATCAGCTCACCTGGTGGAGGGGATATAACGATTTCTCCAAACCAGTGTCACAAACAAGAACCTCTTCGTATTGAAACGAACGATATCGTTTTTGGGTAAAAAAATATTTACCTACTTTAATCTATGTTTTCTGTTTATACAGCGGACAGAATTCTCAAGTTTCACAGTAGAAATAAAGAAACCAAAATTAAAATTGCTACGTACTTACCTACTTTTGTTTTCATTAAGCGTATTTTTTTCTCGTGTCTGGCTTTTACTTATACAAACGTATTCCCGTATTTTCCCTCGGATTATAGCACTATAACACTATTTTTGGATTACTATAGATATTGACCATTGGTGTATCTCTATACGTCTAATTTTTTATGGGAACTATGACCACCCAAAAGTCTAAAAAAGTGACCAGTTTTATATTCATACGTACGGTATTTAAATTTTATAAATAATTTTCAAAAACGGAAAAAGTACCAATACATAAAAAAATATTTTGACACTCTTTCTTAGAAAAAAAGAATCGGTTCAGTTTTGCAACGCATTTAAAAAAAGTACAATTTAATGCTTAAATTTTTTACCACGCTTAAGAAAACATTTCTTGCATCCAATTTCCCGTGAGGCTGAACTTCCTCATTATAGGAAACGGCAAAATATTAAAAATCCTAAAGTAATTAATAATTTTTTAAAAGTTTTGTGTCACGAGTTATAATATTATGTTGGAATAGAAGAGCAGAAAGTGTATTTTTTATACTTATTTTCAGGTCATTTATGCTGGCATTCAGTGGGGTATTATTACTGTGTACCCTGTTTCATGTCTACATACATTATAAAAAAAGGAATTCTCCCAAAAGGAAACCAACTATTCTAGAATCGTCCATTCTTTCCTTTTCCGTAGCAAGAAACCTGCGGAAAATATTCAGCGTTAAGAAGAATGAGCACGGATTGGACGCCATTGCTGGGATTAGGACATTTGCAATGTGCCTTATACTGTCGGGACACGCGCTGATATTTACTTTCAGCGGTCCGGTCATGAATTCCGAATTCTACGATGATGTAAGTACAATATACATTTTTAAAGATAAATATAAATCAAATTTATTACGAGGAACTAGGCCAGCGGGTACGCGTGAGTTGGGTATTTTATATAATGCGCAATAACACGCTGTTCGCGGGTAGATGAATTAATCAAAAGTTATTCACGACTCTTTGAAGATGACCCCTAAAATATTTTTTTGGGTAAAAAATAAGAACGAAAAAAAAATTTTTGTGTTCGACTGAAAATATTATATATAACTCCATACAAATATATAATATATGAAAATCGCTCAATGCAATTCAATAAAAATTAATCATGTTTAAGTAAAAAAAAAACAACAAGTACACTTTTTTTATTGGCTTAATGATATTTTTTATATAATTATTATATGGCAGTACAATAATACAAGTCACGTTCTTTAAAAAAAAAAAATTAACATGAAACATGAAAAAAAATTAACATGATTGCAAGACTTTAAATTGTGACTGAAGTTAGGTTATTTTATCATTTTCGCCCATATTTAGGTGTCATTATATGTAATTCATAGGTGGAAAAAATTATAAAAAATTAGTGGTTAAAAACAAAGTTGTTTTTTTTATTTTATTAAAATGAATAATCACAAAGTTAGTGCTTCAAATATAAAATCATTGTATGTGTTCACATAATATATTACATATAGAAAATACATTTTATGTATACTTTTTTTTAGTAATGTTGTGATACTTTACTAAATGCCAGTAATTACGCCCACAGTATATGACCTTGTCTGTTTCGGCTTTGGCCAGTTTCAACCAATAAAACAAGTTCCGGGCGCGGTTTCGGTTCCAGCCAAAAAATTGCCGATACTACAACTCGGCCGAAACCTGCGTTCGGGATGTGTCGGATTACGTTCGGCTGTACTTGGGTGGAAAATTAGCTCAATTAGAGATATTGGATTGTTGTCCATACAAATAACTAGTTATTGTATAACCGTGTCTAACATAAAAAATAAAACTGGACTGATTTTATGATTTGATGCCTATAGTAGTTCTTTTATTTTTATATTTTCGTAATTCCTTTCTAGTTAATAAGTCAAATTTCCTATAACGTACATTTATGAACTGTTACATATAAGTTACATGTTATATTAGAGTTACGTTTCGGTGTCCTCCGATATACTCGTCTGATCCATTATTTTAACTATTAAAGGTACTTGATATCCGACAAATTTATATCAAGGAAGTATTGACACATTTCTGGCTAGGCGACCACGGTAGGAGGTCTTTACAGAATGCCCGTACTAGGTTTTCGCTTTCGCGTAACCGAAAATACTCAATACCAATAACACGTACGATATTTGCTCGGAGACACTTTTTCTACATAGCTCAAAGAGTTTTCAACGACTCGGATAAACATATTCAGTTCTCCAAAACAATGTCTATGTTAAGATGAGGATCCACAACTGGATTTTGTCGAGGGGAATAGACTTGATTAAGATTACTCCGGGAATAAATTTATATATTTATACATTATAGACGATATCTTCATTTTTATACTTGACACTAAACTTTCTTTTACAATTCAAATTGAACATGTTATCAATAAATTCTTAAAACTTCTTGGATTTATTAACAGAAGCACAGCTGACTTCCAAAATATCAATACCCTTAAAACTCTATTTTGTTCCCTAGTTCGCCCGCACCTAGAGAATTCCTATGTTATCTAGTCTCCATATATGATGTTCACATCAAGAATATTGAATCAGGTTAACTTCGATTTTTGAGAAAGATAGGATGGAGGTTGGGCTTGTCCAGAGACCTATATACGTATAATGAGTTAGAAACCACCATGAATATATCTTCTCTTCAAGACCGTCGAAATAAATCCGACCTTATAGTCCTTTTTAAAAATCTCAACTCACTCTTTGATGCGTCAGAACTGCTGAGCTCAATAAAATAAAATATCCCAACTAGAAACCTCAGACAAAACTTCCTCTTTCATAGCGATAACCATAGAACTAACTATGGTTTTCATTCCCCTGTTAGTGGGCGTATATATAAATAAATAAATAAAATAAATAATTTTTTACCTTTATATGTATATCGTCTTTGAATAAACTTAAAACTGATGCTTAATAATTTGTGAATATGTATTTTTATTATTGCTAATGGAAACATAAAAATGTTTATTAAATTATATACTGTACCGTATAATGGATTATTTTTTTCGTTTTATTGAATAATTTAATTTTTAATTTCACTACCAAAATTAAGTATGAAATTATTTAAAGAAATTAATTCAAATTTTAGATGCATGATCTCAACTTTGCTACACCATATTTCATTAAATACCTTATCAGTATATTATTTCTTAACATGTAAAAAGTTTTATTATGTATTTTGTATATTGTTGTGTCATAATATTTATAAATGAATTGATTTCAGTATAGAAGAGTCCCGACTTAGTGCGGAATTTTCTATCAAGTCGGGACACATAAATTTTAGTTGTGGTGGAATAAAATGGAATATTATATGAATGAATAACAACGAACCAAAAAG
Organism: Micrasema longulum; assembly: GCF_059751315.1. NCBI lineage: Eukaryota > Metazoa > Arthropoda > Insecta > Trichoptera > Brachycentridae > Micrasema > Micrasema longulum. The sequence goes on from NW_028277628.1 coordinate 500,554, forward strand.
CGCTAAAAATTAAAAAATAAACTCATTAAATTTATTCCTTTAATTTCATTGTGAATTTTATTTTACACTTTACTTTAATTTGATTTTATTTTATTCAGAAAATATACAGTCATACATAATAAGTATTAAAAACAAAAAAAAATACATAAAAAGACCAATTAAGTGTTCATAAATTATGCAAAAGATATAAACATTAAATGTGACAAAATAAAATAAAAAAGAATTTCAAGTGAGAAAAGAATAATTGTTAACATTTGCGTTTTCCATGGAGGCAATAAATAAAAATACCGAATGCATACTCCGAGTCATCCACGCACACACACATGAACGCACATATAAAACATACACATGAACGCACATATAAAACATACACATGAACGCACATATAAAACATACACAAACATATACATTACATTATATGCGGCACATATACATAGCATAAACCACTCAAGATGCACATTCAGCAACTATCCCAAATAATCGACCCCAAAAAGAAATTTTCTGTACAAATGCAACGTGCAGTTAAAAATGTCTACAACAATACTGAGTCCATTATAATTTCTACAAGTACGTCTAATGAATGAATTCGAGGTGTAATTGTTTTTACAAGTTGGGACATAAAAAAGGGAATTTAATCTGGTATAGCGAAGAGGACAACGGAAACCAATATTTTGTAAAAGATACGGCGAATCAACCATATTATTTAGAATTTTGAAAAGAAAAATTAAATCAGATGTAAGGCGCCTTTTTTGTAGTGATTCTATTTTTAAATCAATCAAAGATGCGCCGTGATCATTTTCAATGTTGCCAAAACGATATTCCAGGCTCCTTATAAATTTCTTTTGAATTTTCTCAATTTGATAATTCACTTATTGTAATGAACTCGTTAACAATAAAAACGCCTAATTTTGGTCATATTGAAATGACTTTTAACTTACTTCAATAAATTTAGCTTATTTAAACAGTTTCGGTTTCAGCCGCAAATTGGTTTAGGTTTCATCAGAAACTTAAACCAATTGCAATGTTTCAGTCGCTCACTACTTGTTTGCCTATTCCGCGTTCTTAAGAGTCCTCACTACCATCAAGAGAACTGAACTTAGTGTCTTTTTCTTATATTGAAATTTCGGGGTCATTTTCAACGAGTTGTAAATACCACACTACAAGAAACATGAATTAAGTTACGGTAGAGTACGGCTGATCCGCGAGTCCGCAACTCGAGTCACCATTCCTTTTTACCTAAGTATATCCAACAAAAACCCAAATTGTACTTGTTGGTAGTAAAAAATGTATTCAAAAGTGAATTTTTCTACACTTCTTCTTTTCAAAATAGATGGTACAGATATTCCATTCATGACTTCAGTCAAAAACTTAGGTATTATCATTCATAAGCATTTAGGGTGGCACGATCAGGTTAACAAAGTTAGCCGTAAACTTTATAGCAGTTTGCACTCACTTAAAAGATTACAGAATTCCTTGCCAATTAATGTTAAGCAAACATTAGTTCGTAGCTTACTTCTTCTACTCCTTGACTAAACATATGTATGTTATCCACATGCTAACTCTGGATTACTTAATAAGTTGGAACGATTGCAGAATGTTTGTATACGTTATATCTTAGCTCGTCGTAAATTCGACCACATAACCGAATATAAATACACTGGTTGAGTATCAAGTATAGAAAAAAAAATCACATTCTATCACTTCTTCACAATATTTTAAATAATCCTACTTCTCCTGTTTATCTGAGAGAGCTCTTCCAACCACTATCACAACACGGACTATCTCTTCGTTCTAGTGATGAAAGAACCCTTTTAAAACCCTTTCATCGCTCTAATTTTCTTACCTCTTCTTTTACAGTAGAAGATGCTCAATTTTGGAATAATCTACCCACTAATGTTAGAGACGCCCCTTCTTTATTTACATTTAAGTCAATATTGAAATATCACTACCTAAATATTTAAGTTGTTCCTTTATCCTTCTTTTTTCCTTCCCATCCCCTCTCCTCTCTTCTTAGTATAGTGTTAATTTTTGATGTATTTTTATTTTCTTAATCTTTGTTTTTAATTTTTGTCTAAAATTGTAAGATTCTATATGTCTATGTACTTGTAATTTTCTCAAACTGAACGGTTTGGGTGGGTAGGAAGAAATTGCCTTAAGCCAATATCCCCGTCCTTGTATGTATATAAACTGTATATGTATATTAAGTGTTGATATAAATAAATATATACACATTACACATATATAATTATGTGTACCTAATAGGTACATGATTTTGCACAGGAATGTCGCTATTTAAAACCTATGTACACAGTCCGTACCGCCTGTGTTAGTCGGCGATTTATAAAGTTCAGTGAATATCTAACTATTTAATCAGGCATTAGGTCTGCTAATCGTATTTATATACCGTGATTAAAAACATAAATAGTAGGTAAAATACCAACATTTATATTTGTGTTGATATAATGTAGAGGATAGGGGGGCAAAACCGGAAAATCAAGAAAATAATATAATTACATGTCATAACCCCAACAATACAACACAAACAAATAATATAATCACTAGATCCTTAGCACAAAGACAACATTAACCAATCGTTTATATTTATTTATTTATTAATAACATTGTACATACAATTATTAGGAACAAAAACACAGTTTATAGTGACACATGCCTGTGAATTTGCCCCGACTCTTTTCGGACTAAGGGATTTTGAGTATTATGCAATTAAAATCTATAACCTATTTTCGCTATCCATTAAAACAATAATTAATGAGAAAATGTTCAAAAAGGATATCTAAAAATGAACCTTGGAAGTGGGTAGAAGTAAAATGCCTTATTTTCCTAAACCAATATTGAATCACCTGCTCCACAAACGTATCGTTTATGTTATGTTTTTGTTATTTTATTGTGCGTTTTATGGTATAAAAAATAAAGGTTTACAGACAATTAATATGAACAAAAATACTTTGTGTTACCTAACCTAACCTTGGGTAATTTCTTTTTATACATTAAGTCTTCTTTGCATATTCTCAAATGTAAAAAAAATAAAAGAATGTATTTTTAAGTGTCTTCGGTACGGATAACCCCAGTTAAGTCTCATTATTTTTATTATTTATTTTTGTTTATAATGTGAAGAAAATTAATAAATAAAAAAGTAACATAAAAGCTTTTGCAAATAATTAGTACCGAATTTTTATTTACTATCTTAGTATTTTTTACAATAGGATCAATAGCGATCTTTTTATGTTTAAAAAAAACCTTTTTTTGTCATTAAATTCATGAACAAATGTCCGAAATGGGGCTAATGCCTGAAATATTTATTTTTTTCCATTTAGGTGGCAGGAATTAATTTATTCCGTTTCTAATTAATTTATGTCAGATTCCGTTTTTATGATTATTGGACGGGTTACAGAGAACGTTTTTTTACGAGAATTTCATAATTCTTAATCGATACAAAATCGTATTTTCCCTTTGCTGCTTATTTTGTCTTCCAGATAAACATTTTTTTCTGTAGAAACCAATTTATCTACATGTACACGTAGTTACGCCATGAAATTGTGCAATCTTTACAAATTTCAATCAAGATGTTTTAAACCACATTTTATAACTGCATTACTTATTTTCCACTTTTTTTATGGCGGATGTTTTTATTCATTTATTGACTGGATTTTTTGTGTAAAGTTTTTATACGATAATTGGCTATTTGATTCTATTTCTTAGCTTATATTGACCTCCGTAAAACGGCATTGTGCATTCACACAATGCGTTACATATTTATTCATATAAACTCTGGACAATAACATAAATGTGAATTACATAAAAACACGATGAAATAGATTGAGGTAGTTAAAATTATCATAAATCAAACATTTACACGTAAAATTACAGTATTAAATCGGGTTAATTAAGTCGGGTTGTGGTCCCGTGGCTAGTGTCTCGGACTCACAGACCAAAGGTCCGTGGTTCGAATCCCACTCTACCCCAACTTGATTCCATTTTCTAATAGTGAGTTATTTAGAACTCGTTGAGAATGGCCCTCAAAATTAAATATTTGGGTAAATTATAAGAACGCAAATATTTCTTTTTATTAAAAAAAAAAAAAAAAAAATAAATAAATAAATATAATATCACTTAGGCAAAAGTCCTTTTCAATATATGTTTTTTTAAATATCTATAAATACACATAAAAAAACATATTTTCACGTCGGGATTATTTTTAATGAATGCAAAGTGGTTTAATCACTGAATAGATAATACACTAGAAGTGCCAATAATAAGTTTTACTATGAGTACGGGGGTATAATACATTACATATACGTTATTTGCATCATTGCAGCTGATATTGAGTGTACTTTTAGATTTTTGGGTGCTAGAAGTAGAAATGGTGATGTTTCAGGTTTTACTGAGTTGATAGTGGCTTCCATATTAGCAATACCATTTTCCAGCTTTTCATGGCTGGAATTTTCTTGGTATTATATTTTTTTTAAATCTATCCTTACGCTATTTACTAACGTTTCATTCAGTTGCCTTACTGATAGCTCTATTTGTTCGCCTAATTTATTGGCGATGATTTCAAGCAAAGAAAATCTTCCGTTCATATTTTTAAATATGGATGACTCAGCAAGTGCATCATGAGTTAGGTTGGAGATTATATTCTTCAATTCCTTTACTGTTTCCATAACACTGTCCATTATATCCTTCCGAAGATTAATTGCACTGGTTAGTGCTTGAAGTACAGTACTTCCTATTAGTTTTGCTTTTCGACGCGAGTCTTCCAGAGGAAATCTAGCACTTCCTACAGGAGAGTGATCTCTTGTTGTAGGTGCAAAAGTTTGTTTTATAAATGTTCTTTTTATTTATTTACTAATTTCGTTTTTTTTTTACTTCTTTGGATTTGAAAGTTAAAGTTAAATAATAAGCGTGTGTATCTACTATCTACCACGGGCGAATCATCAAAATAAACGATTATGCACAGCTAATCATTATATTTGACTTTCGATAATAATGTTTTATAGTAAATATGTTTATCAGAAAATTAATAAAATATTTGCTATGTATTACGAATCACTACCACCGTTTATATCTTCCTACAAAAAAAATCTATGAAGTGCGCCCAGCGCCCAGCCCGTTCTCAGTGAACGATGAAACTTTGCTGATTACCTCAGCTTATTGCTCCGTACAAAAAGTGCCCTTTATTTTTAATCTGTAATCCAAGTCAGCTTTTTAAGTACTAAAACACGCTTGCAGATTTTAAATATTTTTTCATTATTCTCTATTCAAAAACTTGTATTTCGAACATTATTTCCGAAGGTCTTTTTTTCTTTGATAGGATACCGTCGACATATTATGTATCACATAGGACATTTGGCGTTCGCAGTTGCCGTTTTTGGCATGATTCATTTTAAAAGGAATCCAGTGCTCAGTGGTGACAGTTACTGCTGAATGTCATTCTGGTATTAGTTAACAAACTTTTGTACAAGTACCGTATTGAAATAGTGTAGAATAAAGCTACGTATATCGCGTGGTTAATAATAATTGTTGTTTGAGTTGATTTCTACAGAACCACAGAAAAAATAGTAATTTATAATTATATTACTCACATATTATGTACTTATGTATGTGTAGGTAGAAATTGGTAAACCTTTTTTTTTAGATTACCTAAAAATAAATCACGGCTCGCCACTGCTATATACACTTGTACGCTTTTGCTATACCTAGCTGTTCATTTTATCCCACCGTTCCTCTATTTGTCTGTTTAGTTATGGAGTCCCTTCACTTCTAGCTTAATATAGCTAAGGCACAAAGCTTAACCCAGATTTAAAGTTTCAAAGATTTATAATAAATGATAGTAGTCGACCTCCTTACCATCGTGAGGAGTTTAGTACTTACACGAATCCCTTGCTCGAATCCTAGCAAGGTAATAGTTAGTAGGGAAGTTCTGTCAACCTTTTATTTTTCCCCTAATACAAAAGTATTGGGTGTTAAAATAAGTTGTGTTCTATAGAATTAAGAATAGTCTAAAAACCACATACGCACATCAAACAGAAGGCGACTAAACTACTCATAAATGAGTAGGTTTACATGTTGACCCATTCGTTTATTTGAAGACTACGCTCAGTACGCCACTCCTGATTTGGATTCAACTATGCCGTATTGTGTCCTTTTAAAGTGTAGAAATACTGCTAGGATCTTAAAGAAACAGGATGGTATCACATCTCATGTGTAATTAGCAAACGAATGTTTAAGTGGCAAATGCATCACTTTAAAATTGAATTATTTTTCCATCTGTCAGATTGTCGAAGAAACAAAATGGAAATTTCTATAGTTTTAGCAGGGTAGCAAATTTTTTTACCCTACTTTGGTCATCTAATAAGAGAAATAATGAAAATTGGACCTCGGATTAAACAACTCTGTGGTGGACATTTGATCGACATTATCTTCAAAACATCAAATATTATTTAACGTGATATAAAAATACCCGTTTTATGTCAAATAAAATTTGTTTTATATTTTAAGTTTAAAGTTCATTAATTCAATTACTCTTATTAAATTACCCTTTACTTATCTACTCTGTTGTGTCTATCAATATTTCCGCGTGCACAATAAAATTTTAGAGAAATCAACAGATTGCTTTTTTTTACCTTACAATTGTGTTATGATTATTTTTTTCCCATCGTGCAACAACGAATGCGCGTGGTGAAAGTGGGGCATAGTGGGGGGATTATTGGACACAGTCCGATGTATTCAAATATGATTCTGCGCTTCTTCTGGACTATTCTTAATTCTATGTTGTGTCCATTTATTTTCAATTTAAAAAATGGGCACCAAAAATAAAACAAAATGGTAACGTATATTCGTCATTCAAAAGAAAATTTTCTGCTCTAGAAGAAATTATATATGCTTTTACAGAACACGCATTATTTTATTTGATTACAAGCCGTCAAAATGGAATGTCAAGTAGACGAAAGTGGGCATTTTCGACACATCTGGTAAAATAAAGCTGCTCGCGATATTTGCGCAGTGTACGGTAAAGATGCTATGAATAAAAGGACAGCTCGTCGATGGTTTTTGCGTTTCAAAAACGGTAATTTTGACCTGTAGCTCAATCACAAATAACTATCGATGTGCTAATAAGCGACGTGATCACAATTTCTCACCATGGCTGTTTATCGTATTTGCGATCACAATGGAACATCCTTGAACACCTAATATTAAATGTCAAAATATTTACGTTTCGCGACGTATAATCCTGCTGCGCAATCACATATTTTAATTTCACCGGTGTAAATATGGAAAATATTTCAAAGCTGCCATTTTTATTTATTTATTTATTATAAATCATGCTTTTTATGGCATTTAGCCAGTGGCTGGCAAGCCAAAATGATAAGAAAAGCAATCGCCATAGTAATTGTAATTTAATTTTCATTTCACTTTTTTGTATTAGATACTCTTTATTATTTTGCAAATGCAATATATTGTTATATTTTTATAGTAAACGCTGATTTTTCGCCAATGAACTGTATATTTACGGGGAAAACAAAAAACAAACCGACACGAGCGTTGACTTAGAGATTACACACGCGTTGACTTATGACTGCGATAACTTAAGCATGTTCATTATTGTTTATTGTGATCGCTCAAATGCTTACCATGTTCTTCAAGCACGCCGATAATTATTTGTGATTGAGCTACTGAAACCCTAACTTGTAAAACTCGTAAGTTCACAAATGGTAAATAATTATATTTTAACGTTTTCCGTTAGGACTTCAAATTATCTATATGTATGTAAAACTTGTGAATTCGTACAGCGTTACATTTTTTATTTCAAAAACGTCGCTACGATTCGCTACTGAAGCCAATAATTGGTTGCTTATTTTAATATTTGTTATGATAGTCTACAAAACCGGCATTAACTTTGTGGGATAACATAGTTAAATATATTGAATTTATCACTTTGTTTTAAACCAATTTATAAGAACACCTGTAGATGGAAAGATTTTTCCAAAACTAGTAGTGGTTTAAAATAAATTAAAGTGGTCTTAAAACTAAGTGTTTAATTAACTGAAAACGTTTTTGAGAAGGGCATATTTAAGTCTAGGCATTTACAGGGCTTATGACCTGTCATTGGATGTGTTAGTAGCCACTTTACACACTGTGTAACATTTACTATTCTGTACATGTTGAAACATTTACATTTCTTCAACTCTTCTATCTGTTGACTTTTGTAAAGTAAAAAAGCTGAAACACTTATCGTGTGGGTGAGATTCATCCGGCTGAACCAATTCACCAACAATTAGGGAGGAAATCCTGTCAGACTGCAAACACCGAAAACATTGTTAACTAACTGTTTAATTCGATACATTTAATTATGTTATTCCACTTGGGTAGAAAGGATGAAATTGCCTTAAGGCAATATGTCCACCATCATGCATATGTATGCAAACTGTGTATGTTTATAAAGTGTTTAAATAAATAAAATTAATTCCTATTCAATAAATAATACATTTTCTATTTTTCATAAAGAAAACTTAATTTTTATTTGTATCTAAAATTAAAGATAAACGTTATTGTAATACGGGCCCAGGTATATTGTCCAACAGTTTAGAAGATAATTGCTTATAAGGATTAATCATATTCCACTACAAACCACTATTTGTATTGTAAACACAAAACATTTTTTGAGAGTAGTGGGCGGGTACAAACGATTGAAATATGTTTGAATATCACAAAATCGCAAATGTTTATCTTAATAAAAATACATGGGTATTTCGGAGTGATCGGTACGAAATATGATTAAATATCACAAAATCGCAAATATTTATCTTAATTAAAATACATGGGTACTTCGGAACGATAATATCGGGAATCTTGATACCTTCTGACAGACTAGAATCAATATGAAGTCATGAATTAACTAAAATAGTATATAATCTTACAAAATTTATTAACATCACGCTCAATACAGGATGTAATTAAAAAATACTGTAAATGAGGTAGATATTTAACTGTCGGGATATTATAAGAAAACCAATATTTTTCGCAAACGCCTACTATTTTATGTTTTAAACAAAAAACTCAAGCTTTCCGCAAACTATAATACAACGTATTTACGTAATAAACCTACCATTTTGTACAGCCTATATTTATAATAAGGCACTAGGCACCTACGTCAATTATGTGCGCAGTTATAATATAATCTAATTTCATGTTTGTTAATCATGAATATTTATAACATTTAAGTTTGTAAGTAAAAATTCTTGATGGAAGTTCATTGTAATTTATAATATAACTAGCGGACCCGACAGACGTTGTCCTGCTCGAACGTTAGCTTGCCTGATTAGCTTGGAAAATTATGTTTCATTGATGAGTAGGTAGTGATTAAATTCAAAAACTAAAAATTAATAATTTTCAAATATTGAATTTAAGTAGATACCTAGGTACTTGTTTATGGTTGAATTCCAAAACATGAAATGAATATTTTTTTCAAATACGGCATTCTTTTTGCAAACGTCAAACTCCGGTCTTCTCACCAACGAAGTGGTGTACTTTTGTAGGAATATGATTTTTCAAAATGTATTGAATTTAATATTATTTTAGTATTACCAAACATCCAGTAAAACTAAGTAAATGAGAAGAAATTATAAGGAATTTAAGAAAAAAATCTGATTGGAATTCATAAAAAGCAAATGTTGTTTATAAACATTCAAAAACAACCTTTTTTTACACAAAAAAAAAACGACATCTTTCCATTTTTTTGTACATGCATTCTCCTCGATTGTAATCCTGGTAGATCGATGAATAAATCATTTATGCTCCTAATTAATCGGACCTTAAAAATCCCCTTATAAGGCGAAACAATCGTCCGATAACATAAATGAAATTAGTAGACTCAAATCACTGTTTGATTTTAATATTAAAATTGATTTTTAATATGATATTGTTTGAGTAATTTATGAAAACTTAATTGGATTATTTTATATCCTAATGCCTTTGTTTTTATTTTAAATATAAATTACTGCAAGTAATTATAAATAAATAAAAGAAACAAAAAACCAAAACTAAGAAAATTCAACAATGTTTGAGTATGTCCAAATGCTTGCAGACTGGCTGGATTTCCTCTCTAGGGAGTTATTCATGTTTAAATTTATTTCAACAGAGAGGGATAACATTTTTGAGAAGTGAATATGGAAGTCTAGGCATTTACAGGGCTTATGACTTGTATGCTTATGGCGTATGTCATTGGCTTGTTACACAGTGTGTAAATGCCTAGACTTCCATATTCCCTTCTCAAAAATGTTTTCCCTCTCGGTTGAAATAAATTTAAAAACTAAGAAAATTTATTGAAACAAAATGGACAGTGTTGCAATGTAATAGTAAGGAAATAAAAAAATAACTCGAGCGGAGTTTGAACTTCGGAGCTCTGGGAGACAATTACAATCGAAAGCTTACAGAGTTATCTTCGGCTGTCTATAAAGTGAAAGCGATATTCATGTACAAAATGTGTATATTTTAATAAAAATTTAAAGCATCCTCGTCGAAAACCTATGTATTATGAATCAACTATGCAAAACACTTGTATGCATATGTTATTTTTATACAGAAAACTTCATTTTACTTTGTAGATAAAATTGAAGACAAATGTTGACTTCCCATTGTCATTCGGGCCTGATCCGCGAAACCGAGACGCTAGCCACGGGACTTAACTTAATCGAGCCAACGACATCATAAGCCCTGTAAATGCCGAGACCTCCATATTCCCTTCTAGAATCTATTCCCTCGTTGTCCCCGTTGCGATGTATGTCAAGTATTCAAATAATTCGCCTACAATTTTTCTTTTCTTTTTCTAGATGATGAAAAGAGTTGAAAATACCCTGTTACTGAGCAACCCTTTACTCGTGGATACATTTCTGTTGATAAGCGCTTTTCTTTTCTGCAGACTGCTCCTTTTGGAGTTGGATAAAAGGGGAGGAATGGTGAATGTTATTCCTATTTACATTTTCAGATATATACGGTAAGGAATTCTATTTTCATAATTATTTCAAACGATAACTATCATTGTTCAGTGCACGATAAAGTGAATAACTTTTTTTTTTTAATTTTTCATTGATAAATCCTTACAGGTTACATACATTTAACAAAATATTTTTACTTTTAAAATTCACATTCTACTGTTAATAATAATATTTTTAACATCTTTTGTAAAGGTTGTCTGAGTCTTTTGTTTAGTTTTGTCTGGTAGTTTATTGTATAATTTAAGTCCGTGGTTTATTAGTCTCGATTGTCCTTTTCTCATTTTAAAAGGTTGTATATGATATTTTTCTGATAGTCTCGTATTGTGTTCATGTTTACTACAGTTTTTTTCAAGTTTTAATTCTTCGTCTACAATTACATCAATTTATGAATAAATTTTAACGATTCTGGTTTAAAGAGTTCAGTTACATTTAATTGTTTAGTTTGTTTAAAAGGTTCCTTAGTTACTGTTAGATAAGGTAGGTCATATACTAACGTTAATATTTTATTTTACTGTTTTTGTAGTCTGTTTATGTCATATTAATTTCCTGATCCCCATAGTAGTTGCACATAAGATATTTTAGTTTTTACATAGAAGTGAACATGTTACAATGTGTGGGAAATCAATGTATGACAGGGTTACGCATGATGAAATCGGGTGAAAGTGTAAATCTGAGTCAGGTATTTAAGGAAGGGTCTCTGATATGGTTTGGTCATTTAAAACATATGGATGACGAAAGAACGGTGAAACAAGTATATATAGCGAAAATGAACGGTAACGTGGGACGAAAACGACCAAGGAAGACGTGGAATGATCAGATAAACCAAAATCTTAAGTTTAGTCATGTCAAAAGCAGGCAGAACCGAAGGGCATGTATAACAAGATGCATAAATGTTGAAGAAGCTAGAAATGTACTTACATTAATTTGTTTTCCTTTTTTGGAACAAAGTTTTTGATTATTTTTAAAAAAAGACTCGATAATGTCGCCACTTTGCTAATTAAATTGTTGATATGAATTGTCCATGTCAATTGTCTGTCTTTTGTTAGTTCTAAGTATTTAACATGTTCAATTTCAATAAGTCGTTCATTATTTATGTAAGCATCTACTTTATGACTTTTTTTTCTATATTCAAAATGGATAATATTGCTTTTTTTTTTCATTACGTTTGTATTTGTCCATTTAGTCAACATAGTAAGGTCTTCGTTTATGTCATTGTTTGTTAATACGTCTGTTTGATTTTTATAGAATAGTCCAATGTCGTCGGCACACATAATACTTTTTCCTTTAAAATTTATTTTTCATTTTCAGCAAAAAATTAAAACTTTAATTTGTTGCAACAAACAGGGAAATTATTTTTTAGAAGGGAATATGGATGTCTAGGCATTTACATTAGCAACACCTGAAAACAGTTTTCAATTTTATGCTGCTTCTATACCAGTTAGTTTAATGAACAATGTTTTGAGTATGTCCAAATGTTTGAAGATGGGCTGGCTGATTTATTGCACCTACTAGGCAACGCTTGAAAACAGTTTTTTCAAATTTTATACTTCTTATACCAGTTTCAATGTTTTGAGTATCAGCAATCTTTTAAGTATGTTTGAGGCGTTGCCTAGTAGGCGAAATAATTCAGCCAGGTGACGCTCACTTACGACAATAAAGGATTTAACTCTTTTACTTCAAAATAGTCAACAAATGGAAGAGTTGAGGAAATGTAGATGTTTAAACATAGGCAAAATCGTGAATGTTACACAGTTTGTAATGTGGTCACTTAAACCTGCCAATTACTACTACTACTACCATCACGCCATTTCCCCGTAGGGGTAGGCACAGAAAATGGACCGCCACACACGTCTATCCTAGCGTACATTTCCAGCTTCATCCACATTCATGCATCTTGTCATACATGCCCTTCGGTTCTGCCGGCTTTTGACATGATCAGACTTAAGATTTTGGTTTATCTGATCATGCCACGTCTTCCTTGGTCGTCCTTGTCTAACGTTACTGTTCATTTTTGCTATATATACTTGTTTTACCATTCTTTCGTCGTCCATTCGTTCTACATGATCAAACCACCGCAGAGACCCTTTCTTAATCTTATCAATAATACCTTGGTGCTTTTTCGAGAATATGTAGGCTGGACGTGAAACACTGAACACGTGTCAGCAAAAGAACTCACACGAGAGGTAGTATTATACATGATCAATATAGTGCAGGCTATTGGTAAAATAAACCAAAGTAGGGAAGAAAATGCCGAACACTCCTCTAGTGGAACGGAAGGCCTGTTGACTACTGCCAACAGGCCGGCTTCTCCTGAAGAGTTTTGAGTGGTTTCCTCTCCACATAAGCAAATGCTGAGAAGTTCCTGATTAGCCCACATTAGTATATCCCTCCTGATCCCAACAGTTTAGATCAATTTAAAGAAATTTAATTGCAGAAAAATCCACTTTTGAAATATAAACCTTGTATATTATAAGCAAGGTAAATAATAAAGCAACTCCTATATAAAAAATAAAAAAAAAACACGTGTCAGCATATATATTTTAATTACTTGTAAAATAGTGTAAACTTTGGTAAGACCAAAAGTATGTTTTAAATTTTACCAAATTTATATTTATTTTTAAGCCTTGATACCTTGAAATCACTGAGAAAACTAAATGTATTTTACTGTTTTTACACAAAATAAATACTTCTCAGAAAACTGAGTTAGTACTGTTTTCAACTTGAAAAATATATAAATTTCGTATCTTATTCCGTAAGTAAAATATTAATCTTATGCTTTTTTTCTTTTTTTAGAGTAACTCCATCATACTTCGTAGTAATAGCTCTATACATGACCTGGCTAGACAAACTAGGAAGTGGTCCCCTATGGGACGCTAGAATGGTGCTTGAGAAGGAACGCTGTCTCAATTCCTGGTGGACAAATATTCTCTACATAAATAACTATATAAATACTGATAATTTGGTAAGCTGTAACCTATTTCTTTGTATTACTACGTGTACGTTTTTCTTCCTTTCGAAGCGAGATCCGGGAAGTATGTACGCCGTCCCGATTCGAAACTAACACGGTATTCCTTTCTCAAAGTAATAACGAGCTACGGCTATAGATATGCCATTTCGATCTATTGCATGGAACAAAAGCTTTGCGAATTTTCGTTTTTTTTTTTTAATAAAAATGACGTTGCATATGAAATTTAATGCTTTTGCCAATGTCTTGTTGAATTATTTTATGAACAAACTGGTTCGCCGTACGCAACCAGACTCAATCGTCGGGTCTGCAATATAAACATAGGTAAGTCTAACAGTTCCAAGAACTTCTCTCCTTTCTCGTTTAAAAATTAAAAAAAGGGAATCCCTCCACCAAACGATCAATTCTCCACCCATACTCATACTCATACTACTGTCTCCGATTCAACAACAGGCCCTGGGGCCGTGCTCTACAAATCAATTCCGTATTTTTTTTTAAATTAAAATAAAATGTACTATATAGATGGAATCCTGCTATCTAAGATGAGTTTTTTAATTTTTTTGATAAATTGATTGGCTGGTTTAAGTAGCCACTTTACACACTGTGTAACATTCACCATTCTGCCTATATTTTAACATCTATATTCCTTCAATTCGTTCATCTGTTGATGTTTGTGAAGTTAGTGAAGATGGCTGAAAACAGACTAACATTAAACCCATCAAAAACTGAACAACCGTGGGAGGCTTCAGCCAGACGACAGAATTTGATCCAGGATACGGCTCTACCCAATGTAGGGAGTACCGTTTTACCCACCGTTAAACTACTGGGAGTTTTACTCAATTCTGACCTATCTCTTGACGCTCACATTAGTAGAACGATAAGTTCATGCTTCTACCAGCTGAGACAAATTAAATGCATACGCAAAAATTTGCCGGTTGATGCCGCCCGTCAATTAATAAATGCGTTTGTAGTGTCTAGAGTCGATTATTGTAATGGTATCTATGCAGGTCTACCAATGAACAAAATGACTCGCCTACAATCTGTATTGAATGCCGCAGCGAGACTTATTTTCGGAATCTCTAAGTTCAGTCATATCACTCCACTACTTCGGGAACTACACTGGCTACGTTTTCCACAGAGGGTCGAATACAAACTCTGTTGGCTTATGTATAAGTCACTGCACAACTCGGCTCCGGAATATCTAAGGGAACTATGCATTCCAGATGAACTAGCTGACAGGCGTCTCACGCTTAGATCAGCTACGTCTACGGCGAGAGGAAAAGTTATTATACCTCTACGCAAACAGCGCACTAAATTTGGTGAGCGCGCATTTGCGGTCGCAGGCCCTATGGCATGGAACGCTCTCCCAGCAGAGGTGCGAGGCTGTGAAAGTGAAGTGATGTTTCGGAAAAAACTTAAAACCCACTTGTTCTCTAAATCATTTGAATAAATCCGTAGCACGTGACAACAAAATAAATTATTTTAATTAAATTACAAATTTAAAAGCTTCAATTAAATTAACTTAACAATAGAATCACCATGTAAAGCGCCCTTGTTAAGTTATCCACAATAAATAAATAAATAAAGAGCTGAAACCTTTTTTTTCAGGCGTTGCCTAGTATGTTGGTGAAACAATTCAATTAGATGAATCTCACCCGCATAAATAGAGGTTTCGGCTCTTTAACTTCACAAACATCAACAGATGAAAGAATTGAAGGAATATAGATGTTCAAATATAGGCAGAATGGTGAATGTTACACAGTGTGTAAAGTGGCCACTTAAACCAGCCATTGACAGGTCATAAGCCCTGTAGATGCCTAGACTACATTACCTTCTCTTAAATGTTCTTCATCCCTGTTGTAATATGTTAATGTAAACAGCTCCCCAGGGAGTCGAATCCAGTCCTTGTCTACAAAAATTTGGACAAACTTTAAAATATTGTTGATAAATGTTCATGTTGTAATTACTGTCTTAATCGCGTCACATTTTCGTGTCATATTTTTCAGTGCATGTTCCAATCGTGGTACCTCTCAGTTGATACTCAGCTTTTCTTCCTGGCACCGGCAATAATCTACCCCCTGTGGAAATGGCCCAAAGTTGGACAATGGATACTCGGAGTCATAACGTGCATTTCAACCATAATACCTTTTATCATTACATACTGGCAAGAACTGGATCCTACTCTGCTCCCATATCCAAAGTAATACGTCATTTTTATTTGTTAGTATTTTAACATTTCATGACCGCCATTTGTAAAGTAATGTTGTCAAGGAGATTTACTATAGAAATAAAAGACGAGTGATACTTTAATCCATAAATTTGGAATATCCAGTGAATATCCATCGCTTTCGCGACATCTTCAAAAATGGTATCTTTATTAAGAAGTTCAATGTATTTATACAAAAAAGAGGTAAGGATAATTCAAAATTATAAGAAAGTAAATAAAATAAAGTTATTTTTATCTTAAGGATCATTATCAAATTTTTTTTGGGTTAACTAATAAGTTGATATAATGCTATTTTAATGAGTTTAAGTATTATTTTTTTGTATCCCATCCTTCGTGAGTATGATTTTTGTCAATTATGATTTCTGAAAAACAAAGGGTAAAAAGTCATCGGTAAAAATATATTACAATGGGTATAGTAATGGAGAATGCACGTGTGTTATCTGATAATTAAATCATTCTACGTCGGGTTTATATTTTAATCTATTAATTTCGAGAATTTATAGTTTGTCAAGTTTATGGCATTTAGGTGCAACGTAAACTGAAACCGGTCACTGGATATTCCAAATATGTGGATCAAAGTATCACTCGTCTTTTATTTCTATAATAAATTACAATGAACTTCCATCAAGAATTTTCATTTACAAACTTAAATGTTTTTGTTACGGAGAGTAAAGATTCAAAGTGAGTCCGTCCAGAACTCCAAATCTGTTGAAAGATGACTTAATATGATATGTTGGTGTTTAAGGCATATTGAATTGTATATAAATTACATATTTACTGCAATAATCAAAATATATTTAACAAAATTATGGTTAAGCGCACTTTATTTTCCAAAATAGATGCTTCTATTCTTATAAGAGAAAGGTCATTATTTTGGACAAATTAGCTTTAATAATTATTTTGTCATTTTTCCAGGGAGGTGGTTGATCTTTCCAGTAACTACTATTTTAAGGAAGCTTATATTAAAACCCACATGAGAGCCAACGCATATTTTGTAGGACTAATAAGTGGATACGTTTTGCATAAAATTCAAGCGAATGGGTGAGCATTTTGAACTCATTAATATGTCCCATAACTTAACTTAAAATTCCGTTTAAATATTGTAACTTTTCTCGAGTATCGAGAACTGCGTCTGACAAACGTTAGAAAAAAAGCAAAGACAATCGATACAGGACAAATAACATGCTTATCAGATTATATATATCAAAGAGAAAAAAAGCTAGGTAGATGCCTTGCAGGAAACTTACGGACGTATTCAGAAACAAAACTCGAGTTGAGGAAAGTACCTACATTAGGATCACATAATATTTATTTTTTTGATGTACAAACAATAAAAAAATTATATTTCTAATACAGAAATACGTAAATAAAAAAAGGCACTACTTATTTTTCATCAATTACATGTAAACACTTATAAAATACACATGAGTGTTTACATGTAATTTTATTAGTAACATAAATTATTATAAAAAATAATTTAATAATATAAAACACATATTGTATACACATGTAAGCACTAATGAAATTCACATTTAAATAAAATTATCTATTTATAAATTAATACAATTCAAATTCGATTAAATTAAATTATTGTAAAAATTTATCAAGTTGTCGGAGTTATCATTAAATGTCCCCGGCTACCGCACCCGTCACACGTCGAGCTCTCTATTTCATCTGCCAGCAGTTCGTACGAACTATGCCCAGAACTCTCCACTTATACGTTTTGTTAGTGAATATAATTTGAATTCTTCCCTTATTGATCCATTTGATTGTGAAGAAATAACATTTAAAATGCGCGTCTTAAAACATACTTTTTTGTCTTATACTTAGTTTCAATAATAAAGTCTTATTTTATTTTATTTTATTTTATTATTATTTTTTATCTCTAATTCTTAATATTTTTAATATATTTACATTTTCGACACTTGACACTTGTGCAATATTTACACACATGTCCACCCTCATTCCAATATAACACCCACCCTCTCACTCACTCACTCACACGAACACACTAGTATGTATTGTACGTGTATTAATTGTATTTCTGTGGATATCTGTCATTGGTTTTATTCTCTGTATATTTTATTTGTTGTATTTTTGTTACATGTATTACTGTTGATATCCCCAATAAATAAAAAAAAAATAAAAAAATATATATATATAAAAACTCATATTGTATACACTTCTTAAACGTAAACAATCCAGTAAAAATATGTTCACTGTTCTCTGTTGTTATCTACATATCGTGGCTTTACTGACAAAATGCATTATTTTTTTTTTTTTCATTTGAAAGGGTAAATATGAACAAAAAATATACAAGGAAAAATAATCAACAATATTTTGAGTTTCTTTTTTTTTTAATGTTCTTCATCCATGTTGTCATATGTTAAGCAAAAATAAGAAACCGGCTTGTCAGCAGGTTTCATATTTTTCCTTTACAATGAAAAAAATTAAAGATATTCTAAAAATTTTCAAAGCAATAGGTACAAACATTATTAAGATCTAAAAGATAAGCATACGTTATAAAACATGTTCCGACATAATCGCATTCAAAGCTTTTTTATTCTTTCAACGCATTATTTCTCCCACAACATTTTTTTAAGCTTTGAAAAAGTAATCATAAAATTTAAAATCAACATCTTGCATCTATATTTAAAAATATTTTAAATATATAAAGACTGTTAACTTGATGCATTCTGTGAGTATATACTCGATTTTATCAAGTTATTGTCTGCATCTTATGCAGAAAATAACTTGATTGTGAGGACAATTGAATGTACTTTCCTCACTTTAAGTAATGTCTCTAAATGCGTGGATTGATCGCAAAACCTGTTTGCGTAATGTAAAAGTGAAGAAGTTACACTATAATTCATTACACATAAATAATATCATACAAACAATGACTATTTTTTATTTATTTAAATGCTTGCTGGTAATCACTTGCATTTTTCAAATTTATTTCATGAAAGGCTCATTTATCTAAACAAAAACCTACAATATAAAAAATATAAAAAGTCAGACGCTACAACAATGCTGACTTTCGGAAAGACCGATATTTTAAAATAAATAAATATTTATTTACTATTTATTAAACATTTCATATACGTTAAAGAGCGGGCATATTGCATTAAGGTAATTTCTTCCTATATACCTAATAATACTAAATATTAATATTTTTGATGTTTGAAGCACTCACTTTGTGGAACATTATTATTTTATACATTAAAATAAAATAAAATCACTTTGTTTTTATGTACGACTTATATTTTTTATAATTTGACAACCAACTAGTTTCGGCAACACTATGCCTTCTTCAGGGTTAATTACAAACTAACATAACGTATATAAATGTTTCACAGTGAAGGGAGAGTGAGCGTGGGTACGAGGTTAGAGAAGAGAAGGGGTTTGTGTGTGGATTTAGGGAGAGGGAACATATTTAAAATGGGACTATTACTAAGATTTATTTGTTTATTAATAATATTTAAATTTTTATTTACAGCCTTTCTAATCTCCAATATTTCAAAATAATCAAGTGCATACTCTTTTTTGTTTGTATGTAGAATTTCGATGCCATCTTCAAAGATCGACATCGAATGAGTGACTATTTGCTAGGATATGGTCAGCAAACTGCAAACAAAAAATTATTGTTTTTAAGACATCTCATATGTTCTTTAACTCTAGTTTTAATAGTACGTGATGTTTTTTCTATTTAAAATGACTTGCGGTCATGGCACCTCAACTTGTAAAGTGCAACTTGTAAACCTAAATCCACACACAAACCCCCTCTCTTCTCTACCCCCGTAGCCACGCCCACTCTACCTTCACTGTGAAAATTGTATATACATGTGTTATGTTAGTTTGTAATTAACACTAAAGAAGGCATAGTATTGCCGAAACTAGTTGGTTGTCAAATTATAAAAAAATTATATGGTACATAAAAACAAAGTGATTTTATTTTATTTTAATGTACCAAATATCAATATTTATATCAACGGAAAATGCTCTAGTATATGTAGTCCACAAACGTCTAGTAGCGCATAAAAAGACCAATTGCCTGTTTCTTTCTTCTAGGTACAAATTAGAGAGGAAACAGCTGATAATAGGATGGGTTCTGGCCATTGTTTGTGGAACTAGCTCAGTGTTAACACTTTCAGTATTTTTCCAGTCATTTTACAATTATAGCCCCCTGTACTCAGCAATATATTCCGCTCTACATCGGATTGCCTGGGCAGGATCCACTGGTTGGCTTCTCATAGTTTGCTCAACCAAAAACGGAGGTAATCAAAATATATAGCATTACCTATGTACGAATTATTTCACAATATTATTCTAGATTTTTTATGCACTTTCATATACAAAAAAATATTATACAGGGTGTTCTTTAAACCCTGTCACATTCGAAACCACGATTATCAGTATGAGCAAGAAGACATATTGGCACATTAAAATATTTTTTTAGAACTAATAAAATTTAAAAAAAATAAAATATAAAAAAAGCTAATGGTTGCTTACTTCTGCAGGGGTGAAACGAGGAGGGGGAAGGCGGGAGTCTAATACTGCGCCGCGCTCCCCTCACTTCTCCCCTGCAGAAGTAAGCAACCATTTGTTTTTTTAATATTTTATTTTCAAAAATTTTCTTTGTTCTAAATATTATTTTTAATATGCTAATATGTCTTCTTGCCCATACTGATCATCGTGGTGTCATATGAGACCGGGTTTAAAGAACACCATGTATATAAAAATTACTCAATTAAATTGGTTTTAAGCGTTGAAGCCGATTACTACCAAAAATATTATAATCGCCTTTGAATTTTAAAAAAATATCAACGAAAATAGGCTAAATTATTATTCCTCTAGATTAATTTGTGTTTTAAAAATCTGCCAAAATATCTACGTACCTTAATATTACATATTCGTTGAATTTGACGTTTTTTAAATGTTTTTTCCAGGACCTCTAGAAAAACTGTTTTTATGGAAACCCTTAATACCATTAGGAAGGCTAACATTCTGCGCATACTTAGTCAATGGACTTGTGGAATTACATTCTCTCGGAACTTTAAGAGAGTCCGTTCATTTGAGCATTTATGGTTTGGTAAGTGTACCTTTTTGTGTAAAAAATGTACTTTAACACAAAGGGTGAAATATAAGGTGCTCGGCCATAGTGGGCGGCGCAGCGCGGGCGCGGTGAGGGGTTGCCTTGCCGCGCTCACACGTATGGACAGTACACTTGTTCATCATAGAAGCACTTGACAATTACAATATACTTGCTTCTACCCGCGACTTCGCTTGCGTGGTATTAGGGAGAAATTAGTTTATTGATTTTGTTTAATTATTTTATTTATTTATTTATTTTTTACATATTTTTTACAGCAATTTACAATGAATTATTTATAAGTAGTAAAAGTAAACATATGCAGGGTGTTCATTAAACCCTGTCACATCCGAAACCACGATAATCAGTATGAGCAAGAAGACATATTGGCATATTAAAATATTTTTTTAGAACAAACAAAATTTTAAAAATTAAAATATTAAAAAAGCAAATAGTTGCTTACTTCTGCAGGGGTGAAACGAGGAGGGGATAGGGGGGAGTCTGATACTGCGCCGCGCTCCCCTCACTTCTCCCGTGCAGAAATAAGCAACCATTTGATTTTTTTAATATTTCTTTTTTTTTTTTAATCTTTGTTCTAAATATTTTTTTTAATGTGCTAATATGTCTTCTTGCCCATACTGATCATCGTCGTTTTGGATGCGACAGGGCTTAAAGAACAACTTGCATATCTTTTATTTTTGCTAGTAGTTCATCTAAACTGCCTAACTAGGGATAGATTCCCCGTTCTAAGGCGGTAAATTATGCATTTTATAATAATATTAAAAAGTAATTACTGTTTGATGATTAATCAATTACTTTTGGGTGGAATAAAGTAATGAGAGAAAGGACACAACTAACTCCGGTGACAACCGTCATCAAGCGGAGGCGACACGGTTGGCTTGGCCATGTACTGCGGATGCCTTCTGAGCGCCATAACCACGCTTGCCGTTCGTCGGCGGTTTATGTCAGAACTACGGGACGTAAACCTGACTTGGGAGGATGTACAGGAGCTGGCAGCCGACAGATATGCTTGGAGGATCTTCGTGAACACTATATGCTCCAACTAGGGAGCGGACATGGAATGATGATGATGAATTACTTTTGTCGTTTAACAATAAGATTTTTTTCCTATTGAATGATACACTCTATCGGGATAAAAAGGAGCCTGTATCGACTGCCAGGAAAGAGATTTGTGACACTTGTCAGCTCTCCGGCTATCCCTATGCAAAAAATCATGTTAATCGGTCGCTCCGTCACGACGTGAAAGAAGAATTAATTTTTCCACTAAGAAATTTCCCAAGTGTTTTTTTTAAATATGGAAAGTAGCCTATGTCACTTCTTAGCTCTCTGGCACTATCAAGTCGACTGGCAGTTCCGTTGCGACGAGAAATAAACACAAACAAATAAACGGACAAACACACTTTCGCATTTATAATATCATGTAGGTAGCATGGATTAAACCACGCTTGCCTACTTTACAAGGCATCAGGTTCTCGACGTCCTTGACGTCCACTGCTGACTGTTCGTCGGCAGTTTATGTCAGAACTTCGGGACGAGAACCTCACTTGGGAGGACGCACAAGAGCTGGCAGCCGATAGAGATAGTCCTTTGTGGATACCATATGCTCCAACTAGGGAGCGGACATAGAATAATTGAACGTAGTTATGCAGAAAGCAGCCAATCCACAATTTTGAAAATATTAGACATTAATGTTATCAGGAACAGTGATGTCAATTCTATGTTCTGATAAAAACAGCCAGGCCGCTTCATACTAAAAACTGTATTAATCACCTTCTGAAAATGATGTCGATTACAAAAACGGCATTTCTAAATTTGCAGAAAACACCCACAGCATTAGAAAAATCTTATGGTACTTTAAAAATCATTAAAACTGGTGAAATACAAATTTGAATTCTCGTTTGTCATATAAAAAAAAACTCGTGTATTCATTGTTTATCATTTGTTGAAGTCAAAAACATTCCAACTATTGTGTAGATTTGATAATTCACTCTTTTCACAAAAGTGCTATTATCTCAGTTTCACTTTTCTATGGCTGGCTGCTTTCTGCATAAATACGTTCAATTATGATGATGGGTATCGATTTAAGCTTAGTTTTTTAGTGAAAATTCTAGTAGGAAGTTCATTCAAATTTATTATACAAATAAAAAACGACTGAAACAATTTATATATTTCAGTTATGTCATTTGGAATAACCACATTACCACACACCAGTTATAAAACATTTTTTCAAATAAAATAATAAGCCGAATTCCTAATCCTCCAACCGAAATAACAGTCATTTACTTAAAACTTAAATTGATGATTTTCTTAACTTTTTAAATTTATTTTCATTACGTTTGAATATTAAATGACTTATAATAATTAATGTGTAAGGGCCTGTCGGTGAACCAAGTAACAAGCTATTTTTGTTAGTGTTAGTACTCGCGGTGTCGGCCTCGTGACGTAGTGATCAGCGCATTTGCCTACCATGCAAGATTTCCCGGATTCGATTCCTGGACATGGTTGACATGAAATATTCATTTGAAAGGGTGTTTTTACATTGGAATATTTCATAGTCCCTGTACTGGTCCCTGTCTTACCTTCGTGTAACAAAAATGATCAAGATACACTGCGGTGTACCAATGCATTGCCCTATGCACCATTAGGTGCGGAAAGGGAATGATGATGATGTTAGTACGCACAGTTAAATATTTTACACAAAAACTTTCTGCTATCTACACATAACAAAGGTTATTAAAAATTTTAATGAACTGTGCCTTCAAAATGATTTTTTTTTTAATGATTTTCTCAGTTACTTAGGTTAATCAATAACTTTTGTATCGCTCATTCAAAAATACTTTTTAAAAAATATAAATATGTACCTTTATATAAAAAGTGTTAAATGGGCTTGTTATATTTACTTACAATATTTTCATAAATTGAATTAACATTCATACGAAAATCTTCTTCTAAGTTTTTTTTTGCTTTTTCCACCCCTAACTGGAATGTTCTAGCCAGTGTCAAGTTTAAAATGACCATACGAAAATCGCAAACTTCTCTCATAAAACAAAACGTAAAACCATAGAATTAAGAACAGTTCTTCTCTGCGTAAAACCATAAAAAATCAATACAAAGCGATCGTGTTATTTTGGACGATATTAATAAGTTTTAAACATACCATCACATTGTTACTACTTTTGCAAACTCAAATTGTTTTACACACTGTCGATATTATTTATTATAAACTAAATTTGTTTTTCAGGCCGTCTTGTGCTTCTCTCACATACTACAGACCTTCGTTGGGGCCCTTGTGCTTTGCGTTATGTTTGAGTCCCCGATTCATGGCTTTGAACGAATTTTATTAAAAGCAATAGGTTCGTATTTTACCATTATGGCACCTGTAGAAAATCCTTATTCTGCGTCGTTCATATCACATTGTTTACAAATTCCTACAATAAATAGAAAAGTCAAGAAGAGTAGAAAATAGTTGAAGGCACGCTGACGTTAGTTTTTTTCCTAATTACGATCAGAGAAAATTGTTTAATTACAATACCCAACATTTCTGAAAACTTAACTGAAAACTAAAATGTAACGTCAAAATCTTGTAAAAAATCAGTGTTGCCAAAATTAAGTGTAGTTCAGATTTTTACTGATTTCTACTCGTTTTAGACTATATTTTTCCAGGCTTTCGTGTGTTGACAAAGTTATTTTTGTATTTGGGTTGCTCTGAGCATTTATTTACACATTCTTAACTGATTTTTTTATCAGTGGTTTGCTCACTATTTACAACAGTATACATTTTAATTGAGTATATAACAACCATACAAACCCTACAAAATAAAATAATAAATGTATAAGACAGTACCAATCTGCTGTAAAAAGCACATATCCATAAATCTTCCAAATAAAAACAATTATATTTATCTGTTGTCGTGGGATGCATTAGCAAGACCATATATTAAAAAGAGAACCTTGAATAAAAAGTCTCTAGCTCATAATATAATAAATTACTTAGGAATTGCGCTACTGTACGGCTACTATTGCAGCCTTTTGTACTTGCTTCTGACTAGTGCATAAATATGAATCGAACTCATATAAATTTGAGGTAGTTGTATATAAGTACTCTAATATAACAACATATTTAGATAATTAAGTTAAAATGACCAAAACTAAACAACCTACTCCTTATCGTTCCTACATTTTAAAATTTGTATTATTTTTAGGAAATACTAACAAATCAGCAAGGGAAAGGAAGCGTGATTTGGAAAGCGTCCAATGAGTGATTTCCTACGGGCAGAAAGAGTTACCCGCTATATGCCTAGTATTATGTTCTAAATGAAAATATTATTATGTACATAAGAAGTATTATTTGTAACTCTACACCATGTGCCAAGCATTTATGTTTACCATTGAAGTACCTGATCTTCATAATGCCTTAATCTGTATTTAAATGTATTAACTACTATATAATTTGTTATTGCCATAGCTGTAAGTAATTTAATTTGTATGATATTTTTTTACTGATAAATGAATATAACTTGTTTTTAAAATAAAATTATTTTTTTATTCCTTATAATTCAAATTTGTTAGACTAAACTAAACTTATGAATAGAAAGCCGGGTAAAAAATAGACTACCCTGGCAATACTAACAAAATGTTCGCTTTATTTTATTTAACAATCTGACAGACAGTAAAGTAATCGAATACTTAAATAATATTTTTTATGAATTTGCTACTTACGCATGAAATGTGATTTCATCCTATTCCCCTATAATCCCAGCAGTATTTTTACACTTAAAACGACACAACATGGCGTAATCGTATTTTAATCGGCAGTTGTGTACTAAGCGACGTCTACAGACTTACTAATGCCCAAAACGTAAAACTATTCATTTATGAGTAGTTTTGTCGGCTTCAGTTTGATGTGCGTACATAGTTTCTGTACAATTATAATTCTATGGGCATATGTTTGTAAAGTTATTATCATAAATAAATCTGATTTTGTATTCACTTATCAATGTCTCTAAAGCAGAAATGTGAAACATATTTGGTCATAGATTTGCCACATGACGGTACCTGTGGATAATTTTATGGTCTTGAAAGCATTGTTTACAAGTTGATACTAGCTTTATGCCATAAAATGTAAATCAAGTTGTGGTAGAGTGGAATAAGAGCCTCAAACCAATACCGACTACATTTTTTTTTTTTGCACCACAACAGGCCAGGAGGCCTAATTACAGTGGTGAATTACATCACAGAGCAGCCAGGCTTGAGAAAAATCACATTTTAATTTTTGTGTTCTCACCGGGAATTGAACCCGGAACCTTCCGTGCTTGAGTCAAGCGTCTTGACCACTACACCACGGAGGCCGCCGACTAGATTAGGTGTGGCTTAGAACATTAAAGTGCGACATTACTACAGGATCATCATAATTCAGTTTGTTATAGATATCTAATTTCAACTCAACATATTATTAACCTATTAATTTAACAAACATATAATTACGTTAATTGTAACGAGGTGTACATAAAAATATATAGGATGACAAATAATATGTTTCATTTGCCATCTATAATTACTTTTGTTTGCATCTAAAGAATATTGCAATGCGAATTATATAATAAGTAAAATTAAAATATGAATTGATCATAGATACTTTACAAATATTATTTATATTTTTTTTTTTTAAACCGTAGGTACCCATTTCTTGAAAGTACTTTGAATTTTTTTTTTCTGGCAAGTACAAAAACGAATTCCATAGAAAAAATACTTTACACAACTTGTCTATGACTATTTTATAACTAAAACTGACGTTTCATTAGAATTGTTATTTGGAACACTAGAAAGTTTTTGCATTTACTGTCTTTATTTTACGGGTGACCTATTCGCCGTGCAATTAAATTTTATTTCGCTTCGCAATGATTTTTGATTCGTGGTCATAGAACTCTCAGTTAAATCTGTATAAAGACTATCATTGTGATTGCCGTCTGACACCATGTCTGGAACAAAGATCGTTCATAGTTCGATTTGAGTGACTCTGTTTTCGATCAATAAGGCATATTTGTGTGAGAAATGTGTTTAGTTTTATAATGTCGGACTACGAGCTGCAATTTCAAGCTGATTTAGAAAGAGCACAAGCTCTCAGTCTAGAGAGTTTGGCATTGGAAAAATTCAGGAAGCAAAGGAGTATTAATTCAGGTAACCGAGATAATTCACCATACACTACGTTTCAGATATGTTCTTTTGCACTGTTATTGAATTACAGCAAAGGATTTTTTATTTATACAATATGTTTTATAGTACACACGTTTTTGTTTTATTATTTTCGATAAATGTTATATAAACATAATTTGGTTTGTTGTGTTATTGTTTATAAAAACTTCCGATGTTTTGACATGTCAAATACAGTTAATTGAATATACTTCCTTTGGATGATTCACGGTCTTAACAGTTCATTTTAAATCTATCTGGCTTAGTTATCTCTCTACTATTGTGTTTGGTTTAATTCAAAGTGAACTGATACCAGACTTGAGAATATTGTTTTCTAATTACTCTAATGACATTTTGATCTAATGATAATTTAGACTTGGAGAGTTATTTGGAGAAGCGTTGCTCATGTGTAAGTAAATTTATGTACACCATCATTAAATCCTGCAATTCTGTGTTTAAAATACTCATATAGCTGCGTGTCTACAGTCTACCCAAGGTTTAGTACACACATTTATTATTAATTTCATCTTAAAATAGTACAAACATGGTTCACAAAAGTACTAATATTAACTTCATTCTAATCATTATTCAACCATATACTAACCAATCTTCAATATTTATAAACTACACACATTTCAAATTTACACTTCATCAAAACACTAGTACGGTAATGAAAAAGATTTAGCAAAAAAAATCAATTTTGGGAAAAACCAAAAGATCTGTTAATAACGTAAAATAAAAAAATATTAACTCTAATTGACTATACTATTACAAAACAAAGCTCTCTAACAAAGAATAATCTCAAAAAAAAAAAAAAAAATTTCATAAAAGGTACATGTTTTTCAAAAAATTATATACAGATCTACGTTTATACATCTAGTAATTGTTATCACTGTAACTCTCCAAAAAAAGACTAACTCTTGTGCCTGGAGAGTGACTTACACTGTTGTAGTTTTTTATCTATAAGAGTTTATTTAATTTTGAATATACGAGTATATGAGAAAAAAAAATAAAAACATAGAATTTATAGTGAAAAAAACACAAAATAATATTCCATTCATACTAATTAACATTTAATGCAGTTTTTACACGTGTTCAAAAAATTTCTTTGATTTAAATTTAACTTCAAAAACATCAAGAGGTGAAAGAATGGAAGGAATATAGATGTTCAAATATGGGCAGAATGGTAAATGTTACACAGTGTGTAAAGTGGCCACTTAAACCAACCAATGACAGATCATAAGCCCTGTAGATGCGTAGACTTCTATATTACCTTCTCTAAAATGTTCTTCATCTCTGTTGTAATATGTTAAATTTATTTATTGATATATTATTTTTAATTGTTTTTAGTTAGTTTATCAAAATAAAAACATATATACAATGGTAAAGTTAAGCTAGCTCTTCAAGTTGTAATAGCCAACTTAACTACCACACTCATATTTTTAACTCAAATTTATATATTAGTCCTGGTCCCGACCCTGATGTGTGGACTTGGAAAAACAGGGATGAAAGTAGGCTGAATGCTGTCAAAATGCGATCTCTCAGGCGAATGTGTGGTAAAACTATGTACAGTAGATGCACAAATATTGAGATCCGTACATTATGTAAAGCTGAGATAGGCATAAGCATTATCGACAAAGACTAGAAAGGAGCTTTGCGTTGGTTTGGACATGTAGAGCGAA
Source organism: Micrasema longulum (assembly GCF_059751315.1). Classification (NCBI taxonomy): domain Eukaryota; kingdom Metazoa; phylum Arthropoda; class Insecta; order Trichoptera; family Brachycentridae; genus Micrasema; species Micrasema longulum. The sequence continues at coordinate 529,742 of NW_028277628.1, forward strand.
TGGACAGTGAAAGAACGGCTAAAAATGTTTCGGGGAATCTAGAGCCGTCTCCACATTTAGAAAATCTTACATACATCGAATCAAAAATATATTATTAGATGTACAGAATTAATATGTGTAATACCAGTGTGTTTTAAAAAGATAAATTATAATATTAGATATTATATCCACTATAATATCTACGTCACCCGCCTCCACCTTGTGGTGTAGTGGTTAACACAAACTGATACCTGAAGTGCGAGACTGATCTGACTGACCTTTATGTAATACATTTATTCTTTTACAATTTTTGTATTTATTCTTTTTAATTTTTCCTAACTAGGGTGTACCGTCCTGGGTTAAACATTTTACACGTTTGAAACATGCCCTAAATACATATTAAACAAAATTTTACTTTTAACGTTTATCCTATAAGTAACGTATTAGATACAGATTACTGAGGATGAAAGTGTCTGAATGATGTCGAAGTGCAATCTCACGAGAGAATGTGTTGTAAAACTATTTACGATAGGTGTACAAATGTCCAAATCCATGTAGAATGCTAGTCTAAGACATGCATTATCGACAATACTAAGGACGGAGTGCTGCATTAGTTAAGACATATAGAGTGAATGAACAGCAAAAGTTTCTGTCCGCCTTGTGGTTTAATGGTCAGCGTGTTTGCCTACCATGCAATAGGTCTCGGGTTCGATTCCCAACATGGTTGACATAAAATATTTATTTTAAAAGGTGTTTTAAAAATAAAAACACAGTTTCTTGACTGGCACATGCAGCGTAAGACTGATCATCTTACTTTCATGTAACAATAAAAAACGGTCAAAATACACTGCGATTGTTGTACCTATGCAGTGCCCTATGCACCATTAGGTGTGGAAAGGAAATTATTTATATTTTAATTTGAACAGCAAAAAAAACGGCAAAATAAAACTACAAAGCGAATTTTGATAGATTGCAAAAATCAATAAGACAGAGAAAGACATGGCATAGCCAAATATAACAAATACTTGTATCTATCATTTCATCTAATCTTTTATTTTCAGTTGATTATTGGAGATTACTGGAAAGACAATCTCCTGGTTTAATTTCCAGATAACAAAATAAATAAACACATAATAAAGTGTATAGTCTTAACTTCCATAGAGTTTCCTGGGTTTTTTTTAATTCTTTCCACTATTCAGCCTAGAGACACAACTTAACAACCAAAGGAAAGTCTTAGCATCTAAATTATCTGAATATAGTATTTCTTATTTAACCTGCCCGGAAGTATGGCCATATGTGGTCGCCCAAACAAAAGTTTCCTCAAAATGCATACATTTATGTCTGCGCTTATAACTAAAGCCCGGTGACATTTATTTCTAGAATGGCATTTGTACTGCCATCTTTGGTTGTATTTGAACCCTAAAACCACACTTCAGATTAATTTTCTGTTTTACCTACGACATTTTACTACAAAGATATAAAAAGTTGAAATGAATATACGAGTATAAAAAAAAACTCACTCCCCCAGATACAGTTTTGTCTGCAGAAATTTACTCCCAGACAGGCTAAAATTTAAATTTTCATTTTTGTAAATGTTTTACTAAAAATATTTTCTTTATTTCTTCTTGTTATTTAATTCCTCGGGATTGATTTACATAAATAATCCCCTGTTCATTATTATAATTTGTGAATTCATAAATTCTCACCAACATTCCTACCTTTCTAAAAGGTAAAATTTTTAGTATGTACCTCATATATTGTAAACTTATTATTCATAGGAGCGAATATAGAAGTCTATTCTTTACAGGGTGTATGATTTGTCATTAGCTATTTTGTCACTTTACACACTTAGTAACCTACACCATTCATTAACACTGTTGGAATACCTATCAATCTCAAAACAACCTTAAATGATAAAATCCAGTACCTGTCTGCAAATATTTGGACATACTTGAATAACATGTATATTTGTTTTGCATATTATAAATATGTAGGTTTACATTTTAAAAACAATTTTAGGTACATTAACATTTATACATGTGCAATATAAATCATTTGGTGGAAAAAAAAGAACATAATTTATTATTATATATATCGTGGTTATACAAGTTAAAGTGACCATTTGCAAAAATGACAAAGTTGAGATTATTTACTTTTTGCCATTGTATAAGCATAATGCTTGACTGGTAAAAATGCCAACTCAATCCGACACTTCAAAAAAATTTAGTTTTTAAAATATGTGATAGTAAATAGATAGCAAAGATTTTTGACAAGTAAAACTGACCAACACACATCGTCACTTTTATTAGTAAATTTAAGATCCAAAGAATTGACCAAGTAACATTTTACATGTAGGTAGATGTCACCAGTGAGAGTTAGAGTTAGTAGTAAGTATTTAGTAAGTAAGTATACGTTTTGTATTCGACAGATATGTTTTTTTTAAATTAAAAGTTCATTAATAAAAAAATTTCTTTAGATTATTACGTAACACTTCTTAATTATTTGTTCTTTTTCATTTATTTTGTATTCTGTGTTTATTTAACTTTTATAAATATTAAAAAATCCCAAAAACATGATTTATAGTTAAAAAATAAAATAAACTAAAATACTACCTCCCTCAATGAACGAAACAAAAATGTTTATCTGCAAAATTTCATGACAAATTTTACAGGAAAAATTGACTAAGTTTTTCAATTTTTTATTTTGTTTAAAAGTGATAATGTTTTGGAAATATGTTTATACTTTGCATTAAAGTTGGAAGTACCGTGCATATAATGTACAATTATCAACCACCTACTTAAAAATTTGATCTTTGAGAAGCAATTAAACTCTAAAAAAACACTAAAATGGCTCCCCTGAACATTATTGATTTTTTCACTTAGTCAATTTCTCTTGTATGCCCACGATATTTGAATTTATTGTTCAAACACCTTTAGACCACATTTTGCGGAATATAACTTTTGTTCTAGAACATGTTCATAATGGTTAGATTTTATTAATTTTATTTATTTACATACATAAGTTTATCTTACATTATTTGAGGCATAAGTCCCAGCTCCACGGGACTAAAAGTCCTGTGTTGAGATGGGACTAGCAATTAGTTGACACAGATACATGGGTATATCACCACAAATATAAGATCAGAAACATGAAAAATATTATTTTTTTAAAAACATATATCAGACATCAATATGGTAAACAGTAAACTGGAAAATCAGAGTTTCCTACTCAATCGCATCGTTTAAGTGTAAAAAAAACACTGATTTATACTCCAAACACGTAAATTGTAAAAAAAAAATAAAAAAAATTCAAATGTATTCATAGAAGCCTAGAGTTTGGCTGTAAGAATACCATTCGTGTACTGTAATTGTAAAATCACCTTTATACATGAAATTTAAATATTAATTGAAATTAATTTCAATTATATAGATTAATTATATTTTCCCAACATATAGCTATACACATTGTACATCGAGCTGATCTATTCAAAAAATTTGTACTCTAATTTTTTTTTTCGGGGGACAGTTTTTGTTGATTTCCCAACATTTTTATGTGTGGTCTAAAAGGTGTTTTAACAATTCTGCATTTATTTATTATCTATACTCGCCCAGAGAACTTTTACATGACAGGTATTCAAATTCAAGCATTTTATGGGAAAACAAGTTAGTATGTAGGTACTTATAGGCATATCAAAAACTGTACCGCATTAGAAAAAAAATCCTATTCAATCATTTTAGTAATCGATTTTCCATTAAAAAAACTATGTTTTGCTGATAAATATATAATTGAAATACTTATAATCGTTATTTAGTCAGGAAACAATTTGTAGAGAGGGAATGAATGGCCTCTGCTTTATGTTGTTGATAAGAATTATCTAAGTTCTTTGATGATATGCTTTACTATGCCTATATTATGCGACATGTAATATTTATCTACTAAATACAACGCAATTATGCACGCTTAAATAAGTGTTTTTGGGTTTTTTTTGTGACCAATTTTTTAACATTTTAAAACATTTTTTACATGACTTATTTGTCACCGTTTCAAATGACTCATTATTCATTTTTTATTCTTATTTATACTATTGTGGGATATCATTTCTAAATTGTTTTAGTATTTTTTTATTTTATTTATTTATTATTTTTAAAAACCCGTAAGGGTTACATAAGAAATATTATAAAGCCTGGTCCATGTTATATCTCATCTGGTAAGTGTAATCATAATGTCAGGTTGATTTTAAATTTTCAAATAAAAATTAAATTTTAAAAATACTGATAAGCAATTAATAATATAAATACTAATCAATAAGTATGCCAATTTTCAGAATAATTCAGGTGGAATGTAGTTAGTACAAAAAAATTGTTCAAAATGCAAATATTTTTTATACTCACGTATTATATACTAAAGCAATTGAAATGTATAAAACTACTTTCTATACTGAATACCATATTTTACCATGCTCTAATTAACTTTGTGACTATCACTAATATGGAATTTAAATAAAATAATTGTTGAAGTGATTTTAGTTTTTCACAGAAATTTCCTTAAACGTGTTTAAAAATTAAACAAACAAACCATCACGCCGTTTCCTCGTAGGGGTAGACAGAGAGGCTTGTTTTTGCATTTTTATATCAATTTCCGGAAACAGAGTTTCATGTTTGCATGAAAAAACTGATAAAATTTATTTGATCGGTACATGATCAGTGATCAGTAATTACCCATAACTATTGAAATGAGTTTGACAGCTGTCATTTTAGTGCTATCACCCAGAAACATAAAACATCACTTTAGTCCCTTTTGCATTAAAAAAAGATAGGCTTATGTCGATGAAAATATTGAGAAAAAAAAAGCCACATATCGGAAATAAAATTATGTTTTATTGGGGGTTTTTTTTTCCATGAATTTGTTAAACATGGAAAAATTAATATAAAAATGAATTACGCAGTAAAGATAGCCAGCTACATAAAAATAAACCAAGTAAAAATACTAAAACATGACTTCTATGCAATTGTAGGTTGACATTTAAAAATTGAGTAACAAAATAAAATTCTTCAAAAACCAACAATGTTTTGAGTGTGTCCAAATGTTTGTAGACAGGCTGGATTTCCTCCCAAGTTATTTAGATATAAATTTGTTTCAACACAGAGGGAAAACATTTTGATAAGGGAATATGGAAGTTTAAGAAATTTAATACTTCAAAGATATCTAACACACTTATAAAGTAAGTAACAATGATATCAACATTATAACGTTTTGCTCTGAAGTTAGCCACCAAAATGCCAAAAGGGCTGTTGTACGATTTGGGTCATTTATAGTATAAAATCCACGGAAGTCTTTTTCTTATAGAAAAAATATGACTAATTTCAATATCATTTTTGCATTAAAACGAAAGTTCGAGGTTTTCAATTTGTGGCCCTTTTGAATTCAAGCAGCGAGTTGGTCCTGTAAAAGATTAAGTGAATATTTCACGATAAACATATCTGGGATCGCGCATGAGACCTCTTGCATGGGTGGCAAACATGCTGATCATTGACTGCGAGACAGATAAACATACACCTAAGTAAATGTGTTAATGCAGTATTTTCATATTGTTTTTAAATGTTGTCACGCTGTTTGCATATATGGTTTAAAATACCTACTTAAATTAATTTAGAATTCGGTTTAAAAAAGGTTCTTTACAGTGAGCTCTGGAATTCTTCATTTTTTCAAAAGCATAAAACATTGATTTGAGGGTCCTCCTTACTAGAATAACCTGTTCTAAAGAGGAGTGTATAGTAAATTTACACTAAATCTAGTATTTTTATATATTTTAAAAAACTTTATTATTTAAAATATGGTAATAATTTTTCCATTTAGCGAGTCCTACTTCTGAATTTGAATGTGATGGCCCGCTGCGACCCTCTCGCTCTCGCTCGGGTTCTGGGACCATCCCCCCTGCCCTGCCGCCTCCCCCGCGGCGCCCAGCCCGCCGGCCGCGCCCCTTGCTGCCTTCCACCGCCGCCCCTGATGAGGGCAGGTCCCCCTCTACTAGTCCTACCAACTGCGAGGCGGAGAACGAAACCAATGATCTAATTTCGTTCACGAGGCCCGCTTCCGGAGGAAAAGCTCACCTAGAACTGAAGGAGTGCATCAAACACATTCACAAGTAAGGAAACAATAAGAATTGTTTTTTTTTCAACCGCTTATCCACAAAATATAATGAAAATATAAAAACAAAACACTTAAACTTATAACTTTAGCACACAAGACAAAAAAATAAAAATGTTCATAACAAATGCAACAAAAAAAATATAATCATCTTTCACCACTAAAAATAAATTTAATGTACCCAAATCATGTTTTGTTTACTGTACTGTACTATGATAATTTTTTTGGCGTAGAGATTTTTTTTTAAAAACGTTTTTTTTTTTTAAGTTTAAAAAATGTGTAAGGCTGCTTGCCTTTGCGAAGGTGCTTATCAAATAATGAGGAAGTTCAGTGCTATGGGAAATTGGATATAAAAAGTGTTTTCTTACATGTGGTAAAAATTAGAGCATTTAATTGTACTGTGAAATTTCTCAAAAATTAAATTAATAAATATAGTTTTAATAAAAATTTATTACTTTGAACGACATCACAAGTTCTTGGGAATCAACCAATCAATTACAGCGTTGACATGTGTTGTGATAGATGTTCTGTTTCCAGGAAGCCATTTTTTTCAACGTTTAATGTATTTTGATAGCTACGGGCCTCTACTTTTAAATGTCAGGACAACTGATCGATGAGAACTAGTGACGTCACCGGCGGAGTAATCTCAATATTACGAGTCTTTAAAAAATTATTTCGATAAGAATACGGTGCATTAAAATAAATGTTGGTTTAGTTTAATAGTCTATTGACAAATAAAGAAAATCACTGAACTTCCTCATTAGTAGTAAAGATCTAAGGAATTGGCATTGATTAATTACTTAATATTTTACAATTAATAAGACTTGTGATTTTTAATTCCACTCGAGATCTTCATTAATAATACTGTCACTGTTTTTAAGACTCACTTCACTAACACTTCAGTGACTATAAAAAACTAAAAATATGTTTCTTTTGTTACTAATTTTGCTGATGAATGTGTGGTTTTTTATTACAGACTTCACCAGACAGACCAAATGGCACTTGTGCCTGTTCCTAAAGAAGGCCCTAAATTGACACGAAGCAACTCCAATCTTTCTAATTTTTCTGCAAGTTCACCTCAAAATGTCATACCGTATCCCTCTCCAAATGCTGGTATTAACAATTATGTCAATCCACTCATCGCCTTCCCTACAAATTCCCCGTATGTACAATATCAGTATTCACAAACCACGGGAGTTTTCACTAATACGCAAAATAATATTTACCCAAATCTGAACATGAATAATAGAAACTTGTCGGGTTTTGCAAACAGCAATCCCGGTTTTGTTTATCAGCCACCTTTTAACTCTGCAAGTCCACCGATTTACCCAAATCTTACCAACGCTCAATCTCCCATACAGCAGCAACAACCATTCATCTCAAATAATATGTCCTTACCTGCGAGGAACATAAATCTTGGAAACCAAAGTGCCGCATTGAATCCGACTCCCAACTCGGCCAGTTATCCGCAGTTGAATATTTTCAATAATAACGGTCCATCTTCTGGATCTAGTCTTGCGAAACAAGGAATAAAGACTTCTCCATCTGCGCAAAGTTTATCTAATACCTCGGTACGAAGTAATTCTTCGAAAGAGGAAAAAGAAAACATTTTAATATCAAATACCAAATCGAGTATAGTATCCACGACTGAAACCAGCAAAATAAACAATTTGAATAGTTCTGCATGGAGTGTTGTAAGTCAGTCATCTGAAGGGAGAAAATCTGACACATACAAAACCAACACAAGAGCGAGTTCTGAAATATCAACCAGATCATCCACGGTACTTTTTTCTTATTTCATTTATTACCTTATACATATAAATACCTTGAACTTTAAAAAATAACCATTTATTTTCTCTTCCAGTCTGCATACAGAGATCCCTTTTTGTCACCAGGTGGAAAGTCATCTAATCTGATTGATTTAGGAGCGAACACTAGGTAACTATTAATTCAACTTTATTCTCGTCATTATTCGCACTTAATGGTGCATAGGTCACTGCATTGGTACACCAATCACAGCATGTTCATGTTTAGTGGAATAGTCATGATTTTATTTTATGTTATTTTCTATAATGCTTCATGTACTTTTAACTGTTTATTGTAAGAGCCCTCTGGGCGTTTATAAAATAAATATCTTTATAATTTTTGTTACATGAAGGTCAGATAATCAGTCTTACGGTTCAAGTACCGGTCCGGGGACTATAAAATATTCTAGTTCAAAAACACCTTTTTAAATAAATATTCCATGTCGGGAATCGAACCCGAGACCTCTCGCATGGTAGGCAAACGCGCTGACCATCACACCACAAAGCCGACAAATGAAAGAAAGAAACATATTACTGCTATATAGTTTATTTTAATTTCTTATGCGTTAATTAATTAATGTAATTGATTCAGTGTAATTTTCAATTATAGTTTTTCTGGTGTTGGCAGTGTTAGAGTAAGTGTTTTGGAGGCTTTCGATCCATTGATGGCAGACCTAAATACAATTGGTAAGAATACAATTTATTTTTATTTAATTAAAATATTACATAAATATTTATTATTTATAGGTCTAACATTATCATTAGACGTTATTTGTTATTTCACAAAAATCATTCTAATGTATTTAATTTGTATTCCATCTGTGTGTGCATTTTTTCCTTTTTATCTTTTAGAATATATGAGCAGCAGTGAGTGTGGGAGCGTTTACGATGAATACGATCCGCTAGATTTTCTTTATGGTGAACACGAAACATTGAGGGATCCAATTTATGCAACAATCAACAGCAGGAGAGGCGTTCCAGAACCCATCCCCTCTCCATTGCCTTCCCCCCCACCAAAACCGTTCCCTCCTGCCCTTGCAGTCAGGAAAAAAACCAATACTCTAAATGTAAGAGATTTGTAAGAGATTTTTTTGTTTTATGATAATCAATTGACTAACCCAGAACTTAATAAATTCAAATTTCCACTGTGATTTTTTTTATTTAACACATAAAAAGTGTTTTTAAATACATGCATATATTAAAATTCAAATTAGTATTTTTTTATGAAATATCTTTAAATATTTAGAATCTTCATTTTTAATTTTAATTATTTCTATTTTTAGTACTATTTAATTGCTATTTTTTTTTTTTACTAAATGTTTTTAAAATAATTTTCAGAGTAAACTTTATGAATGCATCTCACTTGTCAAAAAAAGACAATTTACACCAGACCTAATAGCCTTTGTAGACATGGTTAAAGAAATAAGATGTAAGATGTTTTTTTACTTTATTTTCATTACATGTTTTGCAATTATGTATATCTTCATTGTGATTATTTTGTTTATTTCTGTAATTTGTACTTTAGGTGAATACTCTTACTCTGATCCAGTAACGAATCCCGGATATGTTATTGCTTCAAAATCTGAAGGAAAGTACCCTCCAAATACAAGCATAAAACTTTTAGTTTACCATGATAGACCAGTTAATCCAATAACTTTTACATGTGACGGTAAGCATCGTTTTTAAATGTATCCCTTATTATTTTCTATTTTACACTCCCATAAATTTCCTGTAAATAACTCACTGCGGTACAAAAAAAAAACATATAAATCCTGTGAATTGTTGTATCTTTTGATGTATTTAACAATCATAATAATGGTTGAATTTCAGTACCTTATACGTTGTGTTAGAAATTATTGACTGCGTTCTTGATTGATCTTTGAGAGATTGACAATAATTATGTTTCATTCTAGTTGAGTCAACTGTGGAGCACGTCATTCTCCATGTTGTTTGTGAACTGGAGGGAGAAATAAATGATGACATTTCTGCTTACACCTTAAGGGTTCGTATATTTTAAGTATTCTATTAATCAAAAATACAAACTGAATGTTAAGAAACATATAATACAGTACCTCAACAGGCTTTTCTCTTGAAGGTAACGGAGAAGTCATGGTTATTAAAGCATATGAAAAGCAGGTGGGAACAATCTGCTTCTATTGAAGCATTTGGGATCTAAATCACCTGTCCTTAAATCATAACATATAGGTATTAATATATTTATCTATTACATATATCTTTTTTTTATTACAGGTCTGGGGAATGAGTGAATACCTAACACCTGGCAGCTCCCTTGCAGAATATGACTATGTAAGACAAAGTGTTAGGTTAGAGAAAGATATATTGCTGTGTCTCCAGTCTACTAAAGATACCAGCTTAGCTAGGACAGAAAGAGACGACACTAGAGATAGTCTTCTTACACTAGAAGAGCTTTTACCAAACCAGGGGCTGACCCCTCCAATATCCTATCAAAGTTTATCAATTCTTTTAGGTGAGTATTTGATGATTTTTATAGTTTACCTTCTGTTTAATTTCCTTTGCAGGATATTAATCTCCACTGAAAATACATTTTGCGAGCCTCAATTAAATCTTAGGATATGTAATAATATCTTTACTGCATAAAATATGAAAAAGTCCACTGAGGGTGACAAAAGTGGAAGATAACCGATTGCTTTAATGTAACAAAACCCTTGAAATGCAAAGTTTTGGAAATTGCATGGAGAAAAACTGTAGAAAGACAGATGGACATGAATAGACAGAAAAGTTGGACCGTGTTATGCAATAATCATTTAAGCGCCACCATACAGTTTTGTGTAAATCACATTTGAAGTTCTAATTTGTTTATTTAATCCAAATTATTTATATAATTTTTCATCTTCTGATATATATACATTTATTTTGCCTGTATTTTAAAAACATTTATTGTTTATTTAAGAATGAAATATTCGTATTAATCTTAGGATTTAACTTGCAAACCGAACAACAACATTGTGTCGCTTAACTGGTTATTGCATAACGCCGTCCAGTTAATGGTCAATAATTATGTAGTTATAGACTGAAATATAAGTCTAGTATTTATATTGGTTTAAATATGAACTTTACAGAATAAACTGAAAACATGAGTGAATAAAGATGTTATGTGACAAAACAAAAAGCACAGATATCTTGGGTTAATGTTTTTAACACCAGTACAATTATTGAAAAAATAACACCTTCATTTGCTCTCAAAATCGGTTTTCTGCTACTTTTTGGTAGTGTAGTCGCTTTATGTGAAAGGGCTGTACTAAAATCTTTGTTTATGTTAAAAAGTGCATTTTTAAAAATTTGTGACATTTATTTATGGTTCCATGAACCTTTTACATAATAACAATAAAACCAGTGAAAAGGAATACAACAAAAAATCATGATATTAAAAAAGAAAAAAAACATCAAAAAAAGTATACAATAGTAAACAGTATTTATAAAAAAAATAAAAATATTACTTCTGTAACAAGTATAAATATTTTCCTATATAAAAGAAAGGTAAATCAAAGAAAATATCATGTTTAAAAAAAAAACTTTAAAAGGAAAGTTATAAAGTTTACATCATGGTATATATAAATATTAATACAGGTAAACGTCGTTTTGCACCGGTTTGATTTACGCCGATTTAGTATTACGCTGGTTGGTGCCGGCGTGGGATTCCCCGGTTCGGCGGACACCAGATGACAGTAGGCGCTGCGATTCTAATAGCAGACACACTTTTACACGTTGTTTTATTTTATTGCCGTGTACGCGATTAGCCTATTGTGTGTGTGAAACTGTTTCAGAGTTAGTTTTCGTTTTGTTTTTAAGAAAAATAAAAAAGTATCATTTTTTATTTTATTATTAATATTAAAATATGTGTAGTTTGTGCTATGATTCTGCAAGAAAGGAAGCAACAATCAAAGCCAATGAAATTGGATGCTCTTTCAAAAAAAGTGTTAGCATTTAATTTAGAACTAGTGAGTTGTATTTATTATAAAAAAATCATTATTTATATCAAGAGATTATTATTTATTTTGTAAACGAATTAAAACTATTTATTAAGTACATTTATAATTTATTTTAAATATATATAGGATATGTATTAAATAAACATGTTGGATTGTTCTTATAATTTTGACACGGAACCTAACCTAATATTTTCCATTATATTTGTGTTCAGTTTACGCTTTTTTTTTTTTTTACTCCGGTGTCTCTTGGAACGGACCTCTGGCGTAAAACGACGTTTACCTGTACTTAACAATAATAAATTAAAAAGAATAATTAAAAATACAAGAGTAAAGAGTTAAAACAAAAGTGAAGAACCAATCATTCTTTGAATTTTCAATTTTTTTTTTTTTTTTTCAAAACACAGGACTTGATCATCAGCGGTGTGGTACAAAATAAATCTAAATCATCATTGCATTGGTTTGCAAGTGCTGCATGCGAATAATTGGTGAATTCAATGAATAATTAGAATCATGATGATGACTTTAAAACAAAAAAATTTAGTCTATGTGGAATACGAAAGTTTATTAAAGTTAACAGTTCTGGGCAATCTATTTTATTATTTAATAATTTATAAATAATAACATGAACTAACGCCTTCATCTACTTATTTTTTCAACTGTGTTCATAATATGTTATGTGACTTACCCAGTAATTAGTTGTTATCAAATGTACCAGGCCTTAAAAATAAAATATACCTTTTTATTACCTGTAATCTGTTTTACGTTTGCAAAAGAATAAACTGCGATAAAATTTTGGCGATGGTATTGTTTGATAACAGTATTTATTACAATGCATTTACACATACCTTTTTTCTACATGTGCATGTTATAAAATTACTTTTGTTACCTTTCAATCATAATATTCAGCACAATAACAAACAATGTGTGGATATTGATATCTTTTACTGTTTGTGAACCTAAAACTAAATAAATAAATTATAAAAATAAATACATGTACGCACATGCAATATTAAACTCTTATGTTAATATGATGTCACATAAGTCAACATAGAATACAAAACTATCATATAATAAAACAATACTTATTTTTAAAAAATAATGAAACTGTATTTTTATATAACAGGCGGCAATAATAAGATTATTATTTTATGAAAAATAGATTATTAAACAGTATATAATGTTAAAATATTTTGAGTTATATCATTAAGATGAACAAATTACAATTTTAGTGAAATGGATGGAAAAATTGAAGAAATATGGATGTTTAAACATAGGCAAAATGGTGATTGTTACAGTGTGTAAAATGGCCACTTATACCAGCCAATATACTTTGACAGTTTTGGTTTTTTAGTTCCATATTTTTTTGTAAGATTATCGTATTTTTATATATTATTCAATTTTGTATTAATTATCTTAAGACATCTTTTTAAAAAATGCTGTATTTTATACTTAAAAGAAAAATGCTGTCTACCTCAGAACACGTATTTACTATACCTAGTGAGAATAGATTGTGCCAAATATGTTTGCTTATACATTAATTGTACTTTAATTTAGCTTATTTGTATATTATTTACCTTTACTGTTTTGCAAACGAATCATAATAATACTATGCTTTACAATAAACGCCACTTTATTTGGCACTGAACTGAAACGAATGATAGGTCATCAACCCTGTAAATGCCTAGACTCCTATATTTCCTTCTCTAAAATGTTCTCCATCCCTGTTGTAATTTGTTAGTATTTAATCCTCGTAAAGACGATCAATGTTCGTCAATCAGAGTATTGAATCGATCATAACATAATTAAAAATATTTAAATAACAGAAACTCTGGAGCGAGAATTGTCCCGACTATCGACATCAGTATCGGAGGCGGGGAATGCTAGGACTGGAGCAGCTGCTCAGGCCGTGAAGGCCATATGCACCCTCCTTGGTGGAGTGGAGACGATGCAGATATCCAAAAGTTTGACGGCGCTTGTAAGTGCATGCTCTCAGGTACTTACTATCACTGTATATAATTTTTACAAAATGCACACTCATTGTCTCTTATTCTTATTCTTAATGGTGGGGGTCAGTGCTATGCAAGCTCCTGATGTCACTGCGACCTGTGAAGATCTATTGTGACGGGTCCCCGCGAATAGTTCTCGCCCTCCGAGCCCGGGTTTATAAAGAGCGGAAAGCGAGAGTTTACATTTTGCTAAATCTCCCCCTTTAAGCCCAGATCCGTAAAGTATCGGGCTATTAGTAGGGGCGAGCTCTTTAACATCTTCAGGTTTAACCAGTGGTCCCCCGAGGATGAGGCTCCTTTTATGATCTAAAGCATCACATTCACATGGAATGTAGGTGTTTCCTCATCTGCACTGCAGAACCTACATCTAGAAGTTTCGGAAAGGTTCATTCTAGCACTCATTGTCTCAAGTCTTGAGTTATAAATGAGGAAGTTCAGTGTTTTTTTTTTTTTTCATCTGTTAATAGACTATTAAACTAAGCCAAATGTTTATTTTTTTATTTTTATATACCGTATTATTAGCGCTATGATTTCTTAAAGTTTTGTGTGTACAGAGGTTCTCTTCCGCTTATTCTCAATTAGTTCTGCCCATTGGTCCATTGACAGCAAGCCTACCAGAAATCTTCCATAACTCTCTTATCATTGGTTGATTCATATGAACTACTGACGTCATTCAAAGCAGTTTGTTTTTATGACAATATTTTTTTTGTTGTACGTTTTCAGGAAACTTTGCCGTACAATTGGATGCTCCAATTTTTACTGTGCGCAAGAAAACATTTATTATATCCAATTTCCTGTTGGGCTCAAGTTCCTCATTATCCATTAGAAATCAAAAATATTATTTTTAATAACCTCTTAACAATAAATTATAAAAGTAATTCAAATAAGTATAATGCGAAAAGTAATTTAATGAGGCAGTTCAGCGCTACTGGAAATTGGATATAAAAATGCTTTCTGCACTTAGTTAACATTATAGAATTTAATTATACGGTGAAATTTCTCTAAATTGTAATTAAAAAGTAATAAGAATGAACTACTTTAAATGACATCACAAGTTCTTCTAAATCAACCAATGATAAAGTTTTGTGCTAGATTTCCGGTTTCCATGAAGCAAACCCACCAATCAGGACATCTCACCGAAGAAAATTATTGACGTCACGCGCGGAGTAATTATAAAATTACAAAACTGAAAAAATTGTATCTTTAATAGTTTTTTTTTAATTCAGCTTACTTGGTAGTTTATTAACATTTTTTTATTTTAAACCACTGAACTTCCTCATTACTCGTAGGTACTTGAGATTGTAAAAAAAATTAAAACAGTTATTCTCCCGAAACTAAAAAAATATTTTTAAAAAAAGCACTTTCTTCTCACAGTCAACAAACCAATTTTTTTTTTTGGAATACGACCTAAGATGTACATAGCCAGTTAAAATTTAGTTTCTACTTCCAGGAAATCATATTAATAATATTTGAAATTGGAACAATACGAAAATATTGTATGAAACAAATGAAAATCAAATTCACTTGATTGGAGGACATTTTAATAACTATTATATATTTATTTGAAATTATTTCATGTAATTTTTATTTCAACAGTCGCAGCCGGATTCTAGTATAATGAAACCAGAAATAATTAATGATACTGGAGATTATTGTTCCGTGTCTCTTCGCCAAACAACAATAAAAGATACACTAGGATTACACTGTCAGAAGTTAAGAGAAGCCGTGAAAGCATTTATAGCACTTTACTGCAAATCAAATAGGGTGGATTTCCAGATGGAAGACAACCATTACAGTCTTCCCGGAGAAAATGAAAGTAAGACATAAAATGAGGGGGTTGAAAGCAAGAACGCCACTGTCCATGATCACTGTTTTTGGGATTACGAGTACCGAAAAGATTATTTCTAAAAAGTTTAATACATATGTATCTCATGCATGGTATAACCAGTAGCGAAAAGACTATTCATTTTAAGTTCAATGTGTACATTGAACTTAAAAGAAATAATATTTTGTCTTCTAATTTTGTCAGTCTTCCCGAAAACAGTGATCATGGACAGTGGTGTTTTGCTTTTAACCCCCTCAAATATCGGCCATCTTATGATTCGAGAATTCCATAGATGCTTAAATCATATACTTTATTTCATGTAGTGTTTTTTTTTGAGGTTATAAATATTTCAAAACACAATTACAAATATTATATAAAATATGGTGCAGAACCAAAGTTACAAAAAAACTATCTACATATTTTATTGAGAGATTGAAAAAACACTAGATATTTTTAAGAATCTCCGTTTTAGGGATGAGAATTTAAATATGTGTTCACAAATGTTTATTCAATAGTACCTTGCTCATACTGATTATTTTGGTGTTTATGTGACAGGGTTTCAAATGCCTGCTATAATTATTTCCTCTGATACATGTTGATACATATTTACAGGTAAACATAATTATGTTAGTGTTATGGTCTTTAAAAATGAAAGTTTGTGTGTGTCTAGATGTGAATAGATTAATATCTCAAAATGTTTCAAATGTGGTAACGTACAATTCTAAAAAATAAGAACACATCCATAATTTAAAATCATTTACCAAGCACACCCAAAGTTGCAAGTTTGTTTATACTAGTCTATATAATATCTGGTCCACCAATCAAAGTACTTTCGACCGAGCGCTTGCTCCGGCATGTATTAATTGATCGATATAATATATCATGTCAAATTGTAATTAATTGGACAAGAAAATACAAACCTATTTAAAAAATTCAAAAACTTCCCAATGGGAAACACTTTGTTGACTGCAGATTAGAGGGTTTTCGTAAGATCTTGATGTCTTTATGTATATTTACTGCGTAATTACAGTAATATTAAAACCATTTCAAGCCCAAAAAAGGCAGAATGCAAAAAAAAACTTTGTTTCAAAAATCAAAACTTTGTTCAGAAAAATTCTTAATTCAAAAGTTGGAACTCTCACCTATTCCATTAAAAAAATATGTTATAAAATTGTGTCTCAACAGTTGTAGGTAGTACCTTAAGTTAGTTTTTTTTTTAATATGAAGGTGTTTTATTTTTTCTTAAGTCTAATAAATATTTGGTTTGTATTATTTACCGAAATAATTCAATATTTTGATAATTTCCTAAAAGTCATAAATAACTTATGTGCGTCAATATTTAGATGTTAGACGTGTGTACCAATGGTAAAACTATAGTTTATCCTCAAGATGCCTCCTGCAACGGTAGCCGAAATATCATAAGGAATCCAACTTACACGGGAGCACCCAAAAAAGGCCATAAATATTTACGACACCAAAAAACTAAAACGAGCAAAGTATCGCAATTCGAGGATAGACCGTATTTTAGTTTAGTAGAAGTCCATAGAATTTGAGATACTTTCACGCTGATTTCATGCTAATGTTTCAACATGTTTGGAATCATCGGCGGCAGCGCGGTGCACACGTCTAATATGTATTAAAATGACACATAACCAAATCAAGTTTGATTTTTTTAATGAATGCAGCCATATTTTAAATATCAAAAGAGGCATTAAAGTTATATCAGGAATATACTAAAATATTTTTTCTCTTGTCTAGAATCAATGTTTCTATCATCTGTAAAAGAGTCAGCACTTTTCTACATCGAAGGAGTACATAGACCACCTGTGAATTGGAACCATGATGAGTTTGTGATCCATGCTCAGGTTTACCATGGCACGAGACCCCTAAGAGGAATGCAGTCGACTCATACCCTCCCAATCGACACCCAAGGCTTCTATCCAAGAATTATATTTGAAACATGGTTTGTGACTCACAGTATGATAATTTGCGCATACCTTATATTGAATACTATTTCATTTTAATTTATTTAGTTAGCAGAAGTTTGCCATTTTCAAACAATAAAAACATCACTAGAATCATTTTCAATCTTCCTATCATTAATCATCGTTGTCAACACTTCCTAATCCACACCTTTGGTGCTAAGGCACTGCATTGGTACACCGTTCTTACCATATTTTGGTCATTTATTAGTAACAGCATAATTATCAGTCTTGCGCTTTGGATGCTAGTCCAAAACTATGAAATATATTACTGCAGTGCAAAAACACTCCTTAAATAAGTATTTTGTATCAACCATGTTTGAAATTGAACCTGAGAACTCATGCATGGTAGGCAAATGCACTAGCCACTAGACCACAAGAAGGACAAATATATTTATATGTATCTTTAAAAGTTGATATCAGTCATCATTATTGTACTCATTTTTAATTAAACTCACCAATTGCTCACATGCAGCGGCTTGCAAATCAATACAGTGATGATAAATCTATACCTCACTGCAGGTGATCTAGTCCTATGTCCTGGAAAAGTATCAATAATTACAAATTTAATGAATAGTTTGATTTTCACTCTTATATTTTTTATTTTATTTTTGTATATATTTATTTGTGTATACCATGATTTAAAAACTGTAAGGGCATTTCAAATAAATTAATATTATGCAAATAATATTGAATAGTGTGAAAGCAATTAATAATAGGAATCATATATTGTAGTAAATGGAGATAGTTTGAAACAGGTCGAAGAATTTGTATATCTGGGTAGTATGTTTACTAGAGATGGAAATATGGACAAGGATATTGAAAGGAGGGTTAGTGCCGGTAACAGAGTTAATGGTGCCTTAAAGTCTGTCGTAGCAAATAAGTGTCTATCGCAAGAGGCTAAATTAGCAGTTCATAATGGAGTTCTGGTACCAACCCTAATGTATGGAAGCGAAGCATGGAGTTGGAAAAAAAGGGACGAAAGTAGACTGAATGCTGTTGAAATGCGATCCCTCAGGCGAATGTGCGGAAAAACAATGTATGATAGGTGCCCTAATGTCGAAATTAGAGCAGAATGCAAGGCTGAGTTAAGCATTATCGACAAAATTAAGAAAGGTCTTTTGCGATGGTTCGGTCATGTGGAGCGAATGAATGATGAAAGAACGGCTAAAAAGATTTATGATGCGAATGTGTCTGGTTGTAGAAGTCGAGGAAGGCCGAGAAAGACATGGCATGATCAAGTACAACAAATTCTTGAAAGTGGTCATGTGAAAAGTCGGAATAATCGACGTGCGTGCATGAGAAGATGTATGAATGTGAAGGAAGCAAAGGAAGTGTGCCAGGACAGAGTGGTGTGGCGTTCTATCCTCTCTGCCTACCCCTCCGGGGAAATGGCGTGATGGTTAGTTAGTTAGTTAGTTATATTATTATATTCTTCTTCTTCTTGCGGTGCCTTGTCAGGTCCCCTCCAACGTTAGCGATCACTACAGCGAAAGCATCTCGGTCCTTCACTACTCTTATATTCCGCAGCCAGGGCAACTGCTTGTTGGATGCACTCACCATAGTGATTCCTGGAAAAAGATGACCAGACCGATTTTCCGTTGCCTTCTCCGGTGGATTTTTCTTTCGGGGTTACCTTCCATTAGCTGGTTGGTTTTAAGGCGCCAGAAACTCGCATTTTATCCTCTCATGAGTTGTATTATTATATTAATACCAGAATAAATAAAAAGTATGAAGCCCACTCCCTCCAGCCATTATGGATTATCCATTTCGGAATACAATCAAGCTGTGACGTCGAAAGCGTTTACAATATTAAAAAAATAAAATTGTTTCCCTTTTCAATTAATGCTGTCATAAGACATTGAAATTTAAATATTTAAAATGTAATACAAATATAATGTATATATCTAAGGAAGAAAAATAATGAATAGGTAATTTAAGTTCTCCCATCTTCTAATTTTTTAGGCTAAATTTGGGAGAAATCAGTATTGCCAACCTGCCGAAAGAATCCCGCTTGGTCCTAACCTTAAGTGGGCGAACTCTGGCAACACCTGACAGCCAAAATGGCGCTACCTCTGACAAAGAGAAAGACAAAGCTGCCGAAGCCAATCAGAAGGAATCACCAGAGAAACAGGATGATGATGATGACAATGCCGTCCCAGTTCACATTGAACAAGAAGAATTAGGCTGGACAGCTATTCAACTGTTTGAGTTTAATGGGTAAATTTTTAGTTTGTATAAATAACCATTATTAAGGTTTGATGATAAAATGTTACGGATGATACGGGCATTTGTAGACAGCATAACAGTTACACAAATACACTGTGAGGAACATTGATATCTTCGGAGACTCGTTAAGCGTTAGATATTCTTTGTATATACCTATGTACATTTTGATTTGATTTTGTAAGATGTTTTTGAATTTCTTTATTCTCAATATTTGTGTTAAATATATTTTTTGTTTTTCCTCTATTTTACGATTGTTTTAATTCACATGTTGTAGTAAGTTACAAATTAATGATTACTATCCTTGTAATGTTTTGTTTTATATTTTTCTATATCATCATTCCCTTTCCGCACCCATGTACATGTAGGTAAGACAATCAGTCTTACGTTTCAAGTGCCATCCAGGGACTATAAAATATACCAGCGTAAAAACATAGTTTTAAAAAAATATTTCATGTCGAGAATCGAACCCGAAACCTCTTTTTCTATATAAGTGTCCCTAAATAATAAATAAATATTTTGATGATATAATGTAGGTCCAAATCTATTTCACCCAGTAATCGTGTGTTATGTATTTTAAAATACACTTCAGTCTAGTTTTAAAATAAACTTCCATTTTATTCTAGATTGCTTGTCTCCGGATGTTTTATTTTACCTATCTGGCCAGTTAGCGCAGATAAAAGGCTGGGACCAGCTCCTGAACCTACCGAGTGCCCACCCCAAGCACATCCGTTACTCCATATCGGTAAGGCGCATAGAAACATTATGTTATGAACTAATTTAATAAATCATAAATAAGCATATAAAGCCCCCATCACTTACTCCGATCTGTTTTAGAGGTCTTGTAGCGTGTTTTCATATCCGCACATTGCAAAAACAAATTTTATGATTTAGTCAACTGTTTTACTTTTTAATTAAAAAAAATAATATTTATTAATTTAAATCTTAAAGTAAGAATAAGTGCTTTGGCAGACTTATTGCTAAAAGCGATATCTTCCAGTCAACCAAAACACAGATTGGTCAAAAGAAGAGTTGGTCAAAAATTGACTCAAAATATATATCGAAAGATGCAAACATGAAACAAACCTAATTAATGAAAAAAAATAGCTGTTTTTTAATGGGGAGATTAGGCCTCCACATATTAACTTAAATAAAATTAAACCAACAATGTTTGAGTATTTCCAAATTCCCGCAGACTGGCCGGATTTCCTCCCTAAGGAGTTGTTCATATTTAAATTTATTTCAACAGCGAGGGAAAACATTTTTGAGAAGGGAATATGGAAGTCTAGGCATTTACAGGGCTTATGACCTGTCATTGACTGGTTTAAGTGGCCACTTTACACACTGCGTAACATTCACCATTCTGCCTTCTGCATTCTGATAAAGGTTTCAGCTCTTTTACTTCACAAAAGTCAACAGGTGGATGAGTTGAGGAAATGTGGATTTTCAAACATGGGCAGAATGGTGAATGTTACACAGTGTGTAAAGTGGCCACCTTAACCAGCCAATGACAAGTCATAAGCCCTGTAAATGCCTAGACTTCCATATTCCCTTCTCCAAAATGTTTTCCCTCTCTGTTGAAATAAATTATATACATAAATAAAATTACATTATCTTATAATTTAAAGGATGAGGAATGTGGAATCAGGTAATGAGTTTGGAAGGAGAGAGAAAGAAGAACCAGGGATAGAAAGGGGATTAAAATATATATTTTTAAAAAATACAGAAATTTCGGGATTCTAAGGATATAAAGTAATGCTTCAGGCGTTTCTTGAAGGTGGCTAGAGAAAGTGCATTTTTTATATGAAGACGTAGCTCATTCCAAAGTCTAGCACATTGAACAGAAAAGGAATAGCTGAAAAATGATGTGCTACCTCAAGGAATGGAAAGAGTCTCTCCTAAGAAGAGCAAAGCGAAAGACCTTTCCTTATAAAATAATATTCTTTATTTATTAAAGATGCCCGTTATTTAGAACTTACATTTCCTGCTTTTAATACCTCTGTCACCTTCAATGCACCTCGGTATATATAGTCAAATTTTTTGTCACCCTCAATCTGATTTTCCCAATTCTGAAGGCGATAGCGTATATTAGTTCATTAGCTTGTTAGTGAACCGGGAGAAACATGTCCGATCAGGCAAACCAGAGCCGTCACCACCCCTTAGCCGGTCACTCCGTAACAGTTCGTCCAGAGCAATCTTTTCACGTTATAGTAAATTCACGCATAAATAAACTTAAACATGTTGAATTTCACGCATAATTAAACAAATAATATTGTCTGGCTTTTGAAACGAAGTTTATTGGATAAAGAACCTCATTAACAACCAGAATTACTCAGGTTCAAAATCTATCAATGATATTTATTTTTTCCCTGTGGTATACTGAATACGTCATGTCTCATGTTTTTTTTCATCGTAAACATATTCATTAAGTCCATAAATAATTATTATGACTAACGATAGTAAACATTTATATGTAACCACTTACCAACTTTTTAATATCTATCGGTTTCGAGGGCTACTCGTCTCGTCGTCAGGACTCTCACATTAACATTTTTTATGGTTAATTTATTATGAAAATAAAACTTTGTTATTAGTGTTACACAATTTTATTATTTTACAAGAACACTACTATAGTTTCGGGAGAGCACTCCTCCCATCGACGGGTGATATAAAACTAATATAGTAAACACAGAATATTGTTCACAATGTCATAGAATTTAAACAAAAAATAAACAAATTAATCAGTGAAACTTAGAGCAGGGGGGTTTTCATAATAACTTATAATGAAGTGTTACGAAGTGAATGCCGATTCAATAAAAAATACTGTTTTATGGTTGGTTGGAAGATATTTCTATTGGCAATAAGTGGGCCAAATTATTTATTCTTTGTACTTGAAGATTTAAATTAATAAACATGTAAAGACTAAAATTCACCATCACCACAGTATACATAGTATTCACGAAAACATTTTATAGCATCCACAGTTTAAGGGATGCAACAACCACCGGTTCTAAACATGCACTAATTGCATTTAATCATTAGATTAGTTTGAATGTTTGACCACAATTTCATTGGGTAGAAATTGATAAAATTTTGAACAAATGAAATTACATAATGTGATCAAGATTCATCAAAAAAATGTTTTCAGAAATCCCATCGTATTGCAATGGCGGAGTGTATTGGGAGGAAGATGAAGAGAGTGAAACGTATTCATCCAATCATTCGTTCGATGCCTTGGATAAGCATACACAGCAGCAACTGATGCACCTGGTGGAACAGGGTCCATATCAGAGAATGCCAACCGAATGCAGAGAGGTAAGACGCAGTTGTTTTGTTTCTTTCCCACGATCTTATTTAATACATATCTCCATTTCTGCTTTTTCTAAAGGTAGGTTTAAATCAGACTTAATATTTTCTAGAATGGTTGGTTTAATAAAAAAAATTAAAATATGCATGTTCATAATATATTCACAACTAAAAATAGGAATTCATGTTTAGCAGATTCATGCTAAAGTTATTAATTTATTTTAAAATGTATTACTCAATACTTGCTTGGATATTTACTATCCATTACTCCTAAATAAATATGCATAGTTATGGCAAATATGAATTAGTATGTAAATTGTTTTGAAACAGTACTATTTTATACCATTTTTTTTGTAAGGTTACAATTCATTATTTGTATGTATTTATATTATTGCACAAATATATTTTGTGCCACAAAATGCTACCCTTTCGTTATTTTGTTTATTTCATAAAATTTTATTGAATTACCAAATTTTTTTTTTAAATTTGTATTTATTTAATTTTAAGCAACATATGTTTTGTTAATTGGTCAATTAAGCTGGGTTCCATATAAGAAAAATTGTTTAAATAATTCATCTGTGTGTACCCAATGTAAACCACATTTAATTTTTTCTATATAATATGCATTTATCATTAGACAGCGATTAAAGGAACTTCAATTTAATATCTCAATAAAATAACTTTAAGACGAATGTATGAATCTTTCGTACCTATGCATGTTTTCATATCCTAAAAAATAAATTAAACTGAGTTAAAAATCTGTCCCTGGACTGGCACCTGATGAGTAGGACTGATCACCTTACCTTCATGTAACGGATGATCGAAATGCTGCATTTGGTTTACCAATGCAGTGCCCTATGCAACACTAGGAGCGGAAAGGGGATGATGGTGATTATGAAAAAATCTGTATTTTTTTTGTAGATTCTCTGGGAGAAGCGACACTTCCTGGTCGGCATTCCTGGGGCTCTTCCTTTAGTCTTGTTGGCCTCCATGAGTTGGGATGCCGGAAGCAAGAGACAGCTGTTACGGCTGCTGGAACAGTGGGCGCCCCCCACCCCTCACGATGCCCTACATATGCTACTACCGTGGTAGGTTAACTCAACCATGAACAAACAGTCTGCAACTTAAAAGAGATGGGTTCACCCTGACCCATTTTTTCAGACTGATAAGAGGTTTTATCAAGAAGTCAGCCATATTAAAAAGTATCAATTTGTATGTTTCTGATGATTATCTTCGACAGCTTCAGCACAGACTGTTTTACCTCTCGGCTTCCAAAACAATCCTACCTCAGGGCTGGTATTCCAAATGCTCTCGCGGCCGTATTATCTCGTGTATTTACATAAAAAATACACTAAAAAAACTGTTTTCTCGTGCCGCGAGAGTCGTTCAGAATAGCACCCCTGGTTATGCCAATTGGAAGAGTAGTTAAGCAGTTAAACATTATCATTATCACTTTGGAGATCGACATCTTTCACATTAGTGAAACTCTTGCCATTGGAGAGTACTATACCCTTATAATGTCAAACCATTGCTTAAGGGTTCCTGGTTTGATATTTTGTCCCAATATAACGTCTTAAATATTTTGTTATTTTGGAAAAATAAATTCATTTTAATTTGAAAATATACGTTTTTACATAAATGAAAATGTTTTGCACAGCTCTTTCACATAAAACCAACTACACAATAAAAAACTAGCAGAAAAACAATTTTGAGACCGAACGAAGGTGTTGTTTTATCAATAATAGGGAAATATCATATACTACGAATACTGGTAAAAATATATAAAAAACTGATTGTATTTTCAAAATCAACATAGATATTGTGAAGAAATGTTTTCTTATATAACTTTAGAAAAGAAATTGTAAAAAAATATGTCACTAGAAAAACACAACATGTTTGGCATTGATAGTTGTGATGTCAAGATTCGTGACGATGTTCCATAAAAATATGAATGGATGAAAGTTGAAAATAAACATGAATCATGACGTATTAGGGGCGTGCCCAATGCAAAGACCGTTTTTCCGGGACTTTAAAATTACAAATTTAAAAATACTTTTTATGCTGCTAATAACTAGATTTTTTTATTTTTTTTGTGTGGTAATATTTCATAGACCCTTTTTACTTTAAAAAAAGTGTTATTTCACTGGTGTTAAATACTTTACCACCAGATATCTCTGCTGTTGGTTTTTGTCCCATTACACCTTCATAGCTCATGTCTTAAATTGCAACGCATTAATTTTTTTCTTGAATATTTCTTGTATTTATAGTTTCCCCGATGTGGGAGTGAGAGAGCATGCGGTCCACTGGCTGTCCCGCTCCCCCACCGACGTGCTGGCGTCCCTGATGCCGCAGCTGTGCATGGCACTGCGCTACGAGCGCCACCCGGCATCTCCATTGGCCAAGCTGCTCCTGAGGCGGGCCCTGGAGTCTCCCCGCTTTGCCCATCGCCTTTACTGGCAACTGGTGCATGACATACCCGGAAACTGTCCACAGGTAATCACAATCATATACAGTCAAACTTGGTTATGAAGCTCATGGAAATAGCTAGATCTTGGATATAAATTTCAGCAAAAGAAGTTTGTCTCATTCAATAACTATGTCGACAGCTGCAGTCACAATTCAAATATGGCACTTATTACTGCTCATAGAATTATTGCATCATTTGAATAACAAACATTTTTTGTTTCAGAATTCATCCGAGCAATTTTTAGGTATCTCCTTAGACGGTGAACCATTACTAATAGGTACTGAACCAGACCCAAGTATTGTGGCTTCAGCAAGATGGGTTCGTCGTAATCAGCTACTTCTCCGAGCACTTCTGGCCATTGTGGGAGAAAATCTAGCTGAACGGTTACTGAAACAACAGCTTTTAGTAAAGGTACCCTGATTGCTTATCTGTTTTACATAAAACACTTCAAGAAATTTACACAGTTAGGATCTCGTCAATTATTTGTATATTTTGTTTATCTGTATTTTAGGCCCTTACGGAAGTGGCCAGTTCTGTGAAGAATTGCAAGGAGAGCGTAAGGAATATAAATCTTCAAGCCGGTGTGGATAATTTGGTTCCATTGACTAAATCGCACAACATATGTTTACCGCTATCTATATCGCAAGAAGTACATGATGTGGATGTGAAGTAAGATTTCAATAAATTGTCATTATATTAAATCATTTAATATTGGCTTTTCATTAATTCTGTGATTTTATTTTAGGTCCTGTTCATATTTTCCATCCAACACTCTCCCGTTAAAAATTAATTTCCTTAGCAGTGACAATGCCATAATTCCAGCTATTTTTAAGGTACGTATCCATGTTAAAATTCCATAATTGTTTTACTCTCCCTTTTATGCTTTCACCATCATCATCCCTATCCACACGCGGTGGTGCATCCCGTACTATATTGGCACTCTGATTGCCCTGTATCTGAAGGTTCTCCATTAGCCTAGGGCTCTACCCACTGTCTTCCAAACCGAACTCTATGCCATCTATGCCTGTGCGCATGAAAATTTGCGCAGAAAATACATTTATATTCTCTCTGACAGTCAAGCTGCTCTAAAAGCACTGAACTCTGTCGAGATCAATTCTTAATTAACCCTGGAGTACCTACGGGCGCTTAATTGTGTTGGTGAGTGTAACAGTGTGACATTAATTTGGGTATCTGGACCCTCAATCATCGACGCTAACGAGGCAGCTGATGAACTGTCAAGGTTCCTTAACCCTTCTGTGGGTTGCCTAAATATACTCCTAGTAATTAGCTTAGATCATGGGCCAGGAAGCAGAGTGTAACGCTCTGGGAAAAAGTACCGGGTCAGCACTATGCGAAAGAACTGATAAAGGGGTACTTGCAAAGTTTTGCTATTGACCTAATAAAGCTCAGCCGAAATCAAGTGATGATTATCACTAGAGCCCTTACAGGGCACTACAGATTGAACAAACACCTTGCTAGAATGAACCTTTCCGAAACTTCTAGATGTTGGTTCTGCAGTGCAGATGAGGAAACACCTATACACGTTCTATGTAAATGAGATGTTTTGAGAAATGATCATAAAAGGAGCCTCATCCTCGGGGGACCATAAAGAGCTCGCCCCCTACGTAATAGCCTGATACTTTATAGACCTGGGCTCGGAGGGCGAGAACTATTCACGGGGACCCGTCACAATAGATCTTCGCAGGTCGCAGTGACGTCGGGAGCTTGCATAGTACTGACCCCCACCACTAAAAATAAGAATAATACATTAGGTAGGTTAATTAGTCTTACGCTTAAGGAGCCAGTCCAGGAACAATGAAATATCACAATGTAGAACCACCTTCAAAACCAATATTTAACATCCACTGTGTTAGAAATCGAACCCAAGATCACGAGCATAAAAGGCGAACACGCTTACACTATACTATGAGGCGAACTTATCTCCACCTGATTTCCCTTTTCAGGATTTTACCTTGAGAATAGAAAGTCCTGATTCTGTTTCGCACACTAAACTGTATTTTTCATTCATCAGCAGTGCGATTCTGAGCGCTCTTTAGGTTAATTTATGTGTTAGCAACGCTTTTCCCACGCCCTAGAGAGCGTTCAGAAAGGCACTGCTTGAAACATTTAGGCTTAATATTTTATTTTTCGCCTAAAAATTGTATTGTAACTGATCGAATTCTGTGATAATCAAACTGTGTAACTTTTAGGTCGGGGACGATCTCCGTCAGGATGCCCTGGTTCTACAAGTGATGAGAGTAATGGACCAACTATGGTTAACAGAAGGTTTAGACTTGCGGATGGTAACCTTTAACGCTGTGCCTACTCAGCTTAGGAAAGGTACATGAAATGATACCACGTATCTTCAAAACATTTTTCTTTTGTAATGTGTACCCATATATTTTTATTTAATTTTTATAGGTATGATAGAGATGGTGTGCTCAGCAGAGACACTTAGAGCAATTCAAGTTGAATGGGGTTTAACAGGATCTTTCAAAGATAAACCCATTGCGGAGTGGCTCGCCAAACATAATCCTTCAGAATTAGAATACGAAAGAGCTGTTACTAATTTCACTGGTATGTTGATTTATGTTCCCATCATGTATGAATAATGTTTTTAAAAAATTAAAACAAAATTAATTTGTATTGTTTTTACAGCATCGTGTGCAGGTTACAGTGTGGCAACTTACCTCCTCGGTATATGTGACCGTCACAATGACAACATCATGTTAAAAACATCGGGACATCTATTCCACATTGATTTTGGAAAGTTTTTAGGAGATGCACAGATGTTTGGAAATTTCAAAAGGTAATGTTACACATATTTCTGTATTCACACCTATGAAGAATACAATTCTATGTGTGTGTACTACTCTGCCTAAATGTACTCTACTAAAATGCCTGGAAAAGGTAATCCAGTGGGGATAAGTCCGCCTTTGTTGGCATGTTCGCTTACCATGCTTGAGGTCCTAGATAGAATTCCTTGCGGGTGGGTGTCAAATATTGATTTTACAGGTGGCTTTACACTGCAATATTTTATTATTCCTGGACTAGCACCTATCATAATATTGATCTAAATATGCTGAAATTAGAGTACCAATATAGTTCCCAATGCACCACTGAATAGTTAAGGAAATTATTATGATAATATTATTCTACAAATTACACTTATTCGATTTAACATGTTAAATGTTTTACCATTAAACGTAATTTTAAAATTCGGTTTCAGAGATCGCACTCCTTTTGTATTAACACCGGACATGGCTTATGTAATCAATGGAGGTGAACGTCCTTCGCAAAGGTTCCATCACTTTGTGGAGTTGTGTTGTACAGCTTTTAATATTGTTCGGAAACATCACAACCTTATTCTGAACCTCTTTTCTTTGGTAAGTTTTTTTTTTTTTTTAAAAAAGAAACATTTACGTTCTTATTTTTTACCCAAATATTTAAATTTTTGGGGCTATTTTCAACGAGTTGTAAATAACTCACTATTAGAAAATGGGAATCAAGTTGAGATAGAGTGGGGTTCGAACCTCGTACCTTCGATCCGTGAATCCGCAATTCAGATCTTTGATACTGTATTATTACTTGATTTTATCTAGCATTTATTTTTCTCATTTAAAATATATATATTCTTTTTTAACATTGCAAGAAATCATATAATTGGTTTTTATTTTTAAAAGTAGGTTTTTTTGTAATTTCTTTATAATTTTATAAACTGTATGATTTCTGAAAGAATAAAAAAAAAATATAAAAATAAATGTGTTTAAAAAACAAAACCCTTATTGATTGAAATACAATACAATTTATGTAAATGTTTGAATCAATTAATTTTATTTAATAATAAATTATCTAAATACTTGTAGATTTTAATTATGTATATTATATGCCTGTATTAAGGTGGGAATTGATTTATTTAATGTAACCAGATTTATCAATGGAGTGTATCAATGTATCCATATTATAATACTTTTTCATAATTTGGTTCGATAACAGTATTTAATCATTTAAATACCAAACTGTAGCAATATATTTACAAGTGTTGTATAAATTAGATGGCGTCTTCTGGTATCTCGGGAGTGTCAGCTGCTGCAGTAGGATATGTGAGGGCGGCACTCCTTCCCGGACAAACTCCAGCCGAAGCAGCCGCTGCCTTCGCCCGCCTTATCCACTCGGCTCTTAGGTACAAGCATTTTCTCTTATCAAAACCTGTTTTTAAGAGAAGGATCTAGGACTGGATTTTTGTTGGTGGGAGGGATTTGAGTGGAAAACTCCTTGATGATTTTTCAAATATTTGAGTTTGTTTCGTGTACCCAAATTTTTGTCTTTGTTTGTTCTTTTTATATTGGTGTTATTTTTATATGTTTTTTTTTTAATGATTTGTCTTATTTTTCGTGCTATTTTGTTTATGTTTATTATTCGTCTCAACTTATCACAGGACTTGGGGTCCCGTGGAGTTGGGACTTATGTCTCAAAAATTGTAAATTTTATATAGTACTATGAATAAATATTAAAAATATATATAAATGTAGTCCTCCTTAGAATAGGATATCCTAGTGAAGAGATTTTTTTTACAATTTTTTATATATGTAGTTTATTAGTGTGAAGCAAGCGTCTTAGCCATTACATCTCATCTTTTGATGAATTAATTTTAAAAGTCACGTTAAAAAATGTTTTTTATTTTTCTTACTTACACAACTCTCCAGGCATATCGATACACACTGGATTAAGCCGTGATGGTTTCATCAAGATGTGTTTTGATATTACATTATTTATTGTATTATTTATTTACTGTACATATATTGGACCTTAATAATGTATTATGCTTTTTTTAAAAACTTGTTTTTGTAATTACCTAATAATATAATGTATGTATATTTTAATGGGCAGTAGTGCTGTATTGTACATTTAAATAAATATCTGAACAAAGATGGATAAAAAATCTTTGTTTTTAATGAAAATATACATATTTATAAGATATATGACATATTCTTAAAAATTGTAAAAATAAATTACATTATGTATAATCAGGTCATAGATTAGTGATTAGTGATGTGTAACATTTACCATTCTGTCCATGTTTCAACATCCACATTTCCTCAACTCTTCCATCTGTTGACTTTTGTAAAGTGTGTAAAGTGGCCACTTAAACCAGCCAATGACAGGGCATAAGCCCTGTAAATGCCTAGACTTCCATATTTCCTTCTCTAAAATATTTTCTCTCTCTGTTGAAATAAATTTACATATGAATAACTCCCTAGGGAGGAAGTCCAGCCAGTCTGCAAGCATTTGGACATACTCAAACATTGTTGAACTTGTATATTGTTTTATTTTTTATAATTATTAACATGAATAAGTACGACAGGTTAAAAATTAAAAATTCTTAAACACCAGGAATACAGAACGGGTATTTACTATACTTTGTGAGAATAGACAGTGCCTACTATGTTTTCTTATATTTTAATTTTTGTTATTTGTATATTTTTTAACTTCTTCACTGTTTTGCAAACAGAATATAATAAGACTATACTTATAATAAACTTATATTTCGACACTGAACTCAACTGAACCGAACCTACATTATGTTTGTTACTGGCACTATTTTTTTTTTTCAATTTTATAATTTAACATTTAAATAAGTTTATTATATTCATAATTTTAATCATTTCAGGTCACGTTTCACTCCCATTAACTTTTTCCTGCATAATCTTGCCCAACTAAGAGCTGGTGAGCCGTCTAATGCATCAACTGGGCTACTTTCATTCATGCCTAAAACATACACGTAAGAAACCTTATATAATAGAACGTAAACATGTAGTATTAAAATAAAAAATAGCTTTTGATTTGGGTCCCGGTAACTTTGATGATAACCCAAACAAAATAGCTATCTATTAAAATGTATCAAATAAATTACATGTTGTTAGCTTTTGTGAGGTGTCTCTTTCAAACTCGGTAGCTGTTTGATTTGTGCTTAAATTTATTAATGTTTCAGTATGATTTTAATTTTCTTTTTTGTTTTTAATAGTCACAAATATACCATAAAAATTACTGGGTACGTAAAAGGATGTTTAAAAATTAGTACCTAATAGTTTTATCCGGTGAGGTGATGTGTACGTAAAATAAAAGAAAGTTTTGTGAAATAATTATGTTAAATTATTGTATGAGATTGTTATAAAATAATTTGAAAGTTATTCAAATTAGGTATACAGAATTTTATTCCATTTCATCAATTTATTACCCGGGTTTACACGGGATCAATTCATGCTCAATTTTCATTATTAATAAAAAAATTGTCCCTTAATTTTTTGTTATTAAATACCTCGCTATGTAATTTTATCACATAATAATGTTTTATTTGTTGGGGAAACTTACAGATCAATACAGAAAAAAATACCAATTATGTGCCTAATTTTATACCAAAGAAGGCAGGAAAATATTTGGCTTAAAAATAGCACTGTTGATTTAGAAACTGCATTTTAAATGTTGAGTCTATATTATAAGTCGCTTCAATTTTCCATGAATTAGTTTCATTTTATATACACAAAAATGTTAGTTTGAAAAAAGCATGGTTGACCTAGAAATAGCATTTAAAGTATTGTGTCTAAATTTCACATTGCTAAAACTTAAAAAGAAGGCCAGAAAAGTTTTGACTTGAAAATAACATAATTGACCTTGAAATTGTATGTTTCAACTCCTTGATACTTTAGATAATTAGAAAATTAATACTGTTCATTAATTAAGCCTTTCTACTCCTAGACTTGCCCAGGAAGGACGTCTGACGAATGTGGAAGTATTAGGCTATGAAAAGAGATATGATCCTGAGAAGTATTACGTGTACGCTCTCCGAATATCTAGACAGGGTCAGGCCACCCCATTTGTTCTGTACCGAAGCTATAAACACTTTACAGAGCTGTACCAGAAGATATGTATTCATTTCCCGCTAGCCAAAGTTCACAGGTAAGCCACATCCAATAATTCAGTCTCATAAATACAGATAGGTATTTTTATTTCATTTAGTGCTTAGTAAATAATCGTACTAATCAAGGTTGCTAGTTTTCGATGTGCAATTTAAATTTTTGTATTTCATAGATAAACGTACAAGTTGATTGTCACACAAAAATAATTAAAAATTTACAAATCAAATTTATTCAACATTTAAATTACAGAACAAGTTCATAATCAATTTCCAAACTATGTAACTGCAACAAAACACTGCAGAATTACTTATGTCAAAGATCGATGAATTTTTCAACAGCCAGTATGTGTGTATAAAATTTTGAATAACGAAATAGATTTCACTGAACTGTTTTTTCTAATACAATTTAGAATACCCAGATTCAATACCAGAGTAACACAGCTTTTTTATACTATCGCTACAACAACCAAATCTCAGTAAAGAAGTCAATATCAATAAGAATTTTATTATGATAGACGTTTTCACTAAAACTAAATATTCTTTCAAAAAACATATAAAATTTGTGATAGAGACATGACAGGAGCAATATTTGTAATGATAAGTTTTCTTGCTTTTTGTTGTTATTATTTTATATTTACTTTTTTTTTCTCTTTCTACTTTTTCGATTTTCTCTTCTTTCCCTATTTTTTCATCCTTCTTCCTTTTACTCCTGGTGAACAGTGTGTTATGATTGTTCCTATGTAAAATCTGTAATTGGTACACTCATTTGTCGTTACTTTATTTGCATTGTTAATTTTTTTATGGCTGTATTGGTTTCAATAATTAAATAATCTTTGGTCTATTTAAACAAAAGATGGTTTGACAATACCTTAACATAATTTTCTCTCTTTGGGATATAAAAAAAAAACATTGTAGATTATTTTATTTTGTATACATATTTCAATATTTTTTGCATTTTATTTTATTTTTGACATCATCTTAATTTATGTATTACGTATGTATATTTGTTTTATTGCACCACAACGGACCAAGGGGCCCATTACGGTGGTGAATTACAACACAAAACACTCATCATAATCACATGTAATTTTAGTGATCTCATTGGAAATCGAACCCATAACCCTCCGCACGTAAAGCAAACGTCTTTACTATTTATCCACGAAGGCCACCATGATCATAACTTCGTCATCAGTAAATCTAAATTGGCTGTTAATTTCTATTCCACCAACCCATTTTTTTAATATTTTATTTTCTGAGGGTTAGTTTAATAACCTGCGTTTTAAGGAATCTTATTGCAAATTTCGCACTCCATGCATAATATTTCTATCTTCATAAATCAAACTGATTTTAATCCTTGTGATAAGAATCTTAAATACACTGTTGAATGGTTATCAGATTTTCACACTAATGCATCTGATAAAAATCACACCTACAGGTATTTTTACATGTGAAAAAATGTTTAATATTCCCAAATATGTATTTTACATATTTAGTCTACATTCGGCGAGTTATAAATTAATTGAATTTTTAACCTGTAATAGAGTCCGCAGCACTGTAGTTTACTGATTCAAATAATATTTTTTTGTTAAAAATCAAAATCGTATGTGTGAAATAAAAATCAATACTTCAGAATTTGCCCCTTTTTTACCTTGGCATTTGCACCTAAATAAGTGACAAATGTAGTCTTTAATATTTTTAATGCTGATAACAAAGACATATTTAAAGTAATGAATGTGTAATAATTACATGCCAATATCAAATTGTTTTATCTGTATCTAAGACAACAATAATACTCTACTGATTAGTGACCTCACACACTGAACACTAATTTTACTAAACTGATATAAGTTAATATAATTGCGAAATTCCCATCAACTAATTTCGTAACATAAAAACTAAAGTGTGTTCAATGTTGTTTTATTATTATGGTAAATATTTTTATATACACTAAAGTTCAATGTAATTATTTAATATTAAAACATTAAATATTAATGTTAGGTCATAATAAATCCACAAACGTCACCTTTATTTCATGTTTGTGTCTCATTTACAATTGGTTTGTATATTCTTATAAATTCATCTTGAAAATTCTTACCTTTGAAAATCATTCATACACATATATATTTATCTCAAGCTGAGTTTTTTCGAGACACATCATCATAATATCATATCACTGATTTGTCCCATCACTAACTAGGCTTCCGTATCACTTTCTTGTCCACTGCTGATATCAGAAGGCGGAGAATACTTTCTATTGTTATTATTAGAAATTGTTTGATTACTTCTAGAACTGTTTTGGCTGTTAACATCCCTTCCATCGACAGTACTCTGGCTGGCCATTGCTCTCAAGTTCTTAGTAGGGGCACTGAAGGTTTTGATCTCCCTGTGCATGTTCTGCCTGTGTTGGGCTACTTGGTCCCAGCTACTAGCAAATCCTTTCGGCTCACTCTCCGGTGGTTTATTTGCCGGCGTGCCTCTAATATTTCCCGTTTCATTTTTCCTGGTCTTTGCGAATACATCTTCTTCTTGATAAGGTGGAGGTGCAATAGTGGGATTCCTCGCAATGGGGTTAAGTGAGGCGCCTTGGGGTGGTACTTGCTTAGCCACTGCAGCTTGGGTTGAAGCGACTGCCGCTTCATCTATCGTAACACTAGCCACTGGTCTCGAAGGCGCCTTATTCTTAACTTTCTTTCCTTTGTCATCTTTTGTTTTGTCCTTTTTATCTTTTTTTTCTTTCTTTTCTTTTTTCTCTTTCTCTTTTTTTTCCTTCCTTGCTTTGTCTTCTTTTTCTTTTCTTTTTATCTCATCTTTATCTTTTTTAGGTTTACTTTTGTCTTTATTTTCATCCTTCGTTTTGGGTTTTTTAGTTTTTTTATCAGTGTTAGATGTACTTGAACCGGACGGTCCAGGTTCACTGGATACAAGGTTTGAACTAGATCCGGCTTGTCCGTTATTTATATTAGATACAGCGGGAGGTAATGGTGCTGTCTTCTTAGGTCTAGGAACTTTCGGCTCTGCATTTGGAGCAACCGGCGGAACAACTGCCGGTGAGCTGCCATTTGCCCCTAGAAGTAATCATTAAATAATTTTAATAATTCCTGACCAACCTAACTTTTACAAATCTCAATTTAAAAAATATAAACAACATATTGAGTTTGTCTAATGAGTGTTATTGCATATATAAAGTAAGTAATGGAATGAATTTTTCCTACTGTATTTACTTTAATCTAGACGTGTAAGTGTATTCGACATTGATTGGTTAAATGTTATTGTCAATTTGCTAACTCATTTCTCACCTTCTCTGGTAGTTATAAAACTGTCACTCTCTGCAAATGTTCTGTAAACCGCTCTGGGAGCCACTTCTACAACTCTTTCTCTCGTGGACGTACCAAAGCTCATACTAGCACTGAACCTCTTGAATACTCCTAACACCGTACAGTAGATTGCTCCCAGGAAGGCAACCATAGCCATCCACTCAATCCCTGAACTGCCATCTAAAATATTATAATATATATTTAATCCATTAAACATTAAATAAGTTTCATTTTATGTGTACATATTTATAAATATTATGTTTGAAAAATTACCATTAAATTATTGACAGAAATTATGGATTAAAAATATTTTTTGGTATCGTCGGGTCAGTCCTAAAATAACAAATCTGCTAATATGTAATTTTGAGGTTTGAACTGATATTATAAATCTATTTAAATTACTTGTGTAACTAAACCAGCTTTAACGGTGAAATATCTTCTAGTTTTGCATTAGCCGTTTAGATGGTTTAAGAGGTGTAGGTGTGTTAATTGGAAACAATAACATATCTATTTATTTTACAGATTACCAAATCTGAGTTTTCACTATAAAAATATGAAGATTCCATCGCCTATAAGTTTCCTACATTACAGATGGTGTATTCTTTTAATATTTGCTTATTTTCTGTTAGTTTATTTTTGTTAATTAATACCAAGAAATCATAATCCTTGAATTGTAATTAAACTGTCAATGAGATGAAAATAATATTCAACACTAGAATTTTGTATTGTTATAAAATCTTGTAACTATTAATGAACAATTTTAAACCTTTAAAATTGTTCATAAATACACATTTGAACTTCCGCTTATTAGGTTTATCGAATCACATTAACCCACTTGTAATTACCTGTTGGTGATGTTCTAATAACAGCCATTTTATAATTTGTATCAACAGATTAAACACAAAACTCTATGAGCTGCCAGAATTTTTTACCATTTTGTTTATATTTAAAGCTCTTTTTCATTTTTAATTCTTAGCATCTTTGTAAACTCATATACACTGAATATTGTAGTTTGCAAGCAAATATCCGTCACATATTTGCAGATAAGGTATCTATCTATTATTCATGATTAGCTTACTGCCAGATTAAGCCAGTGCTTATCATTTTTCAGAAATTTATTGATAACAATTGAATTGTAAGGTTTAACAATTCATACACTTCTTCTAATATCATTTTATGCTGTAAAAAATATGGTTTCGCTTTTCATTAAACTACTAACTGGTATTGCAAAATCCATTAAAATTTATAACCATTTGGTATCTTTTATGTTTGATTCTAGACACAAATAACAAGTGAAATCTAGTGAAATGACAATATAAACAAAATTTTATAAATTTCAGATTTTTTTTAAAAATATACACGTTCTATATTTTACTCAAATATTTTAATTTTCGGGTCCATTTTCAATGAGTATATAACTCACTATTATCAAATGGGAATCAAGTTATGGTAGAGTGGGGTTCGAACCTCGGACCTCTCATCTGCGACACTAGTCACTCTACGTTATTTAACTTGGAAATTCTTTATATTTTAATGAATAACATTTCTTCTTCATGGAAGTACTGATTTATGTATATAGATAATAGTAGTTTCCTGCCTATTATCCCATTATCTAAACACCTAAATATGAATACATATTTTATCTTGAACTTAGTGATTATTTCAATGATATATCTACAACCAGATACCTAGTTTCAAAAGTGATGTCATATTAGTATTTTTATCGATTTTAACACCGCCACTCCTATCATGACTGATTTTATAATTAACTGCACAATCAAATTGGAATGTTATTTATCATCTATATTCGACCATATCCAATCAAATATATTTATCCTGCTGAGTTCTGGCAACGTTCACACTGTATTAAAGTTCACATGGAATCACGATACCTGCATACCAAATTAACTTCATTATCATAATATTTGTTTCCCTCACATATACTGCCAAAATTACCTCTTACATATAAGTCAGTGCATTTTATTAATATTGATGCTTTTGTAGATATCTCTCGATCAAACTCTATAGGTATGTAGTTGTATCAAACAAAGTCAAACTTGACCGAGGAATTTTATTGATATGTTTATCAAAATCAGAAATGTTATTATTTTGAAAATAAAATTATACTTAAGTTTACAAATTTATCTTGGATTTATCTAATTTATTTTTATATTACTGACATGTTTAAATTAATTTAATTTACTTGAGTGAAGATAGAGTTGGTATTTAGTTGGTAGTTGTATCAAACAAAGTCAAACTTGACCGAGGAATTTTATTGATATGTTTATCAAAATCAGAAATGTTATTATTTTGAAAATAAAATTATACTTAAGTTTACAAATTTATCTTGGATTTATCTAATTTATTTTTATATTACTGACATGTTTAAATTAATTTAATTTACTTGAGTGAAGATAGAGTTGGTATTTAGTTGGTAGTTGTATCAAACAAAGTCAAACTTGACCGAGGAATTTTATTGATATGTTTATCAAAATCAGAAATGTTATTATTTTGAAAATAAAATTATACTTAAGTTTACAAATTTATCTTGGATTTATCTTGGATTTATCTAATTTATTTTTATATTACTGACATGTTTAAATTAATTTAATTTACTTGAGTGAAGATAGAGTTGGTATACTAATTTAAGAACACATTTTTTTTTAATATTGCTATTTATTTTTGCTGTTAATTAGTTTTGCTGTTACTATAATAAATAAACAGAGGTATAAAGTTCAATACCAACTCTACCTATAACTTGATTCCCATTTTTTGATAGTGAGTTGTTACAACTCATTGAAAATGGCTCCCAAAATTTAAATATCTAGGTAAATCATAAAAACGCATTTTTTTTAAAAATCATGCTTTAATATGTTAACTTAATATCAAATCAATTCCTATCCGAGGTTTTATTTTATTTTATTTGGAAAACCAACAGTTCTACATACATATTTATAGTTAACAAACAGATGTAGTGTATAAACTCAGAACTAATAACAGATTTCCACAAAGTATACAAAGTTAGTAAAGCAAATATATTACATATTAAATTAATACATATAAGTTTATACATATAAAAATCTCATTTTCATGTACTCGTAAATATTTTTCAATATTTTATTGATTTGCTAATTCATTCAACAGTCAACCTGATGTCCTGCTTCTAATGCAGCCGTAATATAATCTGTAAATATCATTAAATTTGTTTCTACCAAGTGACCCTTCCTGAACCCATGCTGTTATTATATTATAAATTGCTCGACTCGAGAAGCGATGATTTTATTTATTCAAATGCCAAATGCCTTAGCTGGCACTGAAAGTACAGCTACAGATCTATAGTTTTCTATGGATGACTTGGAGCCACTCTCGTGTATAGGAGTAACTTTAGATATCTTCCAAATTTCTGGAAAGAATCCTGTATTTAATGACAAATTAAATCAAAAACAAAGGGGCCTCTTTAAAAAATCTACGCATCCTTTAAAAAATAAAGTTGATAAAAAATCTGGGCCAAGAGAATTGGTATTATTCAATCTATCTATGATTGAGCTTCGTCTTT
Organism: Micrasema longulum; assembly: GCF_059751315.1. Classification (NCBI taxonomy): domain Eukaryota; kingdom Metazoa; phylum Arthropoda; class Insecta; order Trichoptera; family Brachycentridae; genus Micrasema; species Micrasema longulum. Next base: position 569,242 of record NW_028277628.1, read on the forward strand.
CTAATTGATATTTGGAATAACAAAAGATTGTGCACCGTTTTGCATAGTACACTGCTTAGCAGCATTAATGTCTATATACTATATACAATGAAAGCATCCGCCCCTTTCCCGAAACTGTTCATAAAGACTTGTGTCTTTCTTCAGTTTCGCATATGAATATCAATTTTTTAAAAACTAATTAAGCGAAAATTTAATATTTCTTTACAATCAAACCGCGGAAAAAACAAAACAAAGCAACTTTAAAAGCTTTCATTGTACCCCTCACTGCAGTATTATCAATTTGTGATCAATCAAATACACATGGTCAGCACAATCACCTTTTTCTAATTTCCCAGTATGACAGTGAAGGAATACAGTGTTAGTTCCAAATTGAGACCCCGGCCACACACTCCAGATCCCGCCTCGGAAAGGAAGAAGAACGTAGTAATACAAACAAATCAAACGACACAAAACCCAAATACATATAGGAAACATTAGAATAATTTGCCCCATACAACATGCACTCAAGCAACAGAAGAAAAACAATACGCATCTATACCCAATCACAGAGGAACATCAAATTATCAAGACACTAGATCACTAACACAGATCCTAACATGATCCCTAACGAACTCAGGCGAAATAACTTTTCGTCATAGTACTGAATTCCTCGCAAAAACCATTATCCTAATACCAACAGTAGAAACAATCCTATACAAAGACCCCAATCGTCCTAACAATCTCTCAGACCTTAGAGCAGACGAAACGGGTCCTAGAACATGGTCGGCGCATGGTTCTCTTGAGTTAGTCTACTATTTAGATTTGTAATTTACCACTTCCCTTCTATGGGACAAGAACAACACAGACGGACAATATACTATATACAGTTTTGAAGTGACCTGCAAACGTTGCCTCACATGTCTGGATAACTACATTATAGACCAACTAATTAATTAACTGACCCACCACTGGCCAAATATAATACACGTATCTTTGCTACCGGTATGATGAAGAATGTCGATCCATGTATCAATTTTGTTCCAGCCTCCCTGTTGGTCTTGGAATGGGCCGTTCCAACACGAAGCAAGCGGCAGAGAGGCGCTTCAGTGATGTGCAATCCTTCCTTCGCTCCCTCTTTAGTCTGGCTGATGAGATTGCTCATCATGACCTGGTGTATACTTTCTTCCACCCGATGTTGAGGGATCAACAAGATGTTGGACCGCAAAGGGTTAAGCACAAAAGTAAGCTGTTTATTTAATTTATCATAGACAATATCGCACAAATTAATTGTTTAACTAACACCCATATAATCACTGCTGCGATAATTAATAAGTTCATGCTATTGTAGCAGCTAAGAGTTTCATATTGTAATGTTTTGATTTACTACATATATGCAAATCAATCTGCAATTTAGTGACTGTTGTGACCCCTTGAACCATGTTTTTTAAAATAAAATTCTACGCTTTTTTTTTCTCAACCATATTTCTGTGAATATCTCGACACATCCTACGTACAACTGTGTAACTGCCTCATACGCGGTTATACGACTGTTACATTTTTGAAATCTACACCTTAGAAACTTTAATATCAAATATTTAAAAAATATAAAAAATAGTTGGAAATTTTTTTTTTTTAAATGTTTAAATGTTTAACTGCGTATATCTAAAACAAAATCCGTAGAATAACTAAGTAAGTGCCAGCTACAGACTATTACGGGGGGGTAATGCGGAGCGGCGCGGGCGACGGAGATCTGCCCGTCGCTCAGTTCTACCTCGGACAGCTAGAGAATGCAAACAGACTCCGTCAAAAATTTTAAAACACGGGTATACTTATCAAAATAATTAAAATGATCTAATATTAATGTTGTGACAGCGATACATAAACAAATATAAGACCAAAATAATTAACCAAAATTAAACCAGCCAATGACAGGTCATAAGCCCTGTAAATGCCTAGACTTCCATATTCCCTTATTTAAGGTATTCTCCATCCCTGTTGTAATTTGTTAATATTAATGACTCCCGAGGGGGTGAAATCCAGTCTTTTGTCTGCAAACATTTGGACAAATTAAAAATATTGTAAATATAAGACCGTATTTAATTAGGATTTTTTGGTAAAAGCTGTGTAAGTGAACATTTCGGGGGAAGATATCAAATGAAATACAGAGTTAAACTATGTAACTAGGCAGACACTCGTGAAACATTTCAATGAATCCAATTGAATAAGCCTGTATCAGAGACTTACAGTATTGATGACAGGTTACGTAGCTAAGTATAAGTGTGTATGTGTGATAAAACAAAAACTACTGATCTTAGAAAGAACAAATATTCTTTATCTTATTAAATAACTCAATTAAGAGTGTTATGCCAAATTTCACAGCTTTTTAAGTAAGAACAGCGAAATATCACGAGTTGATTTTTAAAAAATCTTTAAAACGCTCTCCTGTAAAATTTACATTTTTCAGTTACATAGTTGTACGTAGGATGTGTCGATCTGCCATGTATTTGTTGTATATTTTGTTTACTTTATTTTTAAAACTTGTTTTACTGTTGTTATCCCCAAAAAAAAACATTTTTAAAAACACAAATACCTACTTTTAAGTTCATTTTTTTTGCAAAACATTTATAATCTATGAGTTGAAATTTTTTCAAATATATTTTTTTCATTTCGGTAATTAATTGTTCCTCAAAATTTAAAGTGTGTAAGACTTAAGTATCCTTTATAATTTTAAAAAATTCAATCGAAATACATAATATCATTGGCAGAAATGTGCTATGAATGGCAAATTACATTAATCAAAATTGTGAATCTTTATTCAGGGGTGTAATAATTTTTCAAACCTATAATAATAAAATAATTATATAAAGAACAGACTTGCTACAATGACAGATTTAGTGACATCGACATATTACACTGTAATTACTAGAGTTTTATAAGATCTGTAAAAGACATTTTTAATTTATCTCCCGCTTAACTTTTATAGACATCTAATACCTGTATCTAATGAATTATTGTTGGTTGTGATTTTTTTAGTAACAAATATAAATGTTCATGGAAGCAAAGAAAGGGGGAGGAAGATCGAGTTGGAACTATACCATGTCTTCTCCCTTTTATGTACTTTTTTTTTTAAATAAATCTTTTTTTGTATTTTTTTCCCCTTTTCTTCTGAATTCATAATAAATTAATGTGAAAACTGTCATTTGTCTTACTTTTTAAAATTGTTTTCTTGTACCTTGATTTTGTTAAAAAGACTATGATTTTCATAATACATGAATAAATAATTAGGTAATAGAATATTAATTAACAAATCTCAATGGTATTTTATGACTTATTTTTTTTAATGATTCATGTTATTAACTACTTTAGATATATATAATTAAAAAAATGGCCTCACCAAGCTCTAATTTATTTATTTTTATTTACAGTATATCAAATTGATGTTATTAATTTTGCCAAGTTGTAATTTTGTTTTGTATAATATTAAATTAATATTTTTTAGATGAACAGCAGCAGAATATTGGTAACAGTGAAGTAGGAGCACTGAAGATATCTATCCAATATTCCGCTGGAGTACTTTCTGTGCTTATCCTTCATGCGCAAGCTCTTCCCATGACTCCACAAGGAGTTCCTCCATCTCCTTATGTTAAGGTAACACTAAACTTCTTAAAAATACATGCTAGTTTAAATCAGTTACTTGTTAATCAAATTAACCTTTTAGACACGTGTCAAAATAAATCAAGTAACTGCAATCAATTTTTTAAATATCTAGTGGCATATTTTTATCCGTTACAGCACATGTACAAACAACATTTTTTACAATTCTAGGTTTATTTGGTGCCAGACCCTTCAAAAGAAACTAAACGAAAAACCAGAGTTTTAAAGAAAAATTGCCACCCATCGTTCATGGAAATGGTATGTATTATTCTTGATACTTTGCTCGAATCAAGTTAAAATCCAATTTATGTATTAAAATTTTGCGTAATATCTATAACTTCCATATGATAAAATATTGAAACACATTTTAGAAATTTTATAAGATACTGTTTAAAATTATTGAAAATTGTTACTAAAATCTTCGAATGAAAATACTGTTGAAGATCAAAATATGTTTTTTATAAATTAAATTTTTGCCTATCTAAAATATTCTAATGTTTTTATCCGTCAACATTTTTATGAATCATTTTGTTTTGACAAATTTAGTTAGAGTATCGTCTTCCCCTGGAGGTGATACGAGGTCGTGACCTGCAAGCGACCGTTTGGCACCACGACCCTCTACAGGAGAACCAGTTCCTCGGTGGAGTCCAACTACCGCTGCATGCGATGCACCTGACTGCTGAAACCACACAGTGGTACCCCCTGCAATATATACCGCGGTGATACTTCCCCTATCTCCTTTACTAGCTCTACACTTGAATAGAAAACGCATAACATCCATTGCGCCAAGTGTCAGCATGTTCAAAAAAATAAAAACCGTTGTATTTCCTAAATGTACATGCTTTTTTAACACAACCTATCTGTAACTATCTTATTGTGGCAATGTTATGTTCAGCGTCAGATCTAACAGGATCTCTCTACCTGTCACTTACTGAAAAGGGACGTAGCCAAGTGTCTGGTTCTATGTGCCAACTGAACCTATGGTAGATCCAGCTCTGATAAAAAAATCCTGCTATCATATTTTATTTGATTCCTTTTTTAAAATTTGCTTCATGTGTCTTCAATGTTTCTTAATTGAAGAAATAAATATGTAAGTATACTGTATACATATTATTGGCAAATTTGCTTCATGGGCTTTAAAATAAATGAGGAAGTTCAGTGCTACAGGAAATTGAATATAAAAATGGTTTTCTTTCATTCAACAAAAATTTGAGCATTTAATTCTCTACCAAAGTTTCTCGAAAATGTAAGAAAAAATTAATCCACCAATCAATTACGACGTTACGTGTTGTGATAGATTTTCAGTTTCCGGGTTGCCATTTTTTTCAAAATTTTGTGTATTTTGACACTACGAGGCTCTACTTTCTTCAAGTTTGGTAGTTTATTAACAAATAAAAAAATATAAAAAAACCACTGAACTTCCTCATAAATAAGTACATATTATATTTAAATAATAATTGAAATGTTGCCAAAATTTTTTAAATATTTATTTTGTATAATCAACGACATCTATAAATCTTATGACAAAATATTTGACTTTCTTTGTAATCATTGTGTTTTATGAAATAACACGCTGTGTCTATTATTAAAAATTCATCAATTTAAAAATAGAATTTGAATCATATCACAAAATACATTGACTTGTATTTATTTCCTTACCACTGTTGGTATACGTTAATAAATCTTTTTTTATTGATTTGACGTGTGCAACACGTATTTTATAACCTTGTCAATTCGATTGATCATTAATACATATTAATCATTGTCTAAATTAATTGCAATCAATGAATTATAATGAGAGATACAATAACTAGATGATAGTTTTGCTACGAAAGCTGTATGTTATGTATGCATACGCTATTTTTATTAATTATGCATTGTAAATTGGATGTCTTTTTGGACGCTAATCTTTAATCTTATACATACATATTACCAATGCGACCTGTATCAAGATTGCTGTTGAAAACATTTTGTCTTTAAACTGCAAACGAACACACTATAATTCAGTATGTATTTACACATACATATTATTGTGAGAATGTGATATGGTGAATAGAATTCACTAAACTGTTAACTATTGATGATTTTAATCATATCGCTTGTAATTTCACCTTTTATACGCAAATAGCACAATAATCTTAACGTACACAAATTTTTAAACTTAGTGTAGCATTCATACTTTTCTATTTTTAATAATCGCATTAGGCGTCTACTAATCACTTACGTAAGGTTATTCATAAATTTGGCAAGCAAAAATTATGTTATTTAAGAGTTTATTTATTTTTATCAATTGGTTATGAGGTATTTTGATCAAATTGTGTAATAAAACACTCTCTGTTTATTAAATACAGTAAAACCTCCTTTTTACGTTTTTCAAGGGAGCAAGAAAAAATAGTGTTAAACCGAGGAAAACGCTAAAGAGAGGAAATGAAAAATGTATGGAAAAAATAGGAATTACATTAAAATAAAATTGATTTGCTACACTAGTGTAAATATAATTCCAGAAAAATTGTAAAAACGATGATAAGTGGAAATTGAAAAAAAAAAAACTTTTTTTTTTTGTCAATTTCCACCAATTTTTTCACTATGTAATCTGATTTTTTATTTGATTTAAAAACAGCCTGTTAAAATTTCTTTATGTGTAAATAAAAAAAACGAAAATAGAATTTTGAATTAGCATAAAATAACATACATTTTTTTTTCCCTAAATGTTGGGAAATTTTATTTATATGGTATCACTTTTTTTCTATGGCATCACTAAAAACAACTGTCATATAGATCGCGGAAAAATTGTTTCACTTTTATGACAATAATTTATCCTTTATTAGTTGTTCACCTGTTTTTATTCTTCATTCGCGTGGAACACGCGGTGGCGCGCGGGCCGCGGCATCATTATTACGACGTAATTTTGGCTTTTTTGACGCATCAAATGAATTCCGAAAATTTTTAAGCGTAAACCCGGGGCGATGAAAAATATAAAAAACGTTAATTGGGGGGAATATTTGTATGAGAATTATGAATAAAAATGGGTCCTGAAGATTTCAGTATAAAAAGCGGGAAAACGTAAATTCGTGGAACGTAAAAACTAGGTTTTACTGTAGTTCAAAACACTAATCGTTTTTTAAAAATATTCTATGAAGCAGTGTTTGTAATCCACTAGTTTTTCACAATAATGCTTATAACTTATCCGTTTTACACCCAGTAAATTTTTTTGAAGGTTTTACTGTTTTTACTGCTACAATGAAGATGAAGAACATTTTAGAGAAGGTAATACAGAAGTCTAGGCATCTACAGGGCTTATGACCTGTCAATGGCTGGTTTAAGTGGCCACTTTACACACTGTGTAACATTCACCATTCTGCCCATATTTGAACATCTATATTCCTTCAATTCTTTCATCTGTTTATGTTTGTGAAGTTAAAGAGCTGAAACAGGAGAACTTAGAGAAGGTAATACAGAAGTCTAGGCATATACAGGGCTTATGACCTGTCGTTTATATTGACAGCTCCCCGGAGAGTTGAGTCCAGTTCTTGTCTACGAAAATTTGAACAAACTCAAAATATTGTTTTACTGTAAACATTTTAATTGTTTTTTCTAAGATATTTTTTACTTATCACATTCCTCGATATTTACTCTACAAATTGTACCTCGTTTAAAATATCATACTTAGCTTTATTTTATACAAATATTGTTAAATCAAAAGTGTTGCATATGCACGTTTTTTGTAAATGAAAAAAAAAAATACAATTTGGGAATGCAATATAAAATTTAGATATGTTTTTTTTTATAATCTGGTTATATAAATATTTTTTGTGTATACTTAATCATGATGCACTTTTTTTATAAGTTTTATTCTTATGTCTGATTATTAAATTGTATGTAATAGAGATTCAAGCGAAATAGTTTTATTTACATATTTCATCTTCTCGTGCAATTTTTTACGTGCTAAATAATTTTACCGTGTCGGCAATAAGCATTAGTGGGAGTTAATCTTATTTTATTTACTTTTAGAATATTTTTTGTAAAGTTTTTACTTCTTTATTGATTTAAAATACACATTGGTTGTCATAGGACACTAGTAGATTTTAATTTCATAAATAAGTTTGACCAAAGCAAAAATAATTTATTTGAAAAAGACGTGTAACATGTACAAATAAATTTGTACTATGTTATTGTAAAGTTAACATTTATCGTCAAAAATCAGTCAATGAAGCCATTTTGTAATACCAAATTGATAAATGTCATCTTTTATTTCTTTTTAGTCAAACTGTAATGAATTATTTTTAATTAATTGTTATTTCAGCTGATGTCAGAATTAAGAAGTATGTTTGTAGGTGAGTTTTACATTATTTTGTTAGATTCGCAATATAATGAGATTAATGTTATAATTTTTATAAATTAGTTATGTATTTCAAAGCTGTAGATTATGTATTTGTAAAATAAAGCTTTTAATCCTAGTACTGGTGTTATTTCATTACTTTGTTTTTTTTTATCAAATACCTCGATTTATTAATTTTATGCTCATAATTATATAGCATTAGTTAATTCTACTAACTCAAGGAAATTATGGAATGAGGACATTCAGTGTTTTTTTTTTTTTTGATAATAGACTATTAAACTAAGCTTAAAATTATTTTTTTATGTTTGTATATCGTATTATCAGCGCTGTGATTTTTTTATGTTTTGTATTTCTAAAATAACTCCGTGTGTAACGTCAGAGGTTCTCTTCTGCCTATTCTCGATCAGTTCTGCTCATTGGTCCATTGACGGCAAGCAAACCGGAAATATTCCATAACTCTCTTATCATTGGTTGATTCATGTGATCTAGTGACGTCGTTCAAAGTAGTTTGTTTGTTTAAAAATATTAAAAAAACAGCTTTTTTGTACATTTTCAGTAAGCTTTGTCATACAATTGAATGCTCCAAGTTTTACCACCCGCAAGAAAACATTTACTGTATCAAATTTCCGGTAGAGCTGAAGTTCCTCATTAGAAAATATAATATCAACATTAACATCTCCCACACGGAATAAAATGTCTGATTCTATTGCGAGAATTCAAAACAAATATTTTCCTATTATAATAAAGTCCAAGAAAAAGGCAAAAAGTGTGGTGAAAGGGAGAAATGCTACCAGCAGTACGATTCTGAGAATTCTCGCGGGGGTAGGGGAAGCGTTGCTAGCAGGTAATTATTACCTATGTGAATTACGTGCCAGCAACGCATTCTCTCTCCCACTCTGAGAGAGTCCTCGTTAGAGCGTTCAGAATACAAGCTCAGGCTTATAAAAAAATTGAACAATATAAAAAAAAAAATTACGTTATTTGCAATTTGTATTTATTAGTTGTTTGTCTTATCAAGGTGGCATTTTCCACTGCCTAATGATGGTTAATCTTTCAAAATCGAAAAGATTAAAAGCTGTTTTGGAGTAGGCATTATTTTTTTTTATTTCTTAATTCAAAGGAGGAAGGAGCCTTTTTTACCTTTTTCTGAATCGTGTTCATTCTGTTCACAAAAAATAATTTAAGTACTCTTCATTTAGAATCACATTTTATTAATTTGGAAATATTTTACTCATCCTGGCAAGACTTGATACAATGCCACCTATGTTTTCGCGCCAATTTTAAAAATGTTATCTCACATTTTTCTAACGAAAACTTATTAATTAAGTTAGTTTGTTTTCCACAACTATCGTCTTATCTGCAATGTTTTAATAGAATAATAGACTAAATCGTGGGTAGCTTATACTGACAACAAATGAGCGGGTTCTTCGCCATTAGAAAAAATGATAAAAACGATAATACCGATATTATTTTTATTGAGTGAGAGTGTGAAAGTAAGTCGAGGTAAGCAACAGGCATTCTACTTCGCTAGTATTGTCTGGCAGGTGCCGATATTGGCAAATTCAACCGTGGCGAGTGAATTATTTAATACAGTTTATTCATTTCCAGCGTTTAGTAATCTGTGCACGCTTTTGCGGGTGTGTTGTGCTTTGTGTCTTGTAATAAAATAAATACCTAAACAGTTCATTTCGAAGTAAGGACATTTCTTTTTTTATACGGCGATGGCGCCTGGACAATTCTGGCCAAAGACCAACTTGTTTGCAATACTAATCACTATTTTATTCATAATATTTGCTACAAATTGTCGGCTTTATTAGCCGTTACACAAAACGAATTACCAAATATATAAACATTATAAAATATCGTTTGTAAATAATATGGAGTTGTATTGATTTTGTTTATGTCTTATAGTTTCGGTATATAAATTTAGTGGGTTTAAAAACTTAATTTGTCAGCCATAATTATTTAACTTGGGTTTAAAATATATTTTTTTGGAAAGTTTTTTTTAATTGTTTCTTGATAAAAAAATAATTGATGTTTGACTCAAATCAAATATTTTTAAAAATTGCTAAAATAAAAAAAACCTACACCTTTACTTTCCTCATACAAAAACGTCTCATTAGACGCATTGTTGCCATGAATTCCAAATATCTAATTCTCGTAATTGTTTGAAACAAAAGATGATATTTTAATGAAAGTTAAGTCTTAAAATATTATTTGCTTTTAACATTTTGTTTGCCTCTGTGTATATGAAAAAAATATCTATACAATATCAAAACTATAATTATTTACTCTTGGCGTAATCAAATTTCTTCGGGGAAAATGATTATACAATTTATCTGTTCGCGAAATAGAACAGGTAATTCCAAAAAAGAAAATTGTGTGGGGATTAAAATAAAATTAAAAACATTACAGTATAACCCAACAGGGAGTTACTTCATATATGCTGCGTGTACTTGTAAAATATTATACTTATTACTTATGTAATGGTTGTAAAAACGTGTTATTTATATTTATGTCGTCAATAAAATATCTCATTCCAATTTATTGTGCGATATCGCCAATTTTCGGCAGTAAACAATAATATTATGGCTCATCTTTTTATTTACAAATGGATGTAGTGTAATTTAATAATGAGTTCTGTGTTGAAATAATCTACTCCATAAAATCACTTATCAATCAAGCGTTTTAGTGCTACACCAGCAATGAATACTATCTCTCTTTTATTATGGAATATATTGATTGTTAGATTAAAAACAGGAATTTGGTTAAATTATCTTTACGCGGTCAATCTACGAATCGAACCCTTTTAGGTGATTTTGAACGGAAAAAATGCTAAGATACCAATATCTCGTATTGTTTCGTATTATACCAACTCCAAACTTCTCAAAAAAATCATTACTAACCCCTTTGTTCAAGATATTATAAAGTATTAGCTTATTACGTGGATTTCGGGGACGATTTTGAATGTGTTTTTCCCTCCTGGGATATTTGGTGCTAAAAAAACATCACTTTTTATTGTGACCTCTTAGCCTAACTCGTTTACATTAAAATTAAATAAGATTTAGGTTATGATCCATATGGTACCGTGGTAGCGTCGCGGGCTTCAACGGAGATCCGAGGTTCACTCCCCACTATACTACAACCTGTTATGTGCCGTAAGAAGTAAGAAGCACTTTGAAACGAGCACCGTATTTTTCGGACCGTAAGACGCACTTTTTTACTCTGAAAATTCAACCAAAAATTGGGATGCGTCTTACGGTCCGATGCGTCTTACACAATACCACGGTTATTTTACGGCTAATCGAAAATGGTGCGCCAAAATTAAAATATATCAGCAAATCGATTCTTCGGAAATATTTATTTCGGAAATATAATAACTGTTTTTTTTTTTTTTAAGTTTAATATTTTTTTTATTTTGACAATTGACAATTTATAAAAAAATAAACAATTTATTTATTTTTTATTTTATTTGTTATTTACATACAATATTACATTTTAGTTATTTTAAAACATTAAAAAAAAAAATTTTTTTTACAGGACTCACCAAGCCAATGAATATGGCTTGTCGGTAAAGATCCTTTACAATTAATCATATGATAGTCCTACATGGTTTTATAATAATAATTACTACTAACTTAGATATAGGGAGCGAAAAAAAGTACATGTAATTTATGCTTTCCAAAAAATATTTAGAAGATGTAAAAAAAAAGCAAAAAATAAGTGAATGATAACGCAATTTTAAGATAAAAAATAAATAAATACAGAACCGGAGTACCAAAATTTTAAACTTTAATAAAGGCACAAAGCATTTTATTAAAAACATTATTTATTAACATATCCATATCTATATATATATCTATATGTAAGTCTATATCTATATATCATCCTCATCCATATTCATACATATTTATACCCGTACATGCACACATACATATATACTTGTACTTATTGTTTTGAAATAAGGAAGTGATATGTATCAGTACAAAATGTTCATACAATCGTGTTGTGATTCTGGGTTGTGTTGTGAACTCAGAAATCAATGGTCCAAATCCCACTCTATCCCAACTGGATACACATGTTCCCAGCACGAGTTATGTACGAATTATAGGAAAAGGACTTAAAATTGAAATATTTTAATAAATAATTAGAACTCGAAAATTTATTTGTTTTTCAATATTAGCTATTAAGTAGGTAGGTAGAAAATATTGCGGGCATGGATATAAAACGCTTTTATAAAAAAATGTACAAAAGAAATGAAATTTATTACGAGATAGAATTATTTATGTAGAAATTAGGAGCCTACTCCTAATAGGATCGTTAACAATAATATTTTGAGTATGTCCAAATGCTTGTATGCAGTTGCAATGAATTACAATGTTAACATTATTTTACTTACATAATTTATTTACATAACATGTAGATGCCATTAAATAATATGTATCGCTGCATCATAAAACATTATCCTATCTCTATGACCCTCAATTGGATACGTATTATTGAAAAAAAATCTAGCATGGTTTTAGTTACGCCCGTATTTGATTGCGATTAATTTATGCAGGTGACATTTTGATTTAAAACAGATGCAGTAGGCCAATGTCGCTCCGTAACAAAACTGTTTCTCAATGGATCGCCCACCCTACCAACGCACAATGGGGCGAACAGCTTATTTTCATACTAAAATTCAATAACTTTGAAACCAATGAGAATATTGACAAAAAATTTGAAGAAAGTATTACTCAATCTATATAAATTCATTATCCATATCTATGATTTTATTCATGGGATGAATAGTTATAGGTCAGCAAAAATACACTTTTTAGAAAAAAAAAAGTTTTTTTATGCAACGGATTAATGCTTATAAAATACGTTGCATTATAAAATAATAATCAGTATTTAAAATGTCACTTTCATGAGTATTTTTTTACAAAGGTGTTTTTTAAATAGCATATATCTATTTCCAAAACTACCCTTACACAGGTCTTGATTTTTAAAACTTCGTGATAGTGATTTTTTTTGCGTAAAAAATATATTTCACGGGGTTTATAATTTTTCGGTTTCCATATACTTTGTCGTCAATTTTTAGTTTATAATCTCTGTGATTATTTGCTAATTGCTTGTGCATTTTGTTTATCTAATGTTGGGTAGGTAGGAAGAAATTGCCTTAAGGCAATATGCCCGCCCTTATATGTGTATATATTGTATATAAAGTGTCAAATAAATAAAATAAATAAATATGCATTTAACTATTCTAGTTGTAATCCAAGGTTTGATATGAAGATTTTTGTGTGGCCTTTTTTTACTAGTTTAGAGGTATGCAATTCTAATTATTTATGAATTGTTTTAATAAATAACTCCATCGCTATGTTAACATCTCGTTCGTTTAATATTTCAGTCCAAGTTGTATTATTAAAACTTAGGTATAATTAGTCGTAATTAATTGTATTAGTTTGATAATATTGGTTTGTAAAATTGTGTGAAATCTCTTGATAAGTTTATCTTTTACTCCCGTTATATTTTCACTACGTGTGTAATTAGAAAAAACCTTCTTGCAGTATTCCCATTGTTGGAATTACCACTTCATTGACGAGGTTTGTCAATAATTATTTTTAGCTTATCTCTGAATTTTTTTAGACTTATTTTTTCTTTATTTGTTTTTGGTTTCTGTTTTCCTCGCTCCAAAAGGATAGTTTTTTTAATTCTAAATTATAAAACATACGCAAAATACTTTCCATAAATCTGATCCAGCAGTGTAATGTTGAAATCCCGAATATGTTTGCTTTTTATCTGTCTTTTTAGTTCTAGCGAGTTCCATATTATCCATTTCAGTAGGTTTTGTTAGACATATTATAAATCCTGATGAAGATGGAGTGTCTGTCAAAACTTGTGTAACTGTATCGGACATCACCGCTCGTATAGCGAAAAAATGTGGAATGCGGCGGCAAGTGCCGATCATTAAAAACAACATCAAGCGTAGCGGCCCTTGTTGGGGCTCATAGACGGAGGTGGTTGCTGCACAAGGGAAAATGTTCGACTGAGCACCTAGTAGTCCCAATTTTGTAATCTAATAAGCTGCCTTTCTAATAAAGACGGTTAATTATGTCAGAATATCGAGACTCTAGCCACAAACATGTATAGGATTGGGAGGTACTAGGCCTCACTAAATCCCACTACAACGTGTGTCGCCTTTTTAATCAGTATAAAAGATCTTTTTCCCTGTTATTTATGCAGTAATTAAGACACGAGGATGATGCCTACATATTAACTTTTATGTGATATATATATACTGAGGGTGTTATTTGACTTCAAAGTAATAATGTAAAAATAAATAATAATTTCACCTAAAATTACTTAATAAACAATTATTTAAAAACATCCAACTTTAAGGCGTCATAAATAATTAATGGTGCAATATACAAAGTAGTAAATTTTTCAATAAAAAGATTATGGTTTTAGCATTATGAATCAATGTTTATTTCAATTTTACCATATATTTGACAAAATTGAATTTTAGCACGATTCTGGTTCGGGCGCCCGATAGTGCAACGCTAATATTACAGTATTATGTATGGTTATGTATCTTTCCTTATTCCTAATTATTGATTACATAATTTAATATAATATTTTCTTAAACAGGTCTAGAAGTCGGCAAATTCTTGACACTGCTGAATCATATTGCGTCACAATGAGTTGGATTGAAAATCCCGATGCTGATATATTCAACGGATTGAATCTCACAGAATTACAAATTGACGAAGCGTATCTAAGACTGAATAACACGGGACAAGAATCGTGGATTTACTCTTTGTCTAGTCAGTGCCACAATGTTAGTAAAAAGAATGAATATAGTCAGGAAACTTATGTTTAAAATAGTCGGATATCATTGTTAACCATTTTATTATATTTTTAGTGCCCTTACACAAAATTTGGCCATATAAAATCTTCAGGTGAAACTATTAAAATCAGCACGGTATACAATGAATTATGGAGAATATTTACAAAGGATTTAGGATATTCAGTTGGCCAGGAAATAAAAAGGTGTGTTTTTTTTTTGTCAATAACTTGTGCTGGAAAAACAGAAATCGGGGGAGGTTAGGTGGAATTTGGATCTATAAAAATTAGTGATGTTGTTATTGTTTTGATTATCTTTTTGGCAATGATGAGATTTTTTTATAATTATTTAAATTAGAGTATTTTTAGTATGGAAGTATTTTACTGAAATCTTACGAGATTTTTCAAAATTTAAATGTCTTATTTCAGCAATGTTTTGTGTGATATTGAACCTGATGTCGGTGAATTTGGCGTATATAATCTTAAAATTGAAAATACTACGTGCAGCTTATTGGAAGAAAAACAACCCGTCAACATTTATTTACGTAAGTACCAAAATTATAATACTATACAATAATGTATACAATAATATAATCGAAATAACGATATGTATTTGTTTTTTTATGTTTTAGCGCTCGCGATACTTTTTTTCATTATATTTGGTCTGATTGTGATTTGGAGGACAATGCTACTTGCAAAGGAAAAAATATTTAAAAGAACTTCGGAAACAGAAAGCACTAAAAACCAAGCAATAAAAAAACGTGTAAAATCATTGGACACATTCAGAGGGTAACATTTTTTAAAAATGTTTTTGTAGAAAGGCGAGTACGAGTACCTACAAACAATTATTTTTTTATAATAATATTTTGTAAACTCGAATCAGATTGTAAATTTAATTTTTGTTTTTTTATAACAACAATCATAATATAGGTACATAATATATGAAAGAGGGAAGGGAATTCTTCACTGACTGAGATATTGATTGGACATGATCAATTCGCCGAAATGATTACAAAACTTTTTGAAATCCTTGAAATTATTTTTGGAAGCTACCAGATCGGTTTATCCAACAGGACCTATAACAGGGGCACGGGTAGTAGCGAAAAGCTCCATTCGGTAATCATAGAGAGGGGGAAAGGGACAAGATCACAGGATGTGTTCAGAAGACTGATTAGGACTTTTCTCTTCTTTGACATAAAAAATTCATTAATTAAATTTTTTTTTCGTTGTTGGCGTTCCATTAATTAACATTATACATTAAAATCAAGGGTTTCCGTCAGCATTTTTTTTGTATTCTCATTTACACTACTGACAATAAACCACCGACTTTATTGATCGTAGTACAATAAATTTTATCCCCGACAAACACACAGTAACACGAAGAACATGTTTTAAAACTCGCAGCTTTTAAAATCTGCGATCAATCTATTGATTATAAATTAATCAAAAATATGAATTAAAAAAAGAAATCGATTTGCAGCGTGCATTAACTTTAATGGTTACAAATAAAATTATACTGCAAAATTATTTATACCGATCAACCTAACGTTGCAACTTAACAAGTACTTGTAACTTTATAACATTTATGCAAAATTTTCATCCTTGTTTTCCTGGTGCTGAGAAAGCTACGTATTATCCTAGTTTATTTTTCATTTCCTTTAGTTTGAGTATTGTGGTGATGATCTTCGTGAATGCCGGAGCCGGTAGATACTGGTGGTTAGAACACGCCACGTGGAATGGCCTCACAGTGGGAGACCTGGTCTTCCCCTTCTTCCTGTGGATTATGGGAGTCTGTATTCCCATTTCTGTCAGGTCCATCGTCAATAAAGGCCTCCCCAAGTCTAAGGCGCTCGTCGATATATTCAGAGTAAGAAAAAGTTATAATTGTAGACGTAAATCCGGCTCTATAATAACATTATTCACACGGCTTTTATTAACTGAGTCGATAGGCCATAAATAGTTTTGGTCTTACTTTTAGCCAGCACTTACAAATTTATGTTACAATAATGCTGAAATCGTGACGTTGAAACCACAGAAAGAGGACTATGCGTCATCAGATCAGATTAAACTTGTCACGAGGGGTGATACGAATATCATTCATGGTGAGAAAGATTGTGCCATTGTAAAAAAAACTAAGAAGGACACCGCAAACATTATCGAAGGGAATGGAAAGTCTGATGATGTATGTTAATAGTTCAGCTTCTCTTGATGGTTTTTCCGTAGTTTCCTTGTCACTCAAGGAAATGCGAAGCAGTTAGATAAGACCACGGCCAATTATTATCACGCCAGATCCGTGCAGAATATTATATAGCCTTTATAACAGTAACTTTTGTAAACTATGCGCAACAAAAACAAAAAAGAAAGCGTAACTCCCATTTAAAAAAAGGGGAGAATAAGCCATCAAAGCACGATGAAAAGTTTTCGTAAGAAGATTTATAGCTCAACAATTTAGTAAATAACGTCCCAAATAATTAACATTTTTTCTGTTTTGTCTCGAGTGTAACTATTTTTTTCATTCCAGAGATCGGCTACGCTTTTCTTGTTGGGGTTTTGTCTAGGAACCGCGTTTGGTCCACCCTTTGAGCGAATTAGGGTGTTTGGGGTCCTGCAGAGATTCGGAGTGTGCTACTGGGTTGTTGGTTCTATTGCTGTTATATTTGGCAAGAAATTAAAACAGGAACCAATGGTGAAAGTTTATGATTTTACATTTATTAAAATCGCCATACATTTTCTCTCTATTTCTTTGGGTAAACCTATATAGAATATGGATACCTATTTCAAATTATTAAACCCCATTTGAAATTCATTTTAAGAATTTGAGCTCACGGGTAAATTACAAAAGTAGCAAAAGCATAATAATATCCGTTGATAGTAATTAGAAAACAACATAATATATGTACGAACTAAAACAGTGTACTGCTATTATATTTCTATATAAGTTCTGTCGAATGAGGTACTATTTTATTTGTATTATATAAATAGTTTTGCCTATATTTTCATACGTTTTTGTTATAATTTTATCACCCTATGTAATTTACATCGTCTTTGAAAATGCTTATTGAGCGTATACAGGATGTTCTTTAAACCCTGTCACATCCGAAACCACGATGATCAGTATGAGCAAGAAGACATATTGGCACATTCAAATATATTTTTTAGAACGTATGAAATTTACAAAAAAAAAAATTAAAAAAAACAAATGGTTGCTTACATCTGCAGGGGAGAAACGAGGAGGGGGGGAGGGGGAGTCTGGTACACTGTCGACTGCGCTGCCTCACCCCCACGCTTCTCCCCTGCAGAAGTAAGCAACTATTTGTTTTTTGCTATATTTTATTTTTATAAATTTTCTTCGTTCTGAACATTTTCAAAAATATGCTTATATGTCTTCTTGCCCATACTGATCATCATGGTTTCGGATGTGAATTCTTAAATTAAAATAAGTGTACAAATAAGAACCTAAAAATTACGCTGTACCGCAAATAAAATGTAAAACTGAATTTTACAAAAAATCATAGCACATTATAAGTAAATATACACTAACTTATAAAGTAAAATATAGTGTATAAAGAAAAAAAACATGTTAAAATATAATTATAATGTTTAAATAAATGATTTCAGGGAAAATGGGCTAAAATGTTTATTGACATTACTGAATTGGGATTTCAATGGCTAATAATGTTATTATTAGTGTTGATTCACTTATTGGTCGTATTTTTGGCTCCAGTTCCTGGCTGTCCAACGTAAGTATTACTAAATTTATTAAATTTCGCCTGAGAATATTGGTTTTTAAAATTCTCCAATCAAATCCAATCAGAAAATTCTCCAATCGTCTTACTACACCGGCTCGGAAACTAGTATAGAGAAATTGATATGTTTCTTTTTCATTGTCAGTTTTCACATCAAAAATTTTTACGGCGATGAAATCAAAATAACTTACATTTTTCGAATGCTGTAAAAATCGCTGACTTTTTGTATTTTCTTACCTCCACGTGAATAATACCTACTGTTGACTATTATTTTTTTGCCTAAAACTTAGATAATTTTTGAAAGTATTTAATTATGTAACTACCTACTTTTATGCAATATTTCACCTTTTTTTTACAACATTTTTTAAACTTTTATTTTTGAAGAAGTATATCTATAAATCATCATGTAATTCAATACTTTTCTTTAAATTTTTTTTTATGGATACATATTTATTAGACCTACAATGAAACGCTTGTATTGTAATTTTGTACCTATCATGTAAAAGCCCTCTGGGCGTATATAATAAATAAAATTAAAAAATAAAATTAGGTTACCTTATTTCGTGGTTGTATGAACGGTTTTCCTCATATTTACGGAAAGGTGCGTTTAGAAAAAACGCACTAAAACTTAAATACAATAATGACGTGTAAATTTGTGATTATATAACCACGCGTTGTGTCCCGGTCCCGTGTTTTCACGTGGTTTATCAGCTGTCTAAAAAAGTAAAGTCCGGGATACAAAGCACAAAAAAAGGAGTGAGACCCTGTATATGTGCGAACATTACAATGTGGCACTCCATAAAGGCCTATGTTGGCAAAACTTGCATACAACAATGAGTTATCAAATTGTTTCAAATAAATACGAAAAGTTTTAATTGATTTAACACAGTATTTTCATAATTATAACACTTTTAAGAAAGCCTTCACAAAGCATGAAATTTCACAAAAATGGGCCGGGCACAGGGTAAATTCTATGTGTATTCGGCCGGTGCTCAAAGTGTTAAACAATTTTTATTTTTCAAGTGGCTATATTGGAGCTGGAGGTAAACAGGATAATTGGGCAAATAAAGATTGCATCGGGGGAGTAACTAAATATATCGACGTACAAGTTTTGGGAGAAAACCACATCTATCAAAATCCCACTGCCAAAGTAATCTACGAATCAAGCGCTTTCGATCCAGAATCCATTTTCGGTAAGACAATATTAAAATTTCAAACATTTAAAATGGCGTTTATTTTATTCTTCTTCGGTCTATAGTCGTCCACTCCTAAGCGTAGCCCTCCTGCATCCTCCTCCACGCCAAACGGTCTAGGACTGTTTCCGCATGCCTAGCAATTCCGTCAATTTCGAATCTGGGTTCTTCCGGGTTTTCTAGTAGTTGTCCGAGGGTGCCAGCATAAAGGAGGGGTTTCGCCAATCTATCGTCTGAGCTGCGAGTAACGTGACCGCCCAACGACATTCAATGTTGCAACTCTTTCAATAATGTTTAGCACTTCTGTTTTGGTTCTTGTGATCTCATTTGGTTATATGTGACCCTCGGTTTATACGCACTTTTGTTGGAAAGCGTGATGATCTTGAACTCTCAATTATAAACGCTTCTGTTTTAAAAAATACCCACTTCAAAGCGATTATAAACTCCAATAAATCCCAATTCAAGCAAAAAATGCTCGCTTCAACATAATTTTTACATGACTTTTGACAATTACCAAGACGGTATACTTAACAATAGTCTTTATTTATCTACTGATATACAAGGCCGCTCTCGATCGTACACTCAGAAAGATAGTATAACAGATGGAATGGATAAAAAATCATTAAGTATCACATTTTCGTAAGAACTAGATGTCACCATAACCATTTTTGTTTTGTTATGAGTAAATCATTTTAGGCTGTCTGCTGTCCATTGTCCATGTGTTCTTTGGGCTCCAAGCTGGAAACACTCTGCTCCATTTCAAGAAGTGGAAACCGCTCATCATCAGGTGGATCCTGTGGGCCACGGTGACCGCTCTACTGGGCGCATTATTGTGCAACTTCTCCAGAGAAGATGGAGTTATTCCAGTCAACAAGAACTTGTGGTAAATTTTGCAATTCGATTATTATTGAATTATTAGTTTATGTATTTAATTAAGAGATATATTTTGTGTTTGATTTATAATGTGCGAATTATTTTATTTTTATTTTATGCATTTTAAAATAATGACATTTTATTACTAGAAATTCTCAAAAACTCATGCATCGTAAAATAATCAACGTTAATATATGTCGCCGCCAAATAGTAAAATCAACCACTCAATCGGACGGCTAGGCGGTTGTTGAACTGTTGGCGTTAAATTAAACGGCTAACGGACGCTTAGCCAAAATGTTGAAAGCAACGTTTAACGAAAGGGTTGAACGTCGCTTAGCTTATTTCGTTTTAATATTTGATAACAACAATAATAATCGTTTTATTATTTAATTTATTTTGCTATATGAAGTTAGGATAGGTTGCGTTAAATTTAATAATAAAAAAAAATAGTTTTTTACTTAACTATAATTTTTACTTAACTATATTTACAACCTATCCTTACCTCACCCGGCGGCTTTTCGTTCAGCCATTTCAGCGTGTTGAACGTTGAGCTATCTTGGTTCGAACGTCCTTGCCATTCAATTGAATGCTGGCATTTAATGAACAGCCTAGCCAACTGAGCGGATGATTTATCAATTTGGCGGCGACATATATATCATATCTTTCATAATCTTAAAAAGATTTTCATCTTTATTATTAAAATACACTTAAAACATGCGAGTGGTTTAAAAAACATTTTTTTTTAATATTCTTAGTTAAAGGTACACATATCATGTAAAATGTTCCGCATTCGTCTTTTTGAATATTTAATTTTCAATCTTAGAACAAAAATATAAATTAACCCTTATACTGCTAAACAACGATATATCGTTGTTGTTAATCCCTATCATAAAGTTCTAACTAGACTGATGCTGACGTCATAATCCCCAAAAGGGTAAATGAATTCGGGAACTGCTTGTTGCACTTAACCGTCAGTGGTATAAAACATTTTCAAAACATAAAAATTACTATTCGACGGGTTATTATTTAGTTTCGTACCTCTTTCAGGCCTACGGAAAATTTAATACAAAAAATATTTTCTTACGCACAGTAAAAATTTAAGCATTAAATTGTGCAGCAAAGTTTCTTGAAAATGAATAAAAAATAATTAAAAATATTTTAATGAAAACGAACAACTATGAACGACGTCACTTGTTCATATGAATCAATTAATGATAAGGGGGTTGTTTAAGATTTCCGGTTTGCTAATCGTCAATGGACCAATCAACTAACTGAGAAGAAGCGGAAGAGACCTTGTGACGTCACACGTGGATTAATGTCAGAAATACAAAATTTTAAAAGATCGTAGCGCTGATAATACGATACATAAAATTTTTTAAAAAAAGCTTTGTCTATTAACATTTTTTTTTTTAAACCACTAAACATCCTCATTATAAATTTACTTATGATATTTAAATTCGCAGTGCTTTTAAGAAAAGAGAAACGAATAAACACAGGAAACTTCTAGCTAGTCGGGACCTGAAACAGTGAACTTTTTTACATTCCAGAAACAGTGAAATAAAAAATAAATCAATGTTAAAAGTAAGATTTTTAATCACTTATATGACATTTGAGGAAAATAATTATATTCGGTGTTTTCCCCGCTATTAAACCCGATTCAGTGATTACGAAAATATTGATGTACTTCCGTAATGAATAACTAATTGAATACTTTACCTTTAATATAAAAACTCTTATCTAGCTCTATCACCGGAAAACCCCATAATTAAGAATATAAACAAATAAGTAAAGAGTCATAAAACATAAAAATAATTCACCATGGAACCTAATGATTGTCAATTAGGACGTTTGAATATTTAAAAAATCATTTGTTAATTCATTATAATGGGTACCCACAGTAATGGGAAATCAAAATGTTTTAGCTGTTCATTAGGTAGTAATTATTACTCTACTAGCAAAACGTAATTATTACTATACAAACTCTATTCTACAAACAAAACGTAAATGAGGTATATCAGCTCGATATTGATCCAAAAATACTTCAGAAAAAGCTTCTTCGATTTCGTGATCTTCGTAAGAGTCATATTATTAATTATTATCACTATCACTTAAAAAATATCGTTATTGTCTAATTCACTTTCGGAATAGGTTCAGCTGCTAAGCCTCCGAGTTTCTCGGCGAGGTACTATTATTTCTTTATCACTTTCACTATCCGTTATCATTTTGAATGATATATTTTGTAAATTTATTCATAATAAAAAGGACGCTTTGCAGAGTTAAATTGTTAGTTAGAGTGACAAAGTAAGATTAAAAAAATATATAAATGTAAAAAATATGTAATTTACCTCAGCTGTTTGTCATTTCGGCAACTGTTGTCTATCTCGCTCAATCCATTATGCGTGAACTAGCTATTAGTGAAACGGAATATTTTTCTTAGAAGAGATATCAATTTGTGAGACAGTTGTATAAAAACATTATTTTTTAAAATTAAAATTATATTACAACAACTACCAAGAAATAATATCACTTCTTAGTACATTTACCGGTTACCTTTAAGTTTCAATCTAAATAACTCCCTACAAACATTTGGACATACTCAAAATATTGTTGATTAAAATAACTTGCATAAAAATAGTATTTTTAGGAATGCCTAGGAGGATAAATTATTTTACCTCCTAGGTAATGACCTAGGAGGTAAAATAATTTATCCAGATGAAACTCACCGACATCAATAAAGGCTTCAGCTCTTTTAGTTTGCAAAAGTCAACAGATGGAAGAGTTGAGGTAATGTAAAAATAATCATGAATGTGGATGTGTAAACATACCCAGAATAGTGAATATTTCGCAGTGTGTAAAGTGGTCATTTGAACCAGCCTATGACAGATTTTAAGTCCTGTAAATGCCTAGACTTCCATATTCCCTTGGCAAAAATGTTTTCCCTCTCTATTGCAACAAATGTCAAGATATATTTTACTTAATTTTTGTTTAGCATGCATTGATGGAAGTGGTAGGTTTGATAATATATAACAGAGCACTTTGCCCCGCAATCAACAAAAAAACTATCATAATTATTTCGTTTCAATAATAACAATGCGCCTTGAGATTGCAGTACGAGATCAGTTTTGTTTGTTTTTATTTTCAATTTAGAAAGGGTTTACAACCGCTGTACGAAAATTGTCTATTTGCGGTACGAATTTTCTATCTTGCTCACTCCATTGGGTTTGAATTAGATATTTATGGAATGGAAGATTTTTCTTGGAATTGCTATTAATTGATAAAACAGTAGTGTGTTTGGAAAACAACGTATTCGATAAAATATTTTTGAAATGTATAAATAAGAGGATTTCTGATTAGATTCTTGAAAAACTGCGTAGCAGCGTAAGGGTTAACCCTTACGCTGCTACGCAGTTTTTCAAGAATCTAATCAGAAATCCTCTTATTTATACATTTCAAAAATATTTTATCGAATACGTTGTTTTCCAAACACACTACTGTTTTATCAATTAATAGCAATTCCAAGAAAAATCTTTCATTTCATAAATATCTAGTTTAAACCCAATGGAGTGAGCAAGATAGAAAATTCGTGCCGCAAATAGACAATTTTCGTACAGCGGTTGTAAACCCTTTCTAAATTGAAAATAAAAACAAACAAAACTGATCTCGTACTGCAATCTCAAGGCGCATTGTTATTATTGAAACGAAATAATTATGATAGTTTTTTTGTTGATTGCGGGGCAAAGTGCTCTGTTATATATTATCAAACCTACCACTTCCATAAATGCATGCTAAACAAAAATTGAGTAAAATATATCTTGAAATTTGTTGCAACAGAGAGGGAAAACATTTTTGCCAAGGGAATATGGAAGTCTAGGCATTTACAGGACTTATGATCTGTCATTGGCTGGTTCAAATGACCACTTTACACACTGCGAAATATTCACTATTCTGGGTATGTTTACACATGCACATTCATGGTTATTTTTACATTACCTCAACTCTTCCATCTGTTGACTTTTGCAAACTAAAAGAGCTGAAACCTTTATTGATGTCGGTGAGTTTCATCTGGATAAATTATTTTACCTCCTAGGTAATGCCTAAAAATACTTTAAATTTTTTATGCAAGTTATTTTAATCAACAATATTTTGAGTATGTCCAAATGTTTGTAGGGAGTTATTTAGATTGAAACTTAAAGGTAACCGGTAAATGTACTAAGTGATATTATTTCTTGGTAGTTGTCATAATATAATTTTAATTAAAAAAAATAATGTTTTTGTACAACTGTCTCACAAATTGATATCTCTTCAAAGAAAAATATTCCGTTTCACTAATAGCTAGTTCACGCATAATGGATTGAGCGAGATAGACAACAGTTGCCGAAATTTCAAACAGCTGAGGTAAATTACATAATTTTTACATTTATTTATATATTTTTAATCTTACTTTGTTACTTTAACTAACAATTTAACTCTGCAAAGCGTCCTTTTTATTATGAATAAATTTACAAAATATATCATTCAAAATGATAACGGATAGTAAAAGTGATAAAGAAATAATAGTATCTCGCCGAGAAACTCAGAGGCTTAGCAGCTGAACCTATTCCGAAAGTGAATTAAACAATAATGATATTTTTTTAAGTGATAGTGATAATAATTTATAATATGACTCTTACGAAGAGCACGAAATCGAAGAAGCTTTTTCTGAAGTATTTTTGGATCAATATCGAGCTGATATACTTCATTTACGTTTTCTTTGTAGAATAGTTTGTAGAATAGAGTTTGTATAGTAATAATTACGTTTTGTTAGTAATAATTACTACCTAATGAACAGCTTAAACATTTTGATTTCCCATTACTGTGGGTACCCATTATAATAAATTAACAAATGATTTTTTTAATATTCAAACGTCCTAATTGACAATCATTAGGTTCCATGGTGAATTATTTTTATGTTTTATGGCTCTTTACTTATTTGTTTATATTCTTAATTATGGGGTTTTCCGGTGATATAGGGACCTCACAAGATAATAATTTTTATATTAAAGGTAAAGTATTCAATTAGTTATTCATTACGGAAGTACATCAATATTTTCGTAATCACTGAATCGGGTTTAATAGCGGGGAAAACACCGAATATAATTATTTTCCTCAGATGTCATATAAGTGATAAAAAATCTTACTATTAACATTGATTTATTTTTTATTTCACTGTTTCTGGAATGTAAAAAAGTTCACTGTTTCAGGTCCCGACTAGCTAGAAGTTTTCTGTGTTTAGTCGTTTCTCTTTTCTCAAAAGCACTGTGAATTTAAACATCATAAGTAAATTTATAATGAGGATGTTTAGTGGTTTAAAAAAAATTAATTGTTAATAGACGAAGCTTTTTTTTTTCAATTTTTATGTATCGTATTATCAGCGCTACGATCTTTTAAAGTTTTGTATTTCTGACATTAATCCACGTGTGACATCGCAAGGTCTCTTCCGCTTCTTCTCGGTTAGTTCTGTTGATTGGTTTATTGACGATTAGCAAACCTGAAATCTTAAACAACCCTCTTATCATTGGTTGATTCATATGAACAAGTGACGTCGTTTAAAGTTGTTGGTTTTCATTAAAATATTTTAAATTATTTTTTATTCATTTTTAAGAAACTTTGCTGTACAATTTAATGCTTAAATTTTTACTGCGCGTAAGAAAATATTTTTTGTATTAAATTTTCCGTAGGCCTGAAATAAGTACGAAACTAAATAATAACCCGTCGAATAAGTAATTTTTATGTTTTGAAAATGTTTTATACCACTGACGGTTAAGTGCAACAAGCAGTTCCCGAATTCATTTACCCTTTTGGGGATTATGACGTCAGCATCAGTCTAGTTAGAACTTTATGATAGGGATTAACAACAACGATATATCGTTGTTTAGCAGTATAAGGGTTAATGCCAAATTTGTATTGATTTTTTTTATTATTATTTGGAAGGGCAGTATTAGTTCAATGCCTAATGAGCAAAAAGTATTATTTGATCGAGGGGATGATATAAAATTTTAACTTAAATGGATAATCATCGATTTTTTTGTCACTGTATAATTGCATACATGTCTAATTGAATAAATTGATCACCATCAAATGAGAAGTATTTTTAAGCTCGACTCTTATTTACGTCATTATTTAATACAAATACATAATTAAACGTGTCATAAGATATAAATCGCAGATTTTAATCAGTTTACTTTATAAATAAAACGTTTTTTATTGAAAACATGTGTAAATTATTTTATCTGGTATTGAATCAAATTACTTAGTATTATTTGCATTTTTTAAAAGAAAATTTTTCAATTAATAGATACTATTTTATTTGAAGCGTTCAAACTGATAAAAAAAATAACAAAAATACAGTTGCCTTAAAAATAATTTGGTTTATTTGGTTAATACTGAGGCGAATCCACCCAAAACGTCTGCAATTTACAAAGTCACTTTGGGTCGATTCCAAAAGATCTCGAACGAATAATTATTTATTTATTTATTTATTTATTTATTTATTTATTTATTTATTTATTTATTTATTTATTTATTTATTTATTTATTTATTTATTTATTAATTTATTTATTTATTTATCTATTTATCTATTTATCTATCTATCTATCTATCTATCTATCTATCTATCTATCTATTTATCTATTTATTTATTTATCTATTTATCTATTTATCTATTTATCTATTTATCTATTTATCTACTTATCTATTTATCTATTTATCTATTTATCTATTTATCTATTTATCTATTTATCTATTTATCTATTTATCTATTTATATATTTATCTATTTATTTATTTATTTATTTATTTATTTATTTATTTATTTATTTATTTATTTATTTATTTATTTATTTATTTATTTATTTATTTATTTATTTATTTATTTATTTATTTATTTATTAATTTATTTATTTATTTATTTATTTATTTTGGCACCACAACAGGCCAGGAGGCCCAATTACAGTAGTGAATTATATCACAGAATACCCAGGCTTGAGAAAAATCACATTTTAATTTTTGTGTTCTCACCGGAAATCGAACCCGGAACCTTTCGTGTGAGTCAAGCGTCTTGACCACTACACCACGGAAGCCGATAATGCGTTTTATTTATCATACGAATATGCTACCAGTAGCTCAATCACAAAAAAACTATCGACGCGCTTAAAAACGAACTAAGCATTTGAGCGATCACAATGAACCATCATGAACATGCTTAAGTTATCGCAGTCATAATTCAACGCGTGTGTAATATCAGAGTCAACGCTCGTGTCAGTTTGTTTTTTGTTTTCCTCGTAAATAACTACAGTTCACAGGAAAAAATCGGCGTTTACTATAAAAAATAATACAATATATTGCATTTGCAAAAAAGTAAGGAGTATCTAATACAAAAAAGTGAAAATTAAATTACAATTACTATGGCGACTGCTTTTCTTAACATTTGGCTTACCAACCGTCGGCTAAATGCAATAAATAGCACGATAAATAAAAAATAAATAATTGAAAATACCAGTTTTGGAATATTTTCCATATTTACACCGTTGAAATTCAAATATGTGATCGCGCAGCAGGATTATACGTCGCGAAACGTAAATATTTTGACATTCAATATTAGGTGTTCACAGATGTTCCATGATCGCGAATACGTTAAACAACCATGGTAAGAAATTGTTTTCACGTCTCTTATTAGCATGTCGATAGTTATTTGTGATTGAGCTATTGGACACATAATTGCTACAATACGGGTCCGCCAAATATGCTTATCAACTTTTTTCGTTTCTAGGTCTCTCTCCTTCGTCCTGTTGACAAGCTCCTTCGCCTTCATAATGTTATCCTTCTTCTACATCATTGTAGACGTTTTGGAAGTGTGGGACGGCGCTCCTCTCATCCAGCCAGGAATGAACTCCATCACCATGTACGTGGGCCACTCCATCTGCTCTCAGATGTTTCCGTTCTACTGGTACCTACCTGACGCCAGGACGCACTTCGTGTACTTAATGCAAGCCTTCTCCGGGACGTTCTTCTGGACCTTGATCGCCATCCAGATGGCCAGAAAGAAGATCTATATCTCTGTATAGGAAATCTGCGGTCGGTCTTGAGATGATATTCAATACGAAATCATCAAATCCAGAAGGTCCACAAATATTTATTTTTTGTAGGTACAAAATCAATGCGGATTTGGGGTCCATCATGTGAGGTCTATTTTTTTATAAATAAGAATTATTTATTTATTCAAAACTACAAAGAATCAGTATTTTGGTGGACTTATTGCTAAAAGCAATATCTTCCAGCCAACCAAAAAACAGACTGATCAAAATAAGAGATTGGTCAAAATGTTGATCTAAAAAACCATAAATATGTATCAAAAGATACATACATATGTTAAAATAAAATAAAAAATAACCTAATTAATTCAAAATAACAGCTGTTTTTTTAATTGGGAGATAAGGCTTGCACATATTAACATTGATAAAAAATAAATTAAAAGTACATTATGTTTTACATGATGAGGAATGTGGGATCAGATAATGAGTTTGGAAGGAGACAGAAAGAGGAACCAAGAAAAGAACAAGGGATAAAAAATACATTTGCAAAAAAAAAACAGTATAAACTCAGGGAATGCAGGATTCTGGGGATATAAAATAATGTTTCAGGCGTTTCTTGTAGGTGGCTGGAGAAGATGCATTTTTTATATGAAAAGGTAGCTCATTCCAAAGTCTAGCATCTTGGACGGAAAAGGAATAGCTTAAAAATGAGGTGCTATGTCGAGGAATGGAAAGCGTTCTCTCCTGAGAAGAGCTGATGAAGAGGTGAAGAGATGAGCATTCCTGATAGTTTATTTGTTTATAAATTATTATAAACAAATAAAATATTGTTTTGAGTATATCCTAATGTTTGTAGAAGGCTGGATTTCACTCCCTACAGAGAGGGAAAACATTTTTGAGAAAGTGTGTAAAGTGGCCACATAAACCAGCCAATAGTAAGTCATTAGCCCTGTAAATACCCAGACTATGGTTAAGTGATCACTTTACACATTGTAACATTCACCATTCAGCCTCTGAGTAGGTACCATATTAATCTATTCCGATTCTCTATATATGCTTGGTTTTAATATTACATTCCCATGGGTGATGGTTGACTATAGAGAATGAAAGCATGGATTTCGTACTTTTCATTTTATTTTTGAAATTTTTGATTCGGCAATGTCTATTTTTGTATGATGAGCTTCCATACGTACCTGTACATGTTTTACATCCGTAGCCTCCGTGGTACAGTGGTTAGGACACTTGACTTAAGCACGGAAGGTTCCGGGTTCGATTCCCGGTGAGAATACAAAAAATTGATTTGTGTTGTAATTCACCACTGTAATTGGGCCTCCTGGCCTGTTGTGGTGCAAAAAAAAACTTATGTTTTGTATTTGGTATTTTGATTTTCATATTTAATAAGTGTAGGGCGTTTATTCAAATATACACAAATTTTGATTTACTCTTGTACCTACCGAAATTAAAAGGGGCTAATTTATTTTTTGAAAATAAGTTCCCTTTTTTATTTATTTTTTATTTAAATTTATTTCAACAGAGAGGAAAAAAGTCTGCCAGAATTTGGACATACTAACGTTGTTGAATTAAGCTACTTTTATTTCAGTTTGTAATCATTAAAAATAATAGGCGCAGAATATCCCTTTTAATTATTTTGTGTACCATTAAAATAAAAAGAGAAATAATCAAAATAAAAAAAGTTTTATTAATAGCTATAATTATGCAAAAAACAATACAAATTAAATTAAATATCAGCGTATTTTCCATAAACATGGATGTATGAATATTCATTTTTTTTATTGAATGTGCCGGTGAGTTTGTAGTAAAGGATTTTAGCCCATCAATATGATGCTATATAATATTAATTTTAAACGGTAAAAATTTTAAGCCGTAATTATTTTCATGAAAACTGCAACGAAATGTTTATTCAAAAAAAAGTTTGAATGACTACAATGTTTATAGGGACAACTGCAGAATATTTTTTTTTCAATTATGTATCCTTTGGGGCGTTGATTTTATTATATCAGGGACATTCATCACTAAGTGAGACGCCATGGACATTCATTGCTAAGTTAGATATC